>NC_053022.1:479395855-479725167 GCF_003073215.2 Triticum urartu
TTAAATAGTCTTGATCGCGAGGGTGCAAGATTGTTGAGTCCCTGTGGCTCACAGATTACTATTACACCAGATGCAGGGCCTGATGATTCCGCTCCAGGAGACGCGTATGAGCTCAAGTGGGAGTTCCACGAAGACTCTCAACGATACTATGTTTCCTTTCCTGATGATCAGTAGTGGTGCCCAGTTGGGGGTGATTGGGACCGTGTCGCATGTTGGGTTCTCTTTTATTTTGGCGCCGTAGTCGGGCCATGAGTGTTTGGATGATGTAATGTTATTTATGTACTTGATTTACGTGGCGAGTGTAAGCCAACTATGTTATCTTCCCTATCATTGTTATATTACATGGGATGTTGTGAAGATTGCCTAACTTGCGACATATGCCTTCAATGTGATTATGTCTCTAAGTCGTGCCTCGACACGTGGGAGCTATAGTCGCATCGAGGGTGTTACAAGTTGGTAATCAGAGCCTTCCCCGACCTTAGGAACCCCATTGCTTGATCGTTATTAGCGGACGAGTTGTGTCTAGAAAAAAATGTTTTGAGTCATTTAGGAATTATATATCGGAGAGATTAGGAATTCTTTTTACTTCCCAGTCTCCTCATCGCTCTGGTAAGGCATCCTTACGTAGAGTTTTGACACTTCTCTTCTCAAATTTCACTAAAAAAATTTAGGATCACGCGGGTATCTTGGAATCGTTCCAATGGTTTTATGATGAGAACATTGTCTTGGTGCCTCCTGTCAGGGGTTTAGTGGAAGTGTCCCGGGGAGTTGAGCTCTGAGGTGTTCTCATCATAATTTTATCGTTGCAGTTCTGGAATACCTGAGTTTAGTACGCCGACATCGAAAATCTCTTTTATGCAGTTCGTTGGTGAGATAACCTCGACACCACCCAGTACTGGGGCGGGAGTTCGGGAGTATCGCCATAACTTGTATAACGGATGCTTTTCGAAGGTTGAGGTAGATGGTTTCCGAAGGTTTCTTGGTTATGTGTTGAAGGATGGATACAGCTGGATGTAGGATTTGCTAGTTTGGGTGAGATATTATGCTTCCCCTGTATCCCCAACACCTGATTGCATAACCGGAAAGGTTCGGGAGTTTCATAGGTGGGAATTCTAGTAGCTCTAGTTCTTCTTCCACGGATATTGGTTTGAGATTGGGATTTCTTACCGATTATTCGTTCTTGATCCGTACCTTGTTGATTTATTTCTCTACCTTAATTCTGCGTGGCTTCTCAATTTATGGATATGTGACCATTTTAAGAGGAATGCATTCGTTCATTTTGTTCGGATGTGAAGACTATATGTTGCAATTTTCATTCCGTTGGATTCAGCTTCAATATTTATCTGTCAATGTGCTAATGGTGGTCACCCTCTTCAGGATGGCTCCTCCAATGCGCACGACTCCGAATCCTGATCCGCCACCACCTCCACCTCCTCCGGAGGCATGGCAAGCTATGATGGCCGCAACCAATGCAAACACACAGCTGATCATGCAAATTCTTCAAGAGCGCAATCAAGGCAGTCAAGCGAATCAAGGCAGCAATCAGAGTCACTTTGCTACGCTCAACCAGTTCCTTGCTAACAGGCCAAAGACTTTCAGCAATTGTGTTGAGGCAACCGATGCTGACGATTGGCTTGTGGATCTGTGTAAGCATTTCGAGTGCAGTAACGTCAGGCCTGAGGACTTTGTTAAGTTCGCTTCCTTCCAACTCAAAGATCAAGCTGCAGAACGGTTCCAGCAGTACAAGGATTCCAGAGGTGGACGTGTTATCACTTGGGATGATTTCCGTCGAGATTTCCGAGCTCATCATATTCCGCAGAGCGTGGTTGAAAGCAAGTGTGAGGAATTCCACAATCTGAAGCAAGGCTCTTTGTCTGTCTATGACTACAACAAGTTGTTCCAGAAGCTCGCCCGCTTTGCCAAGCAGGACGTCCCTGATGAGAAGAGCATGATATACCAGTTCAGGGGTGGTCTCAGAGAAGAAATTCAGCTCGCTCTTGTTCTCTTCGAGCCCTTGAGATACGATGAGTTCTACAACATGGCACTGAAGCAAGAGGCTGCTCAGTTGAGGTGTGATGCTTCCAAGAAGCGAGTCAGAGATGTTACTCCTTCTTCCTCTACTCAAGTGGCCAAGCAGCAGAAGTTTTGGCTTCCTCCTCCTCCGTTCCGTCAGCCGTATCAGCAGAAGAGCAAAGGTGGCAGTGGTTCTTCCCACCCACCGAACCCTGGTTTTCAGAACAAGACTACGTCTCAAGCTCCAAGATCGAGTGCTCCGTATCACCGTCCGCTTTCAAAGGTCACGTGCAACAAGTGCCAACAGAAGGGTCACTATGCCAACAAGTGTCTCAACCAGAGGCGTCTTCCTCCTCCTCCTGTTAGATCGACAAGTACAGCTGTGGTCAAGCATAACCCCAAGCATGCCAAGGTCAATTTGATGAATGCAGCTCAGGCAGAGGACTCGTCAGATGTGATTATGGGTAACCTTCCTGTTAACGATGTTCCCGCAAAAGTTCTTTTTGACTCTGGTGCATCGCATTCCTTCATGTCATTCCCATTTGCATCAGAGAACAATTTTAGTACTAATGCTTTACCTAGAGCTATGCAAGTCGTCTCTCCGGCTAAGCGTCTGAGTTCTAGTTTGATGGTTCCGGATATTTCTATCTTGATGGGTGATTTCAAGTTTCTGGCTTCTCCAATGGTTCTTGGTAACTCGGATATTGATCTTATTCTCGGGATGGATTGGCTTTCTAAGCACAAGCTCAGCTTGATTGTGCAGCCAGGCAGATTCAATTGACTCATTCGTCTGAGGATGTAATTGTCTTTGCCGCTCGGGATAATACCATCCGTCTGTTTTCTCTCAATGAGAAGGGTGAACTGGATGCTATCTCGCAAATTCTAGTCGTTTGTGAATATCAAGACGTCTTTCCAGAAGAGCTTCCAGGAATGCCTCTGCACCGGCCAGTTGAATTCGTTATTGATCTTGAGCCTGGTACGGAACCTGTGTGCAAATGTCCTTACAAGCTCGGACCTGAAGAGTTGAAGGAGCTGAAGAAGCAACTCGATATGCAAGAGAAAATGGGTCTCATCCGGCCTAGTTCTTCTCTGTGGGGTTGTGGTGTTCTTTTTGTGAAGAAGAAGGATGGAACGGACCGACTTTGTGTTGATTACTGTCCAGTGAACAAGAAGACCATCAAGAACAAATACCCACTTCCCAACATCAATGAGCTGTTCGAACAACTCAAAGGTGCTCAAGTATTCTCCAAGCTTGATCTCCGTATGGGTTATCATCAGATTCGCATTCGTGAAGAAGATATTCCCAAAACAGCATTCAGAACAAGCTTTGGTTCATATGAATACACTGTCATGTCTTTTGGCCTCGCCAACGCTCCTCCGACGTTCTCTTGCATGATGAACTTCATCTTCAATGCCTACACCAATGACTTCGTTTTGGTCTATCTCGACGACATTCTGGTTTTCTCCAAGAACAAGGAAGATCATGCCAAGCACTTGCGTTTGGTTCTTGATAAGCTCAGAGAACATCAGTTCTACGCCAAGTTCTCCAAGTGTGAATTCTGGCTCGATGAGGTTCTTTATCTTGGTCATATCATCTCTGCCAAGGGCATTGCTGTGAATCCTGAGAAGGTGTCTGCAATTGTGAATTGGGAACCTCCTCAGAACGTGAAGCAACTCCGTAATTTTCTTGGTCTCGCAAGCTATTGTCGAAGATTCGTTGAAAACTTTTCTAAGATCACGAAGCCTCTCTCTAATCTTCTTTAGAAGCACGTCAAGTACGTTTGGTCTCCGGAGTGTGATATTGCTTTCAACACTTTGAAAGAGAAATTGATCACTGCTCCAGTTCTGACTCCGCCTGATGAATCCAAGTCGTACGAGGTCTTTTGTGATGCCTCTCTCCAAGGTCTTGGCGCAGTATTAATGCAAGAGAAGAAAGTTGTTGCTTATACATCTCGCCAGTTGAAGCCTAATGAGAAGAACTACCCCACCCATGATCTCGAGTTGGTGGCAGTTGTGCATGCTCTTTTGACTTGGAGACATCTTCTATTGGGAAGAAAAGTGGACATTTTCACTAATCACAAGAGTCTCAAGTACATCTTCACTTAGCCTAATCTCAACCTCAGGCAAACTCATTGGGTCGAAATGATTCAAGAGTATAATCCGAGTATCGAGTATACTCCAGGCAAGGCCAATGTGATTGCTGACGCTTTGAGCAGGAAAGCTTACTGCAACAGTCTGATTCTCAAGCCTTATCAACCCGAGCTTTGTGAAGCTTTCCGCAAACTTAATCTGCAAGTTGTTCCTCAAGGATTCCTCGCCAACCTTCAAGTCTCTCCTACCTTAGAAGACCAAATTCGCCAAGCCCAGCTTCTTGATGCTATGGTGAAAAAGGTGAAGATTGGGATTGCCAAGAGTCAGTCCAAATACAAGTGCTACCGCCTTGATGACAAGGACACTCTCTTCTTCGAGGATCGTATTGTTGTACCCAAAGGTGACCTCCGTAAAGTTATCGTGAACGAGGCTCACAATTCTCTCCTCTCCATCCACCCTGGGAGCACGAAGATGTATCAGGACCTTAAGCAAGCTTATTGGTGGACTCGAATGAAGCGCGAGATCGCTCAATTCGTGAATGAATGTGATGTCTGCAGAAGAGTGAAGGCAGAACACCAAAGGCCAGCTGGTCTCCTCCAACCTCTTGCCATTCCAGAATGGAAGTTTGACCACATTGAAATGGACTTCGTGACTGGGTTTCCAAAGTCCAAGCGTGGCAATGATGCTATATTTGTTGTCATCGACAAACTCACCAAAGTGGCTCACTTTCTGCCTATCAAAGAGTCGATCACTGCAGCTCAATTAGTGAAACTCTATACCTCTCGTATTGTCTCTCTGCACGGTATTCCTCAAGTGATCTCTTCAGACCGTGGCAGCATCTTTACCTCGAAGTTTTGGGATTCTTTTCAGAAGGCCATGGTCACCAACATCCGCTTCAGCACAGCTTTCCATCCTCAAACTAGCGGTCAAGTCGAGCGTGTCAACCAGATTCTTGAAGATATGCTCAGGGCTTGTGTGATCTCCTTCGGCATGAAGTGGGAGGATTGTCTTCCTTATGCTGAATTCTCCTACAACAACAGTTTTCAAGCAAGTTCGGGCAAGGCCCCTTTTGAAATTCTGTATGGCAGGAAGTGCCGTACCCCTCTCAACTGGTCTGAAACCGGTGAACGTCAGCTTTTGGGTAATGACTTAATCACAGAAGCAGAAGAAATGTGCAAAGTCATTCGTGATAACCTCAAAGCAGCCAAATCCCGTCAGAAGAGCTACTATGATAGTAAGCACCGTGATTTGGCTTTCGAGATCGGAGATCATGTTTACCTCCGCGTCTCTCCTATGAAAGGTACTCGTCGCTTCGGTATCAAAGGGAAGCTTGCCCCTAGATACGTGGGACCTTTCAAGATTGTCAGCAAGAGAGGCAACCTCGCCTATCAACTCGAACTTCCTTCAAACTTTGCAAATGTTCATGACGTGTTCCATGTCTCTCAGCTTCGAAAGTGCTTCAAGACTCCTGACCGCACCGTCAACTTCGAGGACATTGAGCTCCAAGAAGATCTCTCTTATCGTGAGCACCCAGTTGCTATTCTTGAAGAGACTGAACACAAGACTCGCAACAAGTCAATCAAATTTCTCAAAGTCAAGTGGTCACACCATTCCGATCGAGAAGCTACCTGGGAACGCGAGGATCACCTCCGTTCTGAGTACCTGGCGTTCTTTCAGTCCTAGATCTCGGGACGAGATCTTTTCGTAGTGGTGGAGTGTTGTAACACCCCGGATGTAACTTTCCCTATTTGTACTCCAACTCTTGCCGTTTCCGGTGTTAAGTTATATTGTAACACCCCGGATGTGATTTACCCAATATGTATCCAACTCTTGCCGTTTCCGGCGTTAAGTTATTTTATTTTCTCGGGTTCGGGTCTTTGTCTCCGTGTGTTGTTATCGTTGTCATGCATCTCATATCATGTCATCATGTGCATTGCATTTGCATACGTGTTCATCTCATGCATCCGAGCATTTTCCCCGTTGTCCGTTTTGCATTCCGGCGCTTCGTTCTCCTCCGGTGGTCATTTCTACCTTTCTTTCGTGTGTGGGGATTAAACATTTCGATTGGACCGAGACTTGCCAAGCGGCCTTGGTTTACTACCGGTAGACCGCCTGTCAAGTTTCGTACCATTTGGACTTCGTTTGATACTCCAACGGTTAACCGAGGGACCGAAAAGGCCTCGTGTGTGTTGCAGCCCAACACCCCTCCAATTTGGCCCAAAACCCACCAAAACCTGCTCCATCATCTAGAGCGTTCGATCACGATCGCGTGGCCGAAAACCGCACCTCATTTGGACTCTCCTAGCTCCTCCTATGCTATTTATAGACCCCCTTCAAATCCGGATCTCCTCTCCAAACCCTAAAAATCTCAGCTCCGCCGCCATCGGACACGTCCGGCCAACCGGATGCGTCCGCCGCCGCCGCCGACCATAGGCGCCGGCCACATGTCCGCAGTGCCCACTTCGCCGCACCCGCCGCCGGCCGGGTCAGCCAGGCGGGCCTCCGAGCCATCGACGAGCCACGCCCCGCACCGAGCCGCCTTCTCCTTCCCCGGACACCGTCGCCTGCTCCGCCCCGCCACCTCGCCGGTGCTTCGCCGCCACCGCGCCCACCATTGCCGGCCAGCTGCACCCCTCGCCATCCGGTGTCCCGCGCCGCCAAACCACGCCGGTGACCGCGGACGAGCGTGCCTCCTCACCGCTACCAGCTCCGGCGGCCTCAAGTCCCCGCTCCTCTGGCCGGATCCGCGAAGTCCGGCGAGCTCCGAAGCGTCTCCGGCCACTGCGACCTCCATTTCCGGCGACCTCGAGCCCGACTACTACAGTACCGCTACAGTAACCCGCTACAGTGCCAGATCCAGATCCGGTTGACTTTCTCATGAAACCCTAGTTCATGTTGCCCTGTTCATCGTGCCGTAACTTTGCATCCGTAAATCCGTTTTGGCATATAGCATATCAAAATGTTCGTCTCAGAGAGCACATCATTTCATTCATTGCATCATTTTCATTTGAGTTCATCTTGATGCCCGAAATGCTGTTAGAAGAGTGCTACTTGAGATAATTGTCAGATCTGCTGCTCCATTTAGATATTTGTCATTTTTGCCATGATTATTGTGTGCATGATATGCCCATGAGCTCTACATATGTTTTGTTAAGGGTTTTGCCATCTTTCCAGAGGTGCAACCCATGTATTTTTGTGATGTGTGTGGTGACTAGCACAAGCTTGCAAAGTGAGGCACTTGGTAATGCTGATTTCAGGGACTTAGCATTTCCACTAAGTCCTTGAGCTGTTTATCTCATATGGCCTTATGTTCATGTTGTTTCCTAGTGATCCGTGCCTCTTTTGAGGATGATCAGTAAGGATGTTTTGTTAATCTTGTAGTGCTCTATCCATCCATGTCTTTGTTTGCAATTATGGAGCACCCTAGCTTGAGTCAATCGAGCTCTACTTTTGCTACTTCGTGAATCTGGGCAGATTGTCTACTTGTTAGCGATTTTGCCAAGGATGTTGTAGTTGATCCGTGCATGCTATGCTATTGTTCTTGCCATGTCTAGATTTCATTTTGTGTATTCTTGATGGGATGTATGCTTATCTTGTCATGACTTGCTCCGTAGTGAGTGCATCGAGCTCGTAAACATGCCTACTTGATATCTGTTTCAGCATGCTCCAGTTTTCACTAAGTCTGAGAACTGATTATGTTTTTGCCATGTTCACATGCTTGCAATTGTATTTTCTGATCCCTTTTGGCTCAAGGTCACTAAGGGACTTTTGTTAAGCTCTTTGAGTAGCTCCATGCCATGCTTTACTTTGCCATGTTCAGGTCCTGTAGCATATAGTTTTGTTGCTCCGAAGAGTGCTATCTGATCTGAAATTCCAGACAAGTGTTAATTTCACTAAGTCTGAAATCTGTTTGTCATATGCATTTTTGCCATGCTTGTTTGAACCTGTTAATGGATGAATTGGCCGTAGCTCAGTGCTAGACTTTTGTTAAGCATCTGAATGCATCCCTGCCATGTATTTTGATGCCATGTTTGGGTGCTGTAGCTTGTTCATCTCATTGCATTTAGATGGCTACTTGCTGTAAATCGCAGACGTGGCCATATTTGAATCGCTTGCCATTTCCAAACCGTAACTCCGATTCCGGCGTTCTTTATATCGTTTTCAAGCGATTTCATCTCATATTTCCAGTGGCACACTTGGATTTCCAAGTTGAGGCCAGATTCATGCATCCTGTCAAATCTTGCATATGCATTCCGCATCGCATCCGCATAGACAATCATCTTTGCATCATTGTTTGAGCCTTGCACGTGGTTGATTGTGTTTCGTTTTCTTGTTTGTATTGTTTTGGTAGAGGGAGACGAGTTCGCTAATGAGGAGCCCGTTGAGTTTGCTTTCGAGGATCCAGTCAACTCTGACAACTTGCAGGCAAGATGATCATACCCTCGAAATCACTACTATCTTTGCTATGCTAGATGCTCGCTCTTTGCTATGCCAATGCTACGATGCCTACCACTTGCTTATCATGCCTCCCAAATTGCCATGTCAAACCTCTACCCACCATGTCCTAGCAAACCGTTGATTGGCTATGTTACCACTTTGCTCAGCCCCTCTTATAGCGTTGTTAGTTGCGGGTGAAGATTGGAGACCGTTCCTTGTTGGAACATTATTTACTTGTTGAGATATCATTATATTGCCATGTTATCTTAATGCATCTATATACTTGGTAAAGGGTGGAAGGCTCGGCCTCTCGCCTAGTGTTTTGTTCCACTCTTGCCGCCCTAGTTTCCGTCATATCGGTGTTATGTTCCCGGATTTTGCGTTCCTTACGCGGTTGGGTTATAATGGGAACCCCTTGATAGTTCGCCTTGATTAAAGCTTTTCCAGCAATGCCCAACCTTGGTTTTACCATTTTCCACCTAGCCTCTTTTTCCCTTGGGTTTCCGGAGCCCGAGGGTCATCTTATTTTAAACCCCCCGGGCCAGTGCTCCTCTGAGTGTTGGTCCAAATAGAGCCACTTCCGGGGCTACCAGGGGCAACTCTGGGCCTACCTGACGTCTGGCTCATCTGAGTGTGCCCTGAGAACGAGATATGTGCAGCTCCTATCGGGATTTGTCGGCACATTCGGGCGGTGTTGCTGGTCTTGTTTTAACCTGTCGAAGTGTCTTGAAGAACCGAGATACCGAGTCTGATCGGAACGTCTCGGGAGGAGGTCTATTCCTTCGTTGACCATGAGAGCTTGTCATGGGCTAAGTTGGGACTCCCTGCAGGGATTTGAACTTTCGAAAGCCGTGCCCACGGTTATGGGCAGATGGGAATTTGTTAATGTCCGGTTGTAGATAACTTGAACCTTAACTTAATTAAAATGAATCAACAGTGTGAGTTACCGTGATGGTCTCTTCTCGGCGGAGTCCGGGAAGTGAACACGGTGTTGGAGTAATGCTTGCGCAGGTTGTCCTCTAGTTTCTGCTCGCGCTTTGCCTCCTCTTCTCGCTCTCTTTTGCGAACAGGATAGCCACCATATATGCTAGTCGCTTGCTGCAGCTCCACATATTTACCTTGCCTTACCTATTAAGCTTAAATAGTCTTGATCGCGAGGGTGCGAGATTGCTGAGTCCCTGTGGCTCACAGATTACTATTACACCAGATGCAGGGCCTGATGATTCCGCTCCAGGTGATGCGCTTGAGCTCAAGTGGGAGTTCGACGAGGACTCTCAACGATACTATGTTTCCTTTCCTGATGATCAGTAGTGGTGCCCAGTTGGGGGTGATCGGGACCGTGTCGCTTGTTGGGTTATCTTTTATTTTGGCGCCGTAGTCGGGCCATGAGTGTTTGATGATGTAATGTTATTTATGTACCTTGATTGATCACGATCGTGTGGCCGAAAACCGCACCTCATTTGGACTCTCCTAGCTCCCTCTATGCCTATATATACACCCCCCATTCCAAATTCCGGAACCCCCTCCCAGAAACCCTAGATCCGCTCCTCCTCGCGCCGCCGGACAACGTCCGCGCCGGGTCGGACGTGTCCGACCTGCGCGCCGCCGCCGCCAGCCACTAGCACGCTGCCACGTGGCCTGCGCCACTCCCTCCGCCGCCGGCCCGGAGCGGCCCGCATCCGGCCATCCCGACCCGAATCGCCCCGCCGCCGCCTACCGAAGCCGCGCTGCCCTCCTCTTCGCGCCCGGCCGCCCGAGGCGACCGGAGCCGCCGCGCGCCGCTCGCCGCCGGCTGGCCGCAGCCCGCTGCGCCGCCCTGGTCCGGCACCGTCCGAGCCGCCGCAGGAGCCCACCGGAATCGCCCCTAGCTCCGGCCGGTCCTAGCTCCGGCCACCGCAGGGCCCTGCTCCGCCGCCCCGGCCGCCGGCGACCTCGCCTCCGCCGGCCGCCGTCCTCGTCCCCGCCGTCCTCGACTTCCGTGCCCGCCGCCGCCGTCGTGAACAGTGCCGCCGGATTTTGCCTCGGTTCTCGTGCGCGAGATCCAGATCTGGAAACCTAGGTCATTTTTTTCTCCAAGTCCCAGGATTTTCAGTCCATATGCTCCTGTTCGAGGCCTCGTAACTTTGCATCCGTAGCTCCGATTCATGCATATAGCATATCAAAATGTTCATCTCAGAGAGTACATCATTTCATTCCATTGCATCATTTTCATTTGTGCTCATCTTGATGCCCGAAATGCTGTTAGAAGAGGGCTACTTGAGTTAATTGTCAGATCTATTACTCCATTTAACACTTTTGTCATTTTTGCCATGATTATTGTGTGCATGCTATGCCCGTGAGTTCTTCATATGTTTTGTTAAGGGTTTTGTCATCTTTCCAGAGGTGCAACCCATGTATTTTTAGGATGTGTGTGGTGACTTGTGATTTCACTAAGTCCTGGGATTGTTTAGCTGACGATGCCATATGTTCATGTCGTTTCCTATTGATCCGTGCCTCTTTTGAGGATGATCAGTAAAGGCGTTTTGTTAATATTGTAGTGCTCTATCCATCCATGTCTTTGTTTGCAATTATGGAGCACCCTAGCTTGAGTCAATCGAGCTCTACTTTTGCTTCGTTGCGAATTTGGGCAGATCGTCAACTTGTTTGCGATTTTGCCGATGTTATTGTAGTTGATCCGTGCATGCTATGCCATTGTTCTTGCCATGTCTAGCTTGCATTTTGTGCCTTATTAAGAGATGTATGCTTGTCTTTCCATGACTTGCACCGTAGTGAGTGCATCGAGCTCGTAAACATGCCTTCGTGAGTTATGTTTCAGCATGTCCCAGTTTTCACTAAGTCTGAAAACTGATTATATTTTTGCTATGTTCGTGTGCTTGTTAGTATATTTTGTGATCCCTTTTGACTCTAGGTCACTAAGGGACTTTTGTTAAGCTTGTTGAGTAGCTCCATGCCATGTATTTCTTTGTCATGTTCAGGTCCTGTAGCATGTTGTTTTGTTGCTCCGAAGAGGGCTACATGATCTGAAATTCCAGACAAGTGTTAATTTCACAAAGTCTGAGATCTGTTTGTCATTTGCGTTTTTTCCATGCTTGTTTGAACCTCCTAATGGATGAATTGACCGTAGCTCAGTGCTAGACTTTTGTTAAGCATCATGAATGCATCCCTTTCATGTATTTTGTTGTCGTGTTTGGGTGCTGTAGCATGTTCATCTCATTGCATTTAGATGCCTACTTGCTGTAAATCGCAGACCGGTGTCATTTTTGAATCGCTTGCCATTTCCAAACCGTAACTCCGATTCCGGCGTTCTTTATATCGTTTTCAAGCGATTTCATCTCATATTTCCAGTGGCACACTTGGAATTCCAAGTTGAGGCCAGGTTCATGTATTTCCTGTCATATCTTGCATTTTGCATCCCGCATCGCATCCCGCATAGCATATCATCATTTCATCATATTGGTTGGTCTTGCACGTGGTTGATTGTATCCTTGTTGCTTGTTTGTCTTGTTTGGGTAGAGCCGGGAGACGAGTTCGCTAACGAGGAGCCCGTTGAGTTTGCTTTCGAGGATCCAGTCAACTCTGACAACTGTGCAGGCAAGATGATCATATCCTCGAAATCACTACTATCTTTGCTATGCTAGTTTGCTCGCTCTTTTGCTATGCCACTGCTACGATGCCTACCACTTGCTTGAAAGCCTCCCAAATTGCCATGTCAAACCTCTAACCCACCATTGTCCTAGCAAACCATTGATTGGCTATGTTACCGCTTTGCTCAGCCCCTCTTATAGCGTTGCTAGTTGCAGGTGAAGATTGGAGGCCGTTCCTTGTTGAAACATCTTTTATTTACTTGTTGGGATATCATTATATTGCATTGTTATCTTAATGCATCTATATACTTGGTAAAGGGTGGAAGGCTCGGCCTCTCGCCTAGTGTTTTGTTCCACTCTTGCCGCCCTAGTTTCCGTCATATCGGTGTTATGTTCCCGGATTTTGCGTTCCTTACGCGGTTGGGTTATAATGGGAACCCCTTGATAGTTCGCCTTGATTAAAGCTTTTCCAGCAATGCCCAACCTTGGTTTTACCATTCGCCACCTAGCCTCTTTTTCCCTTGGGTTACCAGAGCCCAAGGGTCATCTTATTTTAAACCCCCCCCCCCCGGGGCCAGTGCTCCCTCTGAGTGTTGGTCCGAACTGAGCTGCCTGCGGGGCCACCTCGGGGAAACTTGAGGGTTGGTTTTACTCGTAGCTAGTCTCATCTGAGTGTGCCCTGAGAACGAGATATGTGCAGCTCCTATCGGGATTTGTCGGCACATTCGGGCGGTGTTGCTGGTCTTGTTTTAACCTGTCGAAGTGTCTTGAGTTACCGAGATACCGAGTCTGATCGGAATGTCTTGGGAGGAGGTCTATTCCTTCATTGACCGTGAGAGCTTGTCATGGGCTAAGTTGGGACTCCCCTGCAGGGATTGAACTTTCGAAAGTCGTGCCCGCGGTTATGGGCAGATGGGAATTTGTTAATGTCCGGTTGTAGATAACTTGAACCTTAACTTAATTAAAATGAATCGACCGAGTGTGTTACCGTGATGGCCTCTTCTCGGCGGAGTCCGGGAAGTGGACACGGTGTTGGAGTAATGTTTGCGCAGGTTGCTCTCTAGTGTCTCGCTCGTGCTTTGCCTCCTCTTCTCGCTCTCTTTTGCGAATAAGTTAGCCACCATACTTGCTAGTCGCTTGCTGCAGCTCCACATATATTTACCTTGTCTTACCTATAAGCTTAAATAGTCTTGATCGCGAGGGTGCAAGATTGTTGAGTCCCTGTGGCTCACAGATTACTATTACACCAGATGCAGGGCCTGATGATTCCGCTCCAGGAGACGCGTATGAGCTCAAGTGGGAGTTCGACGAAGACTCTCAACGATACTATGTTTCCTTTCCTGATGATCAGTAGTGGTGCCCAGTTGGGGGTGATTGGGACCGTGTCGCATGTTGGGTTCTCTTTTATTTTGGCGCCGTAGTCGGGCCATGAGTGTTTGGATGATGTAATGTTATTTATGTACTTGATTGACGTGGCGAGTGTAAGCCAACTATGTTATCTTCCCTATCATTGTTATATTACATGGGATGTTGTGAAGATTGCCTAACTTGCGACATATGCCTTCAATGTGATTATGTCTCTAAGTCGTGCCTCGACACGTGGGAGCTATAGTCGCATCGAGGGTGTTACAGGGTGCCCCCTGCCCCCGTATATAAAGGATCAAGGGGGGGTGCGGCCGGCCAGGAGGAGGGCGCGCCAGGAAGAGTCCTACTCCCACCGGGAGTAGGATTCCCCCCTTTCCTAGTTGGAATAGGATTCGGGAAGGGGGAAAGAGGAGAGAGAGAAGGAAGGGGGGCGCCGCCCCCCTCTCCTTGTCCTATTCGGACTAGGGGGGAGGGGCGCGCGGCCCAGCCCTGGCCACTTCTCCTTTCTTCCACCAAAGCCCACTAAGGCCCATATACCTCCCGGGGGGTTCCGGTAACCTCCCGATACTCTCGTAAAATCCCGATTTCACCCGGAACACTTCCGATATCCAAATATAGGCTTCCAATATATCAATCTTTATGTCTCGACCATTTCGAGACTCCTCGTCATCTCCGTGATCACATCCGGGACTCCGAACAAACTTCGATACATCAAAAAGCATAAACTCATAATATAACTGTCATCGAAACCTTAAGTGTGCGGACCCTACGGGTTCGAGAACAATGTAGACATGACCAAGACACGTCTTCGGTCAATAACCAATAGCGGAACTTGGATGCTCATATTGGCTCCTACATATTCTACGAAGATATTTATCGGTCAGACCGCATAACAACATACTTTGTTCCCTTTGTCATCGGTATGTTACTTGCCCGAGATTCGATCGTCGGTATCTCAATACCTAGTTCAATCTCGTTACCGGAAAGTCTCTTTACTCGTTTCATAATACATCATCTCGCAAATAACTCATTAGTTGTAATGCTTGCAAGGCTTATGTGATGTGCATTACCGAGAGGGCCCAGAGATACCTCTCCGACAATCGGAGTGACAAATCCTAATCTCAAAATACGCCAACCCAACATTCACCTTTGGAGACACCTGTAGAGCTCCTTTATAATCACCCAGTTACGTTGTGACGTTTGGTAGCACACAAAGTGTTCCTCCGGTAAACGGGAGTTGCATAATCTCATAGTCATAGGAACATGTATAAGTCATGAAGAAAGCAATAGCAACATACTAAACAATCGGGTGCTAAGCTAATGGAATGGGGTCATGTCAATCACATCATTCTTCTAATGATGTGATCCCATTAATCAAATGACAACACATGTCTATGGTTAGGAAACATAACCATCTTCGATTAACGAGCTAGTCAAGTAGAGGCATACTAGTGACGTTTGGTTTGTCTATATATTCACACAAGTATTATGTTTCCAGATAATACAATTCTAGCATGAATAATAAACATTTATCATGATATAAGGAAATAAATAATAACATTTATTATTGCCTCTAGGGCATATTTCCTTCAGGAATTACTCATGCATGGCGGTGAGCATCATGAAATTGGTGATGGAGGATGGTTGATGATGACGACGGCGACGAATCCCCCTCTCCGGAGCCCTGGACATACTCCGGATCAGCCCTCCCGAGAGGTTTTAGGGCTTGGCGGCGGCTCCGTATCATGAAACGCGATGATTTCTTCTCTCTAATTTTTTTCTCTCCGAAAGCAAATATATAGAGTTGGAGTTGGCATCGGAGGGCATCCAGGGGACCCACGAGGTAGGGGGGCGCCCCCCACCCTCGTGAGAAGGGTGTGGGCCCCCTGGTCTTCATCTTTGGCGAGGATTTTTTATTATTTTTTCTAAGATGTTCCGTGGAGTTTCAGGTCATTCCGAGAATATTTTTTTTCTGCACATAAAACAACATCATGGCAATTCTGCTGTCAGTCCGGGTTAGTTCCATTCAAATCATACAAGTTAGAGTCCAAAACAAGGGCAAAAGTGTTTGGAAAAGTAGATACGACGGAGACGTATCAACTCCCCCAAGCTTAAACCCTTGCTTGTCCTCAAGCAATTCAGTTGACAAACTGAAAGAAAGAAAGAAAGAAAGAAAGAAAAACTTTTACAAACTCTGTTTGCTCTTGTTATTGTAACTATGTCAAGCCAGCATTCAAGTTTTCAGCATAGATCATAACTAACCACATTTGCAATAATTCTCAGGTCTCATAATTACTCATATCAATAGCATAATGAACTAGCAAGCCATAATAATAAATCTCGGATGACAACACTTTCTCAAAACAATCATAATATGATATAACAAGATGGTATCTCGCTAGCCCTTTCTGAGACCGCAAAACATAAATGCAGAGCACCTTTAAAGATCAAGGACTGACTAGACATTGTAATTCATGGTAAAAGAGATCCAATCATAGTCATACCCAATATAAATTAACAGTGATGAATGCAAATGACAGCTGTGCTCTCCAGCTAGTGCTTTTTAGTAAGAGGGTAATGACTCAACGTAAAAGTAAATGGATAGGCCCTTCGCAGAGGGAAGCAGGGATTTGTAGAGGTGCCAGAGCTCGGTTTTGAAATAGAGATAAATTGTATTTTGAGCGGTGTACTTTTATTGTCAACGTAACAACTAAGAGATGGCGATATCTTCCATGCTAAACACATTATAGGCGGTTCCCAAACAGAATGGTAAAGTTTATACTCCCCCTCCACCAACAAGCATCAATCCATGGCTTGCTCGAAACAACGAGTGCCTCCAACATACATCAGGTCCCAGGGGGAGTTTTTTTTGCAATTAATTTTGATTTAGTGTGCATAAAGCATGGGACTGGGCATCCCGGTGACCAGCCATTTTCTCGCGAGTGAGGAGCGGAGTCCACTCCTCTTGAGAATAACCCGCCTAACATGGAAGATAAGGGCAGCCTTGGTTGATACATGAGCTATTCGAGCATACAAAACAGAATGATTATTTGAAGGTTTAGAGTTTGGCACATACAAATTTACTTGGAGCGGCAGGTAGATACCGCATATAGGAAGGTATGGTGGACTCATCTGGAATAACTTTGGGGTTTAAGGGATTGGATACACAAGCAGTATTCCCGCTTAGTACAAGTGAAGGCTAGCAAGAGACTGGGAAGCGACCAACTAGAGAGCGACAACAGCCATGTACATGCATTAAAATTAATAAACATTGGATGCAAGCATGAGTAGGATATAATCCACCATGAACACAAATATCATGAAGGCTATGTTGATTTTGTTTCAACTACATGCGTGAACATGTGCCAAGTCAAGTCACTTAAATCATTCAAAGGAGGATACTGATAACCCACAAGTATAGAGGATCGCAACAGTTTTCGATAAGTAAGAGTGTCGAACCCAACGAGGAGCTAAAGGTAGAACAAAGGGACAATTCCATTTCTGCCCCTAACTAGAACCCACTACTCAAATTTGCCCCTAATTTCAATGTGTGCTCAAATTTGCCCCTCTGCCGTTAGTTGCCCTTATAGAAATGCCCTTCTGCGCCATTACCGTCTGGTCAAACAGCTTTGACCATCTCGAAAAAATAGCAAAAAAAGTCAAAAAAAATCTAAAATTTTGTGGGATCGAAGGTACTCAGGTTCGCAAGGTGCGTACAAATTTTCATGTTGTTTGGACATTCTAGGAGCTCGTGGCGAAGGAAAATAGTAAATATGTACGCGTGTGAACCGTAAATTCAAAAAAATAGCAAAAAATTCAAAAAAATATGAATTTTTTTGGCATCCAAGATGCTTAGGTGTGGAAGGTGTGTGCAATTTTTTTTGTTTTTGGACATTGAAGGAGCTCGTGGAGAAAAAAACAAAATTTGTCTCAGAAAAAAACATGTAAAAAATACACTATTTTGTTTTTTTTGCGAGAGCTCCTCGCATGTCATTTGATAACAAAATTTTGCACACGCCTTGTGCCCCCGAGCATCTTGGATGCCAAAAAATTTCATATGTATTTGAATTTTCTTGCTTTTTTTTGAATTTACTACTCAAAGATGTACAGATTTATTGTTTTCCTTTGCCACGAGCTCCTGATATGTCTAAATAGCACGAAAATTTGCACGCACATGAGTAGCTTCAATCCCACAAAATTTCAGATTTTTTTGATTTTTTTACTATTTTTTCGAGATGGTCAAAGTTGTTTGACCGGACGGTAATGGCGCAGAAGGGCATTTCTATAAGGGCAACTAACGGCAGAGGGGCAAATTTGAGCACACATTGAAATTAGGGGCAAATTTGAGTAGTGGGTTCCAGTTAGGGGCAGAAATGTAATTGTCCCTAGAACAAATATTCCCTCAAGTTCTATCGACCACCGATACAACTCTACGCACGCTTGACGTTCCCTTTACCTAGAACAAGTATGAAACTAGAAGTACTTTGTAGGTGTTTTCGGAAAGGCTTGCAAGAAAGTAAAGAGCACGAAAATAAAACTAGGGGCTGTTAAGGTAAAGAAGCAACTAAAGTAAATATAGCGAGTGTGGAAAAGTGGTGGTAGGAGTTGCAAAATTGTCCCTTAAGCAATTGATTGCTTTACTAGACCGATAGCAAGTATTATGTGTGAGAGGCCACTGCTAGCATGCCATCCCTGACTTGGAATTCTATGCACTTATGATTGGAACTATTAGCAAGCATCCGCAACTACTAATGTTCATTAAGGTAAAACCCAACCATAGCATTAAGATATATTGGTCCCCCTTCAATCCCATATGCATCAATTTCTATGCTAGGTTGAAGCTTCTGTCACTCTTGCCCTCCAATACATAGTCCTATCAACATACAACTAACCCCAGGGTGTGATCCACGCGCGCAATCATATAATGGGCACCAAAGGACAGCAACATAACCGCAAGCAAATTAAATCAATCATAGCAATTCATCAACCACCGATAGGACAACGAAAATCTACTCAGACATCATAGGATGGCAACACATCATTGGATAATAATATGAAGCATAAAGCACCATGTTCAAGTAGAGGGTACAGCGGGTTGCGGGAGAGTGGACCGCTGTAGATAGAGGGGGAAGGTGATGGAGATGTTGGTGAAGATGGCAGAGGTGTTGGTGTAGATCGCGGTGATGATGATGGCCCCGATGGCACTCCGGTGCCACCGAAAGCGAGGGGGAGAGAGCCCCCCTCCTTCTTCTTCTTCCTTGACCTTCTCCCTAGATGGGAGAAGGGTTTCCCCTGTGGTCCATGGCCTCCATGGCATGGGAGCGGCGAGAGCCCCTCCGAGATTGGATCTGTCTCTCTATCTCTCTCTGTTTCTGCGTTCTGTCTGGCTCTGTTTCACTGTTTCGTATATATATGGAGATCCATAACTCCGATTGGCCTGAAACCTTTGCCGTGATTTTTTTCCGAATATTAGCTTTCTTGCGGCAAAAGAAGAGCGCCAACTGCCTTACGGTGGGCTCACGAGGGTAGGGGGCGTGCCCTAGGGGGGGCGCCCCCCTGCCTCGTGACCACCTCGTGCACTTGTTCGCGTTGATTTTCCTTCCGAATTTTCCATATTTTCCAAAAATAAGCTTCGTCCGTTTTTATCCCGTTTGGACTCCGTTTGATATGGATATTCTGCGAAACCAAAAACATGCAACATACATGAACTGGCACTGGGCAGTGGATCAATATGTTAGTCCCAAAAATAGTATAAAAAGTTGCCAAAAAGTATATGAAAGTTGAATAATATTGGCATGGAACAATCAGAAATTATAGATACGGCGGAGACGTATCAGCATCCCCAAGCTTAATTCTTGCTCGTCCTCGAGTAGGTAAATGATTAAAAAGATAACTTTTGATGTGGAATGCTACCTAGCATAATCTTGATCATATGTCTAATCATGGCATGAATATTAAGACACGAGTGATTCAAAGCAATAGTCTATCATTTGACATAAAAACAATAATACTTCAAGCCTACTAATAAAGCATTCATGTCTTTTCAAAATAACAAGGCCAAAGAAAGTTATCCCTACAAAATCATATAGTCTGGCTATGCTCCATCTTCACCACACAAAATATTCACATCATGCACAACCCCGATGACAAGCCAAGCAATTGTTTCATACTTTTGACGTTCTCAAACCTTTTCAACTTTCACGCAATACGTGAGCGTGAGCCATGTACATAGCACTATAGGTGGAATAGAATATGATGGTGGAGAAGACAAAAAGGAGAAGATAGTCTCACATCAACTCGGCGTATCAACGGGCTATGGAGATGCCCATCAATAGATATCAATGTGAGTGAGTAGGGATTGCCATGCAATGGATGCACTAGAGCTATAAGTGTATGAAAGCTCCAACTGAAACTAAGTGGGTGTGCATCCAACTTGCTTGCTCATGAAGACCTCGGGCATTTTGAGGAAGCCCATCATCGGAATATACAAGCCAAGTTCTATAATGAATATTCCCACTAGTATATGAAAGTGATAACTCAAGAGACTCTCTATATGAAGAAGATGGTGCTACTTTGAAGCACAAGTGTGGAAAAGGATAGTAGCACTGCCCCTTCTCTCTTTTTCTCTCATTTTTTTTGTTTTGTTTTTTTCTCTTTTTTGGGTCTTCTCTTTTTTTGCCTTTCTCTTTTTTTATTTTTTTTATTTTTTTTCGTTCGGGGTCTCATCCCAACTTATGGGGGAATCATAGTCTCCATCATCCTTTCCTCACTGGGGCAATGCTCTAATAATGATGATCATCACACTTTTATTTACTTACAACTCGATATTACAACTCGATATCTAGAACAAAGATATGACTCTATATGAATGCCTCCGGCAGTGTACCGGGATGTGAAATGATCTAGCGTAGCAATGACATCAAAAAAACGGACAAGCCATGAAAACATCATGCTAGCTATCTTACGATCATGCAAAGCAATATGACAATGAATGCTCAAGTCATGTATATGATGATGATGATGAAAGTTGCATGGCAATATATCTCGGAATGGCTATGGAAATGCCATGATAGGTAGGTATGGTGGCTGTTTTGAGGAAGGTATATGGTGGGTTTAAGGTACCGGCGAAAGTTGCACGGTACTAGAGAGGCTAGCAATGGTGGAAGGGTGAGAGTGCGTATAATCCATGGACTCAACATTAGTCATAAAGCACTCACATACTTATTGCAAAAATCTATTAGTCATCGAAACAAATTACTACGCGCATGCTCCTAGGGGGATAGATTGGTAGGAAAAGACCATCTCTCATCCCTGACCGCCACTCATAAGGAAGACAATCAATAAATAAATCATGCTCCGACTTCGTTACATAGCGGTTCACCATACGTGCATGCTACGGGAATCACAAACCCCAACACAAGTATTTCTACAATCCACAACTACCCACTAGCATGACTCTAATATCACCATCTTTATATCGCAAAACTATTGCAAGGAATCAAACATATCATATTCAGTGATCTACAAGTTTTATGTAGGATTTTATGACTAACCATGTGAATGTCATCTCTCTAAATAGATATAAGTGAAGCAAGAGAGTTTAATTCTTTCTACAAAAGATATGCCCGTGCTCTAACAAATATAAGTGAAGCAAAAGAGCATTCTACAAATGGCGGTTGTCTATGTAAAGAGAAACAGGCAATCCAAACTTCAAATGATATAAGTGAAGCACATGAAGCATTCTATAAAGCCATACTCAAAAGATATAAGTGAATTGCAATGAGCATTCTATAAATCAACCAAGGACCATCTCATACCATCATGGTGCATAAAATAAAAATGAAAACCTAAATGCAAAAGATGCTCCAAGATTGCACATATCGCATGAACGAAACGAATTTGAAAACATACCGATATTTGTTGAAAAAAGAGGGGATGCCTTCCCAGCATCCCCAAGCTTAGACGCTTGAGTCTCCTTGAATATTTACTTGGGGTTCCTCGGGCATCCCCAAGATTGAGCTCTTTCCTCTCTTCCTTCTTCTCACATCGAAACCTTCTCGATCATCGAACACTTCATCCACACAAAACTTCAACAGAAAACTCGGTAAGATCCGTTAGTATAATAAAGCAAATCACTACTCTAAGTACTGTTGCAAACCAATTCATATTTTGTTTTTGCATTGTGTCTACTGTAATATAACTTTTTCATGGCTTAATCCACTGATATAAATTGATAGTTTCATCAAAACAAGCAAACTATGCATCAAAAACAGAATCTGTCTAAAACAGAACAGTCTGTAATAATCTGAACATTCACCATACTTCTGATACCTGAAAATTCTACCAAAATTAGTAAAAATTAAAAATTTGTATATTAAGACATTGCAAAAAGAATCAGAACCATTTGAAGTTCCAGATAAAAATGTAAAATCGTGCACTACAGCCAAAGTTTCTGTCCTGCACCGTACAAACCATCAAGCAAATGTAAACATCCTAAAGGCAAACCTTGGAAGATTATTTTTATAATACAATGGAATTGTACAAGGGGATAATTATTTTTATTGAAAATTTTCTGTAATCAAGATTCACAAAGTTTCCGTGAGCATGAACAAAGTTCAAGGCTAGCTCCCACTTCAACAATGCTTGTCTTTCTCACTTTCGCTTTCCTTTTTGAAAAAGTTTTGGGTTCCCCTCTTTATTTTTGTTGTTTTAAAACTATATAAAAGCACTCAACAGAAATAAATGACTCTCTAAAACTTCTGGGTTGTCTCCTTGGCAGTGCTTTCTTTAAAGCCATTAAGCTAGGCATGTAGTGCTCAAGTAGTGGATCCACCCGGATCCCAAGGTATATCAAAGCCAATTTTAATTAACAATGATTTGTAATTTAGTAGTGAGAACAAAGCAACATATATCAAGCAATGATGAAGTCTAACTCTCTTCCTATGCATCGGCATGTCATAAAAGAACAATTCATGCACACCTAGTAAAGGCCAATGCATAGTATAAACAGTTTCTTGCAATTTCATCATATTGGAAACATATAGAGGTGGAGATATAGTTCCTCTCTCATAATAATTGCAAGTAGGAGCAGCAAGCACATGCATATTATACTCATCAAAATCATCATGTGCATCGGTAAAAGGCAACCCATCAATGTAATCCTTAATAAGTGCAAACTTCTCCGATATAGTGTAGTTTGGAGAATTCAAAAAGATAATAGGACTATCATGCGTGGGTGCAATAGCAACAATTTCATGTTTAACATAAGGAACTATAGCAAGTTCATCTCCATAAGCATAATTCATATTAGCATCTTGGCCACAAGTATAGAAAGCATCATCAAAAAGGGATATTTCAAAAGAATCATAGGGATCATAACAGTCATCATAGCAATCATCCTTCGGTAAGCACGAAGGAGAATTAAACAATGTATGAGTTGAAGAGTTACTCTCATTAGAAGGTGGGCACGGGTGATCAATCCGCTCTTCCTCCTTTTGTTCTTCGCTCTCCTCATCATCTTTTTCATCCAATGAGCTCACAGTTTCATCAATTTCTTCTTCCATCGATTCCTGCAAAATATTAGTCTCTTCTTGGACAGCGGAGACTTTCTGAATAAGTGCATTAATTTCATAATTGTATTCATAATTCTCATAGCAATATTTGAGGATAGCTAAATTTTTCATATCTATAACAAGCTTCATCAATATCATCAAACTCTTTAAACATAGATTCAATTTCATAAGCACCCATAAAAGCAACAAATTCTTCTATTTGTTCCACATCATAGTAATCATATATACCATTAGCGTAAGAGGCTAAGGGTTTATTATCATTAAATTTGCATGAAAAGGGAAGGTGTGGAGCCTTCAACTTAGTGCAACAAGTATAATCATATTCCACGCATAGTTGTCTAGCATACCACTTCAATATATGAATTTGATCCCATAATAGTTTCCCTTTTGTGTCAAGCGGTAATCCCTAAAGTATTCACGTTGATCCAACATTACTCCCATTACATAATTGAATGGGGTTTTCTCAGGATTATTAAAGTAGTACATAATATCTTTCACATAACCAGCATCGAGGGCTTTAGGAGGTTCCCCATCTCCATGAGTAGCAAGTACACCTATTTTTTTTTGGTATTTCGTGTTCCATATCCATAACTAAAGATAAAGAACAACTAAGAACAGAAAATAAAAATTATTTAGTGATAAAGCAAACAAGCACACACGAGAATATTCACCCCACGCTATTGCTCCCCAGCAACGGCGCCAGAAAAAAGGTCTTGATAACCCACAAGTATAGGGGATCGCAACAGTTTTCGATAAGTAAGAGTGTCGAACCCAACGAGGAGCTAAAGGTAGAACAAATATTCCCTCAAGTTCTATCTACCACCGATACAACTCTACGCATGCTTGACGTTCGCTTTATCTAGAACAAGTATGAAACTAGAAGTACTTTGTAGGTGTTTTCGGAAAGGCTTGCAAGAAAGTAAAGAGCACAAAAATAAAACTAGGGGCTGTTAAGGTAAAGAAGCAACTAAAGTAAATATAGCGAGTGTGGAAAAGTGGTGGTAGGAGTTGCAAAATTGTCCCTTAAGCAATTGACTACTTTACTAGACCGATAGCAAGTATTATGTGTGAGAGGCCACTGCTAGCATGCCATCCCTGACTTGGAATTCTATGCACTTATGATTGGAACTATTAGCAAGCATCCGCAACTACTAATGTTCATTAAGGTAAAACCCAACCATAGCATTAAGATATATTGGTCCCCCTTCAATCCCGTATGCATCAATTTCTATGCTAGGTTGAAGCTTCTGTCACTCTTGCCCTCCAATACATAGTCCTATCAACATACAACTAACCCCAGGGTGTGATCCACGCGCGCAATCATATGATGGGCACCAAAGGACAGCAACATAACCACAAGCAAATTAAATCAATCATAGCAATTCATCAACCACCGATAGGACAACGAAAATCTACTCAGACATCATAGGATGGCAACACATCATTGGATAATAATATGAAGCCTAAAGCACCATGTTCAAGTAGAGGGTACAACGGGTTGCGGGAGAGTGGACCGTTGTAGATAGAGGGGGGAAGGTGATGGAGATGTTGGTGAAGATGGCGGAGGTGTTGGTGTAGATCGCGGTGATGATGATGGCCCCCGGTGGCACTCTGGTGCCACCAGAAGCAAGGGGGAGAGAGCCCCCTCCTTCTTCTTCTTCCTTGACCTTCTCCCTAGATGGGAGAAGGGTTTCCCCTCTGGTCCATGGCCTCCATGGCACGGGAGGGGCGAGAGCCCCTCCGAGATTGGATCTGTCTCTCTGTCTCTCTCTGTTTCTGCGTTCTGTCTTGCTCTGTTTCACCGTTTCGTATATATTGGAGATCCGTAACTCCGATTGGCCTGAAACCTCCGCCGTGTTTTTTTTCTTCCAAATATTAGCTTTCTTGCGGCAAAAGAAGAGCGTCAACCGCCTTATGGTGGGCTCACGAGGGTAGGGGGCGTGCCCTAGGGGGGCGCCCCCCTGCCTCGTGACCACCTCGGGCACTAGTTCGCGTTGATTTTCCTTCCAAATTTTCCAAAAATAAGCTCCGTCTGTTTTTATCCTGTTTGGACTCCATTTGATATGGATATTCTGCGAAACCAAAAACATGCAACAGAGAGGAACTGGCACTGGGCACTGGATCAATATGTTAGTCCCAAAAATAGTATAAAAAGTTGCCAAAAAGTATATGAAAGTCTAATAATATTGGCATGGAACAATCAAAAATTATAGATACGACGGAGACGTATCAGATACCACCCCATCATACCACATCATAATCATCTCAATAGCATGTTGGCACACAAGGTAAATCATTATAACTCATAGCTAATCAAGCATGGCACAAGCAACTATGATCTCTAATTGTCATTGCAAACATGTTTATTCATAATAAGCTGAATCAAGAACGAGGGACTCATCATATTTACAAAAACAAAAGAGGTCGAGTTCATACCAGCTTTTCTCATCTCAGTCAGTCCATCATATATCATCATAATTGCCTTTCACTTGCACGACCGAACGGTGTGAATAATAATAAGAGTGTACGTGCATTGGACTAAGTTGGAATTTGCGAGCATTCAATAAACAGGAGAAGACAAAGCAATATGGGCTCTTGGTTAAATCAACAATAATGCATATAAGAGCCACTTCAACAATTTAATTATGGTCTTCTCCTACTGACCCCCAAAGAAAAGAAAAGAAATAAAACTATTTACACGGGAAAGCTCCCAACAAGCAAAAGAAGAACGGGAATATTTTTGGGTTTTCTTTTTAATTATTACTACTACAGCAGAAAAATAAACTACTACTAAATTTTTTGGTTTTTCTTAAGGTTTAACAAACACACAAGAAGAAAGCAGGAAAAAGAAAATAAACTAGCATGGATATTACAGTGAAAAAGTATGAGCACTGACATCTAGTAATGAGTGTGTGTGAACATAAATGTAATGTCGGTGAGAAATACGTACTCCCCTAAGCTTAGGATTTTGGCCTAAGTTGGTCTATGGCCACGGCTGGCCTGGCGGATATCCATAATAATAGTTGTTGGGGTCGTACTGTGATGAGGAAGAATAGTCGGGATCATATTGATGTGCATCGGTTATCGCCCGTTGAGCTTTAGCGTGGAGTCAAGCTGCCTCCGCTCTCCTCTTGTACTCTTCTGCCTCCTCTTTGGTAATAACATATCTTCTTCTTGTCTGTGAATCAAAGAAGGCAGGAGCAGGGAGAGTAATACGGAAAACATGTTGTTTATCAAAAATCAAACGATATAAGAGAGGTGATTCAGGCCTCTCGACAAATTGATGCGAAGCCATAGAGTTATAATCTAAATATGCAGGAGGCAACTCCGTATCACCCTCACGAATGTCTATCTCAAGAAAATGAGCTAAGCAGGTTGCATAAATTCCTCCAAAGAAATCTCCATTATGTCTATTATGATGCAACCTACGAGCTACAATGGCTCCCATATGATAAGATTGGTCTCCTAACACATAACTCCTAAGAATTCTAAGATCAGGGACACACATGTGACATGCTTCATCCTTAGCATTTATGCATCTATCGATGAAGAGAGCAAAAATAATGTATAGCAGGAAAGTGAATGCTCCCTATGGTAGCCTGCGTTATATCTCAAGATTTCCCTACAGTTATACTAGCAAGAAAGTTTCTAAATTCAGATTTAGGGGGGTCCCTAATACTTCCCCATGATGGAAGTTTGCATGCAAGAGTGAAATCCTCTAGGTCCATGGTATAAGATTTGTCATAAAGATCAAACATGACTGAAGGAGAATTACGCGAAGATGAATGCTCAAACCTCCTCACAAATGAACTTGTGAGATCATGATACTGGGGGCATTTGTTAGCCTCAAAATCCTCAAGACCGGCATTGCGCAAATATGCTTTGAATTCTTCTTTAATTCCCGCATAGTCCATAAAATTTTCCGACGGCCATTCGCAAGGCCGTACTGGGGCGTCTCTTGGTGGATCCTCGTCAGCATCGCGCATAGCAATCCTGGGTCCTTGCTTCTTAGAGGAACCACCTTGGAACATCTTCCTAAGCATAATGTTTTTCTCTGAAAAATTCTGAAATTTTTAGTAACTTCAAAATAAAAGTAAACCAAACTCAATAAAACCGATAGCAACTACTCCTACAAGTGCCTAGAGCCTATATCAAGCATTAGAACTACTTGGAACCATATAAATTTGACATGCAAGCACAAGAACATGGTCACCTATGCAGCACAAATTTGTAAAGAATAAAGCACTAGAACAAAAACTAATTGGACCAATGGAGGAGTCACATACCAAGGAACAATCTCCCCAAGCAGTTTTGCGAGAGGTGCTTTGAGCAAGGAGATCGAAAATCACAGCAAAAGTGGCTGGAACTCGTGCTTGAGTTGGTTTTTCGGGTTTGTGTGAGACAGAGGAAGAAGATGGGTGCTGGGATAAGTGGAGGAGGGCCATTGTGGGCCCACGAGGCAGGGGGCACGCCCTAGAGGGGGGGCGTACCCACCACCCTCGTGGCCAGGTGGCAGCTCCTTCCGCGGTAATTTTTGCACAGTGAATCCTCAAATATTCCCGAAAAAGTCATTCTGAGGACTTTTATTTTCGGGATATTTTTATGTTGCACGGGTAAGTCAGGAAACAGACAGAAAAATACTATTTTTACTTTATTTAATATAAATAACAGAAAGTATAGAGAGGGTACAGAAGGTTGTGCTTCTAGTTTCATCCATCTCATGCTCATAAAAAACAATCCACTAATAAGGTTGATCAAGTCTTGTTAACAAACTCGTTCCGATAATCATGAAACCGGAGAAATTTTGAATAACACTAAGTTACCTCAACAGGGATATGCACATCCCCAATAATAAGTATATCATATTTCTTCTTGACAGTAGGAAGAAGAAATTCAAAACCTCTAATTATAATCGATGGAATTTTTCCAATGGAGTTGATACTATGAACTTGAGGTTGTTTCCTCGAAAAGTGTACCATATGCTCATTACCATTAACATGAAACGTGGCATTGCCTTTGTTGCAATCAATAACAGCCCCTGCAGTATTAAGAAAAGGTCTTCCAAGAATAATAGACATACTATCATCCTTGGGAATATCAAGAATAACAAAGTCTGTTAAAATAGTAACGTTTGCAACTACAACAGGCACATCCTCACAAATACCGACAGGTATAGCAGTTGATTTATCAGCCATTTGCAAAGATATTTCGGTAGGTGTCAGCTTATTCAAGTCTACGATATAAAGAGAGAGGCATAACACTAACACCGGCTCCAAGATCACATAAAGCAGTTTTAATATAATTTCTTTTAATGGAGCAAGGTATAGTAGGTATTCCGGGGTCTCCAAGTTTCTTTGGTATTCCACCCTTAAAAGTATAATTAGCAAGCATGGTGGAAATTTCAGCTTCCGGTATCTTTCTTTTATTAGTAATGATATCCTTCATATATTTAGCATAAGGATTTGTTTTGAGCACATCAGTTAATCTCATACGCAAAAAGATAGGCCTAATCATTTCAGCAAAGCGCTCAAAATCCTCATCATCCTTTTTCTTGGATGGTTTCGGAGGAAACGGCATGGGTTTCTGAACCCAAGGTTCCCTTTCTTTACCATGTTTCCTAGCAACAAAGTCTCTTTTATCATAACGTTGATTCTTTGATTGTGGGTTATCAAGATCAACAGCAGGTTCAATTTCTACATCATTATCATTACTAGGTTGAGCATCATCATGAACATCATCATTAATATTTTCATTAGGTTCATGTTCATTACCAGATTGTGTTTCAGCATCAGACATAGAAATATCATTTGGATTATCAGGTGGTTCAGCAATAGGTTCACTAGAAGTTTGCACAGTTATATCATTTTTCTTCTTCTTCTTTTTAGAAGAACTAGGAACATCAATATTATTTCTTTGAGAATCTTGCTCGATTCTCTTAGGGTGGCCTTCAGGATACAAAGGTTCCCGAGTCATTCTACCAGTTCTAGTAGCCACTCTAACAGCATAATCATTTTTCTTACTATTCATTTCATCAAGCACTTCTTTTTGAGCCTTAAGTACTTGTTCTACTTGAGTGGTAACCATAGAAGCATGTTTGCTAACAAGTTTAAGTTCACCTTTAATATTAGCCATATAATCACCCAAGCGTCTAATCATATAAGCATTTTATTTTAATTGTCTACCAAAATAAGCATTGAAGTCGTCTTGCTTAAACATAAAGTTATCAAACTCATCCAAACACTGACTAGCAATTTTAGTAGGAGGGACTTCAGCTTTATCATATCTATAGAGAGAATTTACCTTTACTACCTGTGTCGGGATATCGGGATCAGGAGGTTCTTCAATAAATAAAGAATTAAGATCATATGTTTCTTCAACAGGCGGTGAATTAAGACCATGTATTTCTTCAATAGGAGGTAAATTCTTAACGTCTTCAGCTTTAATACCTTTTTTTCATAGATTTCTTTGCCTCTTGCATATCTTCGGGACTGAGAAATATAACACCTCTCTTCTTCGGAGTTGGTTTAGGAATAGGTTCAGTAATTGGAGCAGGAGTTGGCTCAGGAGCTGGCTCAGGAGGTGCCCAATTATTTTCATTTGTCAACATATTATTCAATAGGATTTCAGCTTCATATGGTGTTCTTTCCTTGAAAAGAGAACCAGCACAACTATCCAGGTAATCTATGGAAGCATGGGTTAGTCCATTATAAAAAATATCAAGTATTTCAGGTTTCTTAAGAGGATGATCAGGCAAAGCATTAAGTAACTTGAGAAGCCTCCCCCAAGCTTGTGGGAGACTCTCTTCTTTAATTTGCACGAAGTTGTATATTTCCCTCAAAGCAGCTTGTTTCTTATGAGCAGGGAAATATTTAGCAGAGAAGTAATAAATCATATCCTGGGGACTACACACACAACCAGGATCAAGAGAATTAAACCATATCTTAGCATCACCCTTTAATGAGAACGGAAATATTTTGAGTATATAAAAGTAACGCGATCTCTCATCATTAGTAAACAGGGCAGCTGTATCATTTAACTTAGTAAGATGTGCCACAATAGTTTCAGATTCATAGTCATAAAACGGATCAGATTCAACCAAAGTAATTATATCAGGATCAACAGAGAATTCATAATCCTTATCAGGAACACATATAGGTGAAGTAGCAGGGTCGGGTTTCATTTTATCTCTAAGTGATTCTTTGTTCCATTTAACTAATAACCTCTTAAGCTCATATCTATCTTTGCAAGCTAAAATAGCAGCAGAAGATTCCATATCAAAAAGATAGCCCTCAGGAATAACATGCATATTTTCATCATCACTATCATCATCGTATTCAGATTCAATAATTTATTTTTCTCTAGCCCTAGCAATTTATTCATCAAGAAATTCACCAAGGGGCACAGTAGTATCAGGCATAGAAGTAGTTTCACCATAAGTATCATGCATAGCAGAAGTGGCATCATCAATAACATGCGACATATCAGAACGAATAGCAGAAGCAGGTGTAGGTGTCGCAAACTTACTCATAACAGAAGGTGAATCAAGTGCAGAGCTAGATGGCAGTTCCTTACCTCCCCTCGTAGCTGAGGGATAGATCTTGGTTTTTGGATCTCTCAAGTTCTTCATAGTGTCCAGCAGATATAAATCCCAAGTGACTCAAAGAATAGAGCTATGCTCCCCGGCAACGGCGCCAGAAATTTGTCTTGATAACCCACAAGTATAGGGGATCGCAACAGCTTTCGAGGGTAGAGTATTCAACCCAAATTTATTGATTCGACACAAGGGGAGCCAAAGAATATTCTCAAGTATTAGCAGTTGAGTTGTCAATTCAACCACACCTGGAAACTTAGTATCTGCAGCAAAGTGTTTAGTAGCAAAGTAATATGATAGTGGTGGTAGCGGCAACAAAAGTAGAGACAACAAAAGTAATGTTTTTGATATTTTGTACTGATTGTAACAGTAGCAGCGGGAAAGTAAATAAGCGTAAACCAGTATATGGAAAACTCGTAGGCACCGGATCAGTGATGGATAATTATGCCGGATGCGGTTCATCATGTAACAGTCATAACATAGGGTGACACAGAACTAGCTCCAATTCATCAATGTAATGTAGGCATGTATTGCGTATATAGTCATACGTGCTTATGGAAAAGAACTTGCATGACATCTTTTGTCCTACCCTCCCGTGGCAGCGGGGTCCTATTGGAAACTAAGGGATATTAAGGCCTCCTTTTAATAGAGAACCGGAACAAAGCATTAACACATAGTGAATACATGAACTCCTCAAACTATGGTCATCACCGGGAGTGGTCCCGATTATTGTCACTTCGGGGTTGCCGGATCATAACACATAGTAGGTGACTATAGACTTGCAAGATAGGATCAAGAACTCACATATATTCATGAAAACATAATAGGTTCAGATCTGAAATCATGGCACTCGGGCCCTAGTGACAAGCATTAAGCATAGCAAAGTCATAGCAACATCAATCTCAGAACATAATGGATACTAGGGATCAAACCCTAACAAAACTAACTCGATCACATGATAAATCTCATCCAACCCATCACCGTCTAGCAAGCCTACGATGGAATTACTCACGCACGGCGGTGAGCATCATGAAATTGGTGATGGAGGATGGTTGATGACGACGGTGACGAATCCCCCTCTCCGGAGCCCTGAACGGACTCCAGATCAGCCCTCCTGAGAGGTTTTAGTGCTTGGCGGCGGCTCCGTATCATGAAACGCTATGATTTCTTCTCTCTGATTTTTTCTCTCCGAAAGCAAATATATAGAGTTGGAGTTGGCGTCGGAGGGCATCCGGGGGGCCCACGAGGTAGGGGGCGCGCCCTAGGGGGGCTCCCCCCACCCTCGTGAGAAGGGTGTGGGCCCCCTGGTCTTCATCTTTGGCGAGGATTTTTTTTTAAGATGTTCCGTGGAGTTTCAGGTCATTCCGAGAATATTTGTTTTCTGCACATAAAACAACATCATGGCAATTCTACTGAAAACAGCGTCAGTTCGGGTTAGTTACATTCAAATCATACAAGTTAGAGTCCAAAACAAGGGCAAAAGTGTTTGGAAAAGTAGATACGACGGAGATGTATCACCCCCACTTCAAAAGTAGCAAGCACATCTCGATGGATGACTTCTAGGGCATAGATTAATATCATAATAATCCCAATACAGATATATGGTTGTAAGCATAAGTCCTCATACCCATGCCTATTTTTATTATAAGTGTTTTTAGTGTCAGCTTGATTTACGATCTGGTCAAAAGCTAGAATTTATTTCTCTTGCAAAAGCTTGTTAGAAACCCCTGCTTAAAGGGCTTCGTCCTCTCGTGGGTTCGATAACTCAGGGTCACCTCTGGTGAAAAAGCCGAGAATCCTTTATGCTCCTTTACCGGATCACTAAAGGGACTAATCAAATGGAAGGTCCACAGAAAGAAACAGGAGCCCGACACCATTGACTTCTTATCAGTTAGACTCACTCTCTTGCTCAGCGCCTGACGCCACAACCTCCGTCGAATCCGGATTAGTGTACCCTCTATTCTTAACTTGTGTGTGTGTGGGCCTATTATTGAGCTGGTGCCCCAGCAGACTTGATGTTGGTGTACTTGTACCTGTATTGTGTTTGAACTTGGTTGTTTGACATTGACTTTATCTATAAAGTGGGGCAAAAGCCTATTTTCCAAAAAGATACAAATCCCGCGTCATGGCTTGACGTTTTTTCTTTCTCTCACAATTCAAACAATGAAGCCCAATCACCCAACACCATGAGAGTAGCTACCGCGATCCAATCTTACCCAAGATTGAATAAACCCGCTGAATTCCCTCCTCATAATCCAAACCATAGCTCACAAAGGCTGGGAAGTCGTACGAGAGTACGAGACCACCCTTTGGTTAGCCCGGACAAGACCGCAAATGAGAGGAGAAGAGATAAACACAAACACCGATAGAGCGATGAGAGAAGAGACAAACCCTAGCAAGAGTGAAAAGGCGATACCATTGTCTGCTTATTTTGTCATCATTCGACTGAGCTTGTGTGATAACCGGGGAGCTCATAATTGACACCTTGACTGGACTGACCCATTGGCGTGCACGCCCGTTCGCCCTGCTGGTACTATAGCGCAACCCCTGGTCAGCCCGAACAAGACCCTATATGGGAGGAGAAACGATAAACTAAAACGTCGGCGGAGCAACGAGAGAAGCGACAAAACCTGGAGAGAGGGAAAATGCGATACCAACGACTATGTTTTTTGATGTTGTTCGACTGAGCTTGCATTACAACCGGTAAGCTCCTATTTGACCCCTCGATTGGGCCGACCCATTGGCGTGCATGCCCGTTCGCCCTGTTGGTAGTGTAGTGCAACAACAATTCACAAAAAGCAGTGCACGCACAAGGAATCGAACTACTGACCTCTCACTGGTTAAGGACTGTTGCTAGCCAAAGTTTGAAATTTCAAAATTTTGCTTATGCTGTTCAAAAAATGTTCTGTTTTTCAAACATTATTTGTCTTTTGAAAAATTGTTCATGGTTTCCAGGAAATGTTCAAAAAAAATTGAACCATGCGAACAAATTTTGAAAATGATGAACAATTTTTTAAAAATGTGATCGTTTTTTAATTGTGTTTTTTATTATATTTTTTAAATTTAAAACAATCTTTACAATTCTAAACTAAATTTAAAAATATTGAACATTCATATTAAAAATTGAATATTTTTTGAAATTACTATTTGTAAAAAGTGATCAAATTTAAAAAATACGAACGAGCGTCATATAGGAAATTCCTTACAATTGGTCGTCCGCTGCGGTTGTCGCTTGGCTGGGCCTGCGATCCATTTGGGCCTTCTCCCGTGTCTAGCTGCTGTCGGCCCGGTTTTCCGCTAGGTCGTTTTTCTGTAAAAGAAACCGTCGAAGCCCACAACACAGGCGGCAGCTTTGATCCCCTCCTTCCTCACCAGTCCCCACCGCCGCCACGAACTCCTGCTCCGGCACGAACTCTGCTCAAGCCCGCCCCCATGGTTCCCGTCATCGGCATGGACTCTTTGCCCGTTCCGCAAGCCGCAAAAGGACTCGAGTCCCTCGATCCAAATCCCAGATCAGACCGGGTCGCGGCGGCGCCACGACAGGTTGCCGGCCTGCTGTCCTCCTCACGGGACAAGCTGCGTTCGCGGTGCGCTCTCGCTGCCTGCCGGCTTCGACGGCGTGGGCCGTGGCGCCGCTCTTCCGCAGATCAGCAATCGAGTCGTGCTTCCAATCTGCCGTCTCCCCTCGACGTCCACGGCTCTGTACTCTGCCGTGTTCTCCCCTAGCGCAGGCTGAGGGGCGCTACGCCGCTATCTGCCGGCTCCTCATACAAGAGCGATGGACGGCAAACTGAGCCCTGTGGGAAACAATTGCATCAGCTCAGCGACGTCCAGCGTATCTCCTCTCCATGTTTCTTTGCACGCCTCATCTCCAAGCACGAAGCCACGACGAGATGTAAGTTTCATCATCATTGATCTGTTTTCTTGGTCATGACTTGATTCCCTCTTTTGACCTAAATATTCTGATTACTGCATGCCATTGCTCTAAATTTCTTGATTACTGCATGCCGTTGGAGTTGCTGTCTATTGGTGGTGAACCATAATACATGTGAGTTATGCCTTCCACATGTTTGACGTAATGCCCAACCGAATTGCGCACACAAAATTCGATGGGAACAGAAAGCAGCATAGCTTCCAGCTGTCAATCTTCGAGTTTCTATAAATTTTAAGCCCAATGTTCCTCTATGTCCCCGTTTCTTACCTCCTCGCTCACCGAAGCAGATCAAGAAGCAGCAGCGAAGTCCCCCTGATGTTCCATCTCTCCCATTTGTGTGTCTCCCATCTTTCCATGTTTGTCTCTCCATCTCTCTGACAAAATTAACAAGAACTAGTCCTCTCTATCTTTCTTTCTCTACATAAGGTCTAGTACACTATTGAAGGATACATGTCTTGACGGAGAGATAAAACTCACATTATGCGTTGTAATTCAAATTATTAGTTATTTTTATTAGGTGGGTCATCAGCCTAAGGCAACAAGCCAAGAATCGTGAGGGGAGAGAATTTGACATCATAAATGACTATCTCTAGTAATACCTTTTTCCTTATATGTTTTTTGTCAATTATATTTCAACCTGCACCTTTCAAATATTATTTCTCTGTGTCCTTACTCCTTATACTAAGTCTACAAAAACAAAATACAGAAATAGCAAATCTAAGTATGCTCTAGATATTCAACATGTGAGACAATAGGTGAAAAAGACCAACAAAGCATCATTCTGGAAAGAAGATATCAACATTGGATTTGAATCTTTCACATTTTATCACAAAGAAAGACAGCTAAAAGCTCACTTCCAATGGATGTGGCACAAACGAAAGGAACCAAGCAGGACTGAGTGCAAGTCTTGTATTCTTCATCTGCATATATTGATAATGTAGGGTCTTTGTATAGTTGATTACACTCTAACTATCTTGTATGGACAAAAAATAATCATGATTCAGATCTTTTTATTTAATAATTAGCGTGTGAATTTTCTTGGGGTTGGCAGTTAGTATAGGTATATATCCAGTAAGGATTAAAGTGCAAGTGATGCAAATTCACATGAAGTTTAATATACAATGCAAGCAAACAATTGTATAGACTCACAAAATAATGGAACTTTTTGTTCTTCAGGCAAGCTGGAATGTTCTTGCATCACCAGTGAATGTGCTGCTACCCATAATATTGATTTTAATTTTAAAATAAATAAGTAGACATCAAAATAAACTCATAAAATAATAGCACGACCAACGCCACAATTGAGTACGCTAGATGGTCTCTCCTAAAATAATTTTGTGATATTTAAATGAGCTAAATCATGAGTTTCACATATCTCTCTCTCTCTTGGTCAGAAATAGTTCTGTAATTTACAGTCATGATAAACTCAGAACATGATAAATCAAAAATAACATTTATCTTACAAATGTGAACCATCTTTTATATTGTAGTAGTCAAACTTACATAATTTTTACTGCATGCTTCGTAGTAGGACATCTATTACGAAACGGAAGGTAGCATACTTGTGGCTGCACAAACAATTATATTGTTTACATCGAGCTATCTTTTTTACTGCATGTTTCGTAGTAGGACATCTGTTTATGAAACGGAAGGTAGCATACTTGTGGCTGCACAAACAATTATATTGTTTACTAAAAGAATGGCGGGAAAAATGTTACTTGCTAGACTAAAAGATCGATGGAAAAAATATTTCTCGACTTTATAACTCTTATCAATTTTACTCGACAAAGAGGCAGATCATTAATTTTGCAACCAACATTTCATTTGCATGGTACTCGGCAATCTGCACCGACGTGAATCCTACATCCCATCAATTGAGTTATTCCACGACAATCTATCTGTGACCATAAAGTCCCGTGTTGCTATCTGAACTGTGCGGCTTCTCTCTACCACAAGTGAAATCCACCTCGAATTGCCTATTTTTGGATCGCATTGATGCGCATTGGTTGTAGACACAATCCAGTCTTCTACTAACAAAATATCGAAACAATATTAGTAACTCTATTAATGCACGTAAATACAGAAAAGCAAAATATCTATCAGGACTACAATCGCCCTGTTTGGATACTCTAACTCAGTTAGATGTTAGAGTTAGATTCTAACTCTGAACTAACTCTAACCAATAAGGTGTTTGGATGACAGGGTTAGATTGACAATAAATGTACTTTCTCAATCATTTGGCTCCTTTAGACCCTTTTTCCTGCCGGATTTGGTGTGGCTGGCTCTTATGTGGCCTCCTCCCGCTCACAGTTGACACAAACAAATGATCTTTATAAATCAAGGGTCCAAAACATGATAAATTTTATTTTGTCCATACAAATGAGATGTCCCACTTAAACATACAAATCGTCAATCAAGCTTCACAAAAAAAAATTACACTCCATGAAACAAAGCATGAGCTGACTCATCATGGAAGTCATTCATGTTGATATCTTCAACATGAGGTTCGTCTTCTGGCCATGCAGATGCAGAAGAACTAGGCATTGGGTTATAATTTTCATCAGCATCACATGCATCAAATTCCCCATCCGCAATTCTGCTCTCTCGAATGAAATTATGAAGAGCCATACAAGCAACAATAATTCTATTTTGCTTGTCCTCTGGAAATTTTGGCATGTTCAATAAAATCCTAAATTTCATCTTCAACACTCCAAAGGATCGCTCAACGACATTCCTAACTTTGGCATGTGCATGGTTGAAGGTTTCTTTCATACCTTGTGGCGGCGGGCCGTTTTGCCATTGTTCCACATGGTACCTTGTGCATCTGTATGGTGAAAGGTAGCCCGGCCGGTTTCGGTAGCCCGCATCAACCACATAATACTTCCCTACATATTGTGGAAGGCACACAATGAGACTTAGATGCACACGTGTAATTGGATAAAAAATGTTGGAAGACAGTTCAAGTAGCAAACCTGGTGGTGGATGTGGAAATTTCTGATGATGAGTAGTTATGGCATCTTTGAAAACTCTCATGTCATGTGCTGACCCAGGCCATCCCGACATCACAAATGTAAATCTCATGTCGAAATCACAAACAGCAAGCACATTCTGACTGGTTTCATTGTGTCTGTTCAAGTATGGAATCCTCTTACTCTTATCCACCACAACATTCACATGTGTCCCATCTATAGCTCCTATGCAGTCATTGAAGTGTGGCCCAGAATGCTGGATTTTCTAAGTTTGGGTGCACCTCTGAAAATGTTGGGTCCTTGGGTACAATTATGTCATGTGCTAACTTGAGGAGGCATGTCAAAACTCTATTAAATGTCCTACTTACTGTCTCCATAGACCTCCTAAAACGGTTCTCAGCCTGTCTAACTGACTGTGGTGATCCAACAATCCATAAAAACATTGCTAGAGCCTCTACAGATGTCATTTTTGAAGTGGACTTCAAGCCATATGATTGCACCAAAGTATTATGTAGCGGTTAAACAAAGGTCTCTCAACCCTAAACATGTTATAGCATTGGGTATCTCGGGCTAGTGTCTCCTGCACCCAATCCAAACCAGAATATCCACTAACCCTCCTAGGTAGTTTCACAAAGTAGTTATCAGAGTACATACCCAAGATAGGAACCAACTTGAAGATTAAATTCTCAGCATGGATATGATTTCTTCTGCAGGATAGTGAAAAAGTAAAACTAGTTAAGATATGAGACTGGCTCAGATAGAAAATGAACGATCAAAATGTACTGCTCGAGACTTAAATTATTTAACTGAATAGAGTGGAAGCTAATGAACTGACATTTTCAGAGTCGAATGTGAAGCTAATGAACTGACATATATATGGCTAGTAAGTATATGAGTCGGTCATCCTGTACGTGCACCCAAGAAAAGGTAAAAAGGAAGAGTAGCAGATTGCTTTCCGTTGCAAGCAGTCAATCAAACTACGATAGTATACAGTCCATTTTTTATTTACATAAAAGCATATATAGACTTAACTACTCCCCTCAAACTCTAACTCTTTCTTGCCTGTGGGCAATGAAAAATAATCACAGTGACCCATCCATCCATAACAGGCTAGAAATAGAGTAGTTACGTCTATATATTACTCCCAGGATTAGTTACAATTAAACATATATTACTCCCACGATAGAGTTTGGATGGATGAAGGGAGTATACCCAGGATTAGTTACTCCCAGGCTAGAAATACAGTAGTTGCGTCTATATATTACTCCCCTCAAACTCTAACATACCCAAGACATTCTACATGCGGTGGAACATATTTAAAGATATACTACATTGATATAGACAGTAAAAGTGTACCTCTGTGTGTGTTATCCAGAACTCAGAGTCGGCATCAATGGTTTCATCTGGTTTCCTCCCCAACCCTGTGTGCACTTGCATGTATCGCCAAAAAGAGTGGGTGTTTTCGAGTACGACTATCTGGTTCTTCACCTGCACACGGGAATACACCAACCCCCTTCTAGCAAGCAAGCCGTCGATAACAGCTTGGTACCCTTCAGCAGTCATTTGTACACCATTATACGTTCCTGCTGCACGTTGCTCAAGGCACAATTCTAACAAGCAGGCACTATTAGCATCATTCCATTGGGCTCGATTTGTTTGGCTCACCAGGGGACCTCCGGAGCTCGCTAACTCCTCCACATCATCCTCCAATTCTTCATCACCACTGGCGAAGGGACCGCCGGAGCCGGATGCTTGCCCACGGACGACACTCCTCGGTGCCCGGCGGCTGGGTGCCGCGGCGGCCGAGTTGGCACGCTGCCAAACGTCACCGCCACTAAACACCGTCCTACTGCGCTGGTTACGACGGCTGGGGGCCGCGGCGGCCGAGTTGGCGCGCTGCCGAACACCGCCGCCTGCCCCCGACGATGACCCGTCGAGGAACACACCACCGTTTCCTCCTCCGCGACCGGCTGCTGCCGACGAGGTGCCGCCGAAGTTCAGTCGCCGGGCATAGGGTGGGCGATAGGGAGGGAGCCCGGAGCCTCTGACGCGCCCAGGGAGGAGCTCATCATCGTCGCTCTGGAGGAAGGCTCCGTAGAGCCCAAGCCACGGGAACCCCTCCGACGCCGGCGCTTGCGTGTTGAGGCCAAGACCGGCATGGGTAGCGGGGCCGCTTGCCGACGGCTGCGAACCCCACACGTCGAAGCCGTCTCCGTCCATCGCGGGTGCTCTGCTCCAAGCTATACCACCTGCACCAGAAGAGAAGAATCAGTAGCGCATCCAGGAAGTACTACAAGCCAAACTCAACAGTGCACACGCAGTCGTGCTCTTCTCCGGAATAAGTAATCTTGTCCATGTTAATTTATGAGATACATTTCTAACTTTGATTATTTATAACAGCTAGTGCATAACAAACATGAAATTGTACCAAAATATTATTTAATGATGAAGTATTGAGTTGATCACACTATATAGATCAGCTCTTCATTTCTTAATGCTCTAATTTGCACAAGAACATCTGCAACAAGAGAGGAGGCTGAACAGGGTGTTCTGATCCAGTTACTGTTGGTTCATTAGCTTCACATTCGACTCTGAAAATGTCAGTTCATTAGCTTCACACTCTGATTCAGTTAATGTTCTTCACATTCGCGTCTCTTTCTTATGTAAAATGCATCATTGGTTTTCTTTTAACCATCACCGCCAGTGTTGTTAACATAAAATAGTACAAAATCTAGCTATGAACTAATCAGAAGTTCCGCCAACAAATCTAGCTATGGACTACTCTTGCTGACTTGTTGCTCACTAGCTAACTAATCAGAAAGATCCAGCCACGCCGCTGCTCACTAGCTAACCAACAAGAAGTTCCGCCAATAAATCTAGCTATGGACTACTCTTGCTGACTTGCTGCACTGACGGACGCGTACGAGGAGGGAGAGCACGAGTACAGAAGGAACGGACGGACTCACCTCTCGCTGGATCCCTGGTAGATGCGCTGCCTCCGCGCACGAGAGAGAGAAACGACCGGGAGCGGGGCGAGCGGTGAGCAGCGACCGGAGGAGGACGAGCGGCGGCCGGAGGAGGTCGCGGCTTGGGCGGGCAGCGCGGCGCCCGGGCGGGCGGCGCGGTGGGGAACGAATGGAAAGTCGCGCGAGGGGGTGCGGGAGGGAGGGATCTGGTGTGGGGGGCGATTTTTTAGTTATTTTTTGTGTGGGCCCTGGGAAAACTAGCCCAACTAGCACCTCTCCATCGGGATACTTTTTTTACATGGGTTAGAGGCAACTAACCAAATCTAACCCACCTGTTTGGATCCTTTTGAGCTATTTGAGCCCAAAATAACTCAAACTAACACTAACTCTAGGATCCAAACAGGGCCAATGACGACATGCCTGCAAACTTAATTCTTGAATTTGCATTACTAAGTATAATATATAACTGAAGTTTAACCAAGAACATTACATCATTGCATTTCTTTACAGAATTAGCCCACTGTTGTGATACAATGCTTATTGTAGTAATTTTTACATTCAACTATGTTACAGAACTGAAGGTGTCTACACTAAATTTCTCCAAGATTTCTAAAGAAAGCAAAAATAAGAAAATATTTGCCCTAAGATTTCTCCAAGAGATGCATACCAGGAGCAAAATTAATATATTGATGTAGATGACTTTAATCTTAATGTAAGATGGATCAACTGCCATACAGAGGGTCCAGGTACATGCTCATAAACTTGGCTGATGTTGCCGTGGCTAATCTAGCCTTATTTCTTGCTGCCGGTTTCTATGAACAAGAAACCAACAAAACTAAAGTTCACTTTAATATAAAGTTTTAGCTGCAGCCAAAAAGAATTGCCAAGCTCTTGTATGTTTAGTCGGTGGACTTTAAAGAAAAATCATGGATAAATGAAGAAGCTAGATCTGGCCATATAGTGCAAGAAACAAGTAGTGAGCAAGACAAAAGCTTAGTGATGAGAAAATAATACATTGGTATTGAAGACAAACACCAGGGAAGGCTTAACAAATCGACTCTCTTCAAGAACCTCTCTTGAACCCATGGCTCATGTACAACTAGAGTAGCTGCTACACCTTGAGTCCTGCCATGGTGCCTCTGTTCGATACACTGGGAAGCAGGTAGAGATGAAGGTCGTACGTGACATAGAAGATGGCGAGCTACATCTTGCATCTACAAACGAGGGCGACCTAGGCTTGTGTTCGACACTGCAGTTCTTGGTTGGTGTGTCAGATAGCAACCCAGGCAGCGGTGTGAGGCGGCAACGGCTGGACGCGATAGTAACCCTAGCTGTGGCCGCGCTCGCTCTTAACGAGAGAGGAAGAAGAAATCAGATCGGGGTTAGCGAGTTGATGAGGCAGGGAAGAGAGCCGGCGGGTCCACTCGTTGACAAGTATTTGTTTGAGAGAGGAGGCGAGGAAGCGACACACGAACATGCGAATCGACGTACCACAGCCTACCATCACAACCGCACTCCCCTTTAATAGTAAAGAACTAAAGATAGTAGGAATAACAATAGTTTCTTCCTTCAGAGGTTCATGAGCAAGCGAAGGATTTCTATTGCTGGTTCTTTAAAGACCGTTGGCTAATATCCTTTATTTTCATACCATGGGATGGTACTTCCAATCGGTACAATGATTGTTGGATTTGATGGAACTGCGAGTGGCCCTTTGACATATTTTAGTGTCATTAAGCAGTACTTAGGTCTATGCCTAACAATTCCGCTCTTTTTCTAGGGTCTGGTCTTGGTACTATGTTGATAGCGAGGGTGCAAGGCTCAAGGGAAGCAGCCGGTTCTGTAGTTCTTTGTATGCGTATGGTATCTTGGATGAGGGGTAAGTTTTTTTATACCTCTATATGTGGCTTTGCTCACAGTTTATATTATCTTGAAGTTGCATCCCTTATGTTTGTGCTTTACATTTCAGTTACAAATTCAACATGTCAGTTGAGGAAGCTGCTGAGTTAGCATGGCGGGCTTTTATCACGCAATATTCTGTGACAGAGCTAGTGGTGGCTGTGTTCCTGGTGGTATGCATTCCGTTTCTTAGTTTCTATCCTGATATTTGTATACAACATGCATGCAGATTTGTTAAACACCTTGCCATTTATATCTTTCTTTTGAAATCACATACGTAACTGTTTATTTGAGTTACTTATTGGTGAAGTTCAGAGATTTTCCCCCCCATCGTGTAATGCACACCCCTAGGTTGGGAATAGAGATTACCGTCGAGACGATGGTGATAAATTAGCCCACACCAAACGTACATTGTTGTAGAGTATAGAAGGTGCTGTAGAGTATAGACATGGGTCTAGACATCTAGACAAACCTACCTAGGATTTCTAAAACAATATAATTATAGTGGTACATGTAAGGTACATGCGTAGATTTATTCTTTTTGTATACTGCTTTCATGTTAGTAGATTTTAAAAAATATGGTGTGATGTATAAAAAATTATGGTCAACGCTATGTTTTTCTTCGTGTTCGCCTTTTCTTTTTTCCTTCTTAATTTTTTGAACGTTTTTCAAATTTGTGAACAATTTTCAATTCACATTTTTGAATTTGCTAAAATGTTGAATTATCGAATATTTTCCAAATTCGTGAATATTTTTTGAAAATTTCGAACCTTTTCCAATGGTTGAATAGTTTTTGAATATGTGAACATTTTTCGAATACGTGAGCGATTTTGGAATTTGTGAATAGTTTTTAGAATCCGTGAACAATTTTGAATTTGTCGTGAACATTTTTTGAATTCCTTAACATTTTTTGAATTCAGGAACATTTTTGGAATTCATACTTGTCTTGAATATTAGAACACGATAACATTTTTGGAATTTGTGAACATTGTTTTAGAATCCACGCACATTTTTTGAATTTGACGCGAACATTTAACAATTTTTGTATTCATGTACATTATTTGAATTCATCAACTTGTTTTGAATACGTGAACATTTTTTAATGTGATCATTTTATGAATACGTGAACATTTTTGGAATTCACATTTTTTTTAATCCGGGAATTTTCTTTGAATACGTGAACATTACTGGAATTGGCAACATTTTTCAAATTCACAAACATATTTTTTGAATTTATGAGCATTTATTTAATTCGCAAACTCTTTTTTTCAAATTTGCCTTAGATGTTAGCAGATTCTAAGGATATGTTGTGATGTATAAAGAATTATGATCAATGCTATGTTTAGTGTTTGGGTCATTATTATTTGGAAGCAGGGTAAAAAAAGAAGATTATCATTTGAGCTTGATAGAGTATGATTATATCCCACTCGGTCGTGTTTGCATCAAACGCGTGTCCCCCTTTGGAGAAGAATACACCAACCATTTTGGTAGCGGGCCTATAACTCATCTCAACGATTTTGTTTAGGCCTCATTCCGCTAATACGGTAGGCATCATCTCCTTCCCTGTATAACTCTTAGTCTCACTCCCAAACACTTCACGATGCAACAGAGGGAATGCCAACATCCATGGTGGCATTGTCCCATTCGGCTGTTCATGCCACTTGAGAGGATGAAGGCTCTAGCAACACCATGCGAGCGACATCGTCACTAGTGATTTTGCCACCATCCTGGCCACGACGACAATGCCACAGAGCATATAGTGGAAGGTAGAGTAGGAAAGTGGAGCGACGACGCTGTGAGAATTCTTCTTCCGGGCGAGTGTCAGGCAGATAGACAAGACTCCCAATAAAATGTCGATAAAGCGTCAGATTAGACAATGGATGAACATCAGCAGCAAGATGTGAACATTGAGCTCCATTGGAGTCTCAACATTGCGCTCATCTTTAAGAGCAGCATGAGTAAGAAGATCCTGAATTATTATTTTGGACCAAGAAGGGACCTCAATCCCAAAAAAGTAGCACAGAGGGCCAAGATAAGACATAAGAAACTGCATAGCATGCCTTCACAAAGGCAATATACTCACGGTCTGCTTCGGTGATGATCATGTCATCAACATGAAGAAGAGTCCTACCAAGAGCAGAAAGAAGGGCAAACAACGTCGGATCTTGAGCACTCGCTGAAAACCAGCAACATCCACCATAGAGGCAAAACGCTCAAACCAGGCACGGGAGGCTTGCTTAAAGCTATAGAGAGAGCGATGAAGACGACTAAGCATGTCGTAAGGAGTAGAATACCCAGGTGGTGGTTGTGTGTAAACCTCCTCACATAGCTCACTATTAAGAAAGACATTCTTAACATCAAGCCTAGACACGAACCAGTGGCGAACAGAGGCCACAAGCATACGGTTTTGCAGGAGCAAAAGTCTCATGGTAATCAGGACCATGCTCCTGCTGAAAGCCATGACCCACAAGACAAGTTTTTCTAATGCTCAAAAAAACCATCAGAGTGAGTCCTAACCTTGTAGACCCACCAAGTGATGGGACGAAGACGAGGAGGGACATAAACAATATCCCACGTGCTGATGCACTCAAGAGCAGCAATCTCATGTGTCATAACAAGGTGCCATTTGGTATGAACATCACAATAAGAAGTCGGCTCAAGAACAGCAGCGCCAATGCTTGGAAGACCAAGGCGGTCAACTGGACGAAGCGGACGAGGACGGAAGCCATAAGTAGGCTGAGACGGGGAAGTTGGCACATCATTAGATGCATCGACAACACACAGACGACCTATATAGAAGTTAGGAAAAAAAATGAAAGAATAAAAGCTGGAATCATCGCGAGATAAACTCAGGTGATGGAGACAAGGAAGCCACCGGTGATGAAGGTGTAGAATCATGTGATAAGCGAGGTGAGGAAATCATAGGAGATGACACGTTGGTTCTACAATAATCAGAGAAGCATGAGCAGTACGACGACTGGATAAGGGCTCAACAGGAGTGGTAGGAGTGTCGGGAAAATTGTGGGAAGAGATGTACTCCACTTAAAAGGCCAAAGAAGATGGACACGTGTAGAAGGGAGGAGACTCTACAAAAGTCATATCCTAAGAAATAGGCATCCGACGACCAACATGATCCCAACAACGATATCCCTTATGCTCATCGTTGTATCCTAAGAAGACACACTCAACAGACTGAGAAGTCAGTTTGGTGCGTTCACGAGGGGTAAGGACACAACAAACACAACCAAAAAATTGAAGTGTTGAATAAACGATCAAATAGATGCTTGAAACGAGCGTCACCCTACAAAGCAGTGGATTGCTGAAGGTTGATGAGATAGATGGAAGTGCAGTCATACTCGGCCCAAAAGTGCGGTGAAAGAGAGGCAGTGACTATCAATGGACGAGCCGTCTAAGAGAGGCGGTGAGCATCAATGGACGAGCCATCTCAAGAAGGTGACGGTACTTGCGCTTAGCCACGCCATTTTGAGCACAAACACCAGGATAAGAGAACCAAAGCTTGCTCAGCAAGGTTTCCACGCAACAGCTTGGAGATATACTCTCCACCAGAGTCACCATAGAACAAATGAATAGGCATAGAGAATTGAGTGTGAACCATGGCAGCAAAAGGCTTATAGATAAGACCTCACTACGAGAAGAAATAAAGTATATAACCAGGTGTGTTGGGAGAAGTCACTAGCGGAGGCAAAGGGAGATGATCCCTCGAGATCAGAGTGAACAAGGTCTAAAGGATGCTGAGACACTTGACCACGTATTAGAGACATCATCGGAGACATATCCGAGAAGATCACATCGAACTAAGGAGGAGAGATCACAAGTGACCCAAGGCGATGATGCCACTCTTGAAAATATCTGATAGACAAGGCAACAGAGGCAGAGACTGGCGGCACTGGCAGTAGAGGGACTTGATCCGGCATCCCACTTGCGTGTGCACTCTTCGTACCCCGCCGATCTGGCTGGGTGTTCCTTTCCTGTTTGCGGGTTGTGTGCCACGTGCTTGATTAAGCACCCCAGGTTCTCCTACTGCGCGCCCTTGGCCTCGACTTTAGGTAGCGCCTGTCCTCGGCTCGTCTCGTGCATAATCCAGGTACGCGTCGACTGTCCGAGCTCCTGCTCACCATTGGTGGTGCTCGAGCGTGCGGTTATGGCGTCACACATAAAGGGAACACGGGATGTGGGATTGAGACAGTGCTTGTAGCAACCTGCAACAAGGCAAAGGATGCCCATCCAGACTGGTAGGGAGCGGAGGTGGTCACAAAGGTGGACGTTGACTCGAGCCTCAACAGTGCACTCATCAGTAAGAGTAGCACGAGTAAGAAGATCCTGGACATACTTCTCTTCGAAAATAAAGTAGTCATTAGAGGTAGAAGAAACCTCAATCTCAAGGAAGTACCAAAGAGGACTAAGATCGGACATAAAAAATTCACTATGACGAGCCTTCACCAAGGCAATGTACTTAAGAGTCGTTGCCGGTGATGATCGACATGTAGAAGTGTTCCACCATGAGTTGAATGGTGGACCGAAAGTGTAGGATAATGAGCACTCGTCAAAAACAAGCCGCAATCACCACCGAGACGAAGCGCTCAAACCAGGCACGAGGGGTTTGCTTAGGGCCATATAGACATCGGCGAAGACGACAAACCATGCCATTAGGAAGAGAACCTAGGTGGTGGCTACTTGTAGGCATTCTTGACATCAAGCTGAGAGACAGACTAGCGGCGAATAGAAGCCACATTGAGGAAGTGTGCAAAGAGTGGTCACATGGGCCATATATATAGGAGTAAATGTCTCTTTGTAGTCATGACCAAGTTCTCACCACTAAACGAGCTTTGTAACGCTCAAGAGTATCATCGGGCTTAACCTTGTAGACCCACTTACAAGTGATGAGACGAGCACGAGGAGGAAGGGAAATGAGATTCCACGTGCCGATGCGGGCAAGAGCATCAATCTTCGATGCCATCACATGCAGCCATTTGGGATGAACAACATCACGGCAAGAAGTCGCCTCGGGAAGAGCTACGTAGTAACCATAGCGGTCAATAGGCAGAAGTGGGCGAGCTCGAAAGCCATAACTAGGCTAAGCTAGAGGCGGTGCGTTGGCAACAAAGTGAGTCAGAACATTCCCACCAAGTGATGGGACGAACACGAGGAGGAAGAGAAACAATATCCCACGTGCCGATGCGCTCAAGAGCAACAATCTCCTCTGCCATCGCAAGGTGCCATTTGGCATGAATAACATCACGATAAGCAGTCGGCTCAAGAACACTAGCGCCAACGTTTGGAAGACTAAGGCAGTCAACAGGCGGAAGCGGACGAGGAAGCAAGCCACAAGTTGGCCGAGAGGGGAAGTGGCACATCAATAGACACATTCACAACACGCGAACGATTGTATATAAAAGTGAGGAAAAGATGTAAGAATTCGAGCAGAAATCATCGGGATAAACTTAGGTGATTGAGACTAGGAAGCCACAATGTGATAGAAGGTGTAGAATCATGTAATAAACGAGGTGAGGAAATCATAGGAGATGATGGCATTGGATCTACAATAATCAGAGATAAGGGAGTGATAGGAGTGTTGGATTTAAAAAAAAAGAGAGATTTCCTCCGTTGAAAAGGTCGAGGAAGATGGATGCGGCAGAAGGGAGGAGACTCTACAAAAGTCTTATCCTAGGAAATAGGCATCCGACGACCAACATGATCCCAACAACGATATCCCTTATGCTCATCGCTGTATCCTAAGAAGACACAGTCAACCGACTGAGAAGTCAGTTTGGTGCGTTCACGAGGGGTAAGGACATAGCAAACACAACCAAAAAATTCAAGCGCCGAATAAACGATCAAATAGACGCTCGAAAGGAGCGTCACCCTACAAAGCAGTGGATTGCTGAAGGTTGATGAGATAGATGGAAGTGGAGACATACTCAGCCCAAAAGTGCGGTGAAAGAGTGGCGATGACCATCAATCGACGAGCCGTCTCAAGAAGGCGACGATGCTTGCGCTTAGCCACGTCATGTTGAGCATGAGCACAAGGATAAGAGAAGCAAAATCTGCTTAGCAAGGGTTCCACGCAACAGCTTGGAGATATACTCCACCAGGGTCACCATAAAACACATGAATAGGCGTAGAGAATTGAGTGTGAACCATGGCAGCAAAAGGCTTATAGATAAGACCTCACTACGAGAAGAAATAAAGTATATATTCAGGTGTGTTGGGAGAAGTCACTAGCGGAGGCAAAGGGAGATGATCCATCGAGATCAGAGTGAACAAGGTCTAAAGGATGCTGAGACACTGGACCACATATTAGAGACATTATCGGAGACGGATCCAAGAAGATCACGTCGAACTAAGGACGAAAGATAACAAGTGACCCAAGGCGATGATGCCACTCTTGAAAATATCTGGTAGACAAGGCAATAGAGGCAGAGACTGGCGGCACTGGCAGTAGAGGGACTTGATCCGGTATCCCACTTGCATGTGCACTCTTTGTACCCTGCCGATCTGGCTAGGTGTTCCTTTCCTGTTTGCGGGTTGTGTGCCACGTGCTTGATTAAGCACCCCAAGTTCTCCTACTGCGCGCCCTTGGCCTCGACTTTAGGTAGCGCCTGTCCTCGGCTCGTCTCGTGCATAATCCAGGTACGCGTCGACTGTCCGAGCTCCTGCTCACCATTGGTGGTGCTCGAGCGTGCGGTTATGGCGTCACACATAAAGGGAACACGGGATGTGGGATTGAGACAGTGCTTGTAGCAACCTGCAACAAGGCAAAGGATGCCCATCCAGACTGGTAGGGAGCGGAGGTGGTCACAAAGGTGGACGTTGACTCGAGCCTCAACAGTGCACTCATCAGTAAGAGTAGCACGAGTAAGAAGATCCTGGACATACTTCTCTTCGAAAATAAAGTAGTCATTAGAGGTAGAAGAAACCTCAATCTCAAGGAAGTACCAAAGAGGACTTAGATCGGACATAACAAATTCACTATGACGAGCCTTCACCAAGGCAATGTACTTAAGAGTCGTTGCCAAGTGATGATCGACATGCAGAAGAAGTGTTCGACCACGAGTTGAATGGTGGATCGAAAGTGTAGGATAATGAGCACTCGCCAAAAACTAGCCACAATCACCATTGAGACAAAGCGCTCAAACCAGGCACGAGGGGTTTGCTTAGGGCCATGTAGACATCGACGAAGACGACAAACCATGCCATTAGGAAGAGAACCTAGGCGGTGGCTACTTGTAGGCATTCTTGACATCAAGCTGAGAGACAGGCTAGCGGTGAATAGAAGCCACATTGAGGAAGTGTGGGAAGATTGGTCAAATGGGCCATATATATATGAGTGAATGTCTCTTCGTAGTCATGACCATGTTCTCACCACTAAACGAGCTTTGTAACGCTCAAGAGTATCATCAGTCTTAACCTTGTAGACCCACTTACAAGTGATGAGACGAGCACGAGGAGGAAGGGAAATGAGATTTCACGTGCCGATGAGGGCAAGAGCATCAATCTTAGATGCCATCACATGCAGCCATTTGGGATGAACAACCTCACGGCAAGAAGTCGTCTCGGGAAGAGCTGCGCTGTAACCATAGAGGTCAATAGGCAGAAGCGGGCGAGCTCGAAAGCCATAAGTAGGCTAAGCTGGAGGCGGTGCGTTGCCAACGAAAGAAGATATAATAGTCGAGGGAGATGGCTTATCAAAAGAATCCACAACATGTGGACCACGAGTGTAGTAAAGTCGAGGAACATGAGCAAAAGAAGAACATATAAAAAGTCAAAGTGAGTCATAACATTCCCACCAAGTGATGGGACGAACACGAGGAGGAAGAGAAAGAATATCCCACGTGCCGATGCGCTCAAGAGCAACAATCTCCTCTGCCATCGCAAGGTGCCATTTGGTATGGATAACATCACGATAAGAAGTCTGCTCAAGAACACTAGCGCCAACGCTTGGAAGACCAAGGCGGTCAACAGGCGGAAGCGGACGAGGAAGCAAGCCATAAGTAGGCCGAGAGGGGAAGTGGCACATCAGTAGACCACATTCACCACACGCGGACGATTGTATATAAAAGCGAGGAAAAGATGTAAGAATACGAGCAGAAATCATCGGGATAAACTCAGGTGATCGAGACAAGGAAGCCACAACTGATGAAGGTGTAGAATCATGTGATAAGCGAGGTGAGGAAATCATAGGAGATGATGCCATTGGATCTACAATAATCAGAGAAGCATCAACAGTACGACGACTGGATAAGGGAGTGATAGGAGTGTTGGACTTCAAAAAAAGAAGAGAGATTTCCTCCATTAAAAAGGTCGAGGAAGATGGATGCGGGTAGAAGGGATGAGACTCATCAAAAGTCATATCCCGAAAAATAGCCATCTGACGCCCAACATGATCCTAATAATGATATCCCTTATGCTCATCGTTGTATCCTAAGAACACACACTCAACGGACTGAGCAGTCAGTTTTGTGCGTTCACGTGGGCAAGGACATAGCAAACAGAACTAAACAATTGAAGCGCCGAATAATCAGGAAAGAATCTAATAGACGCTCGAAAGGAGCGTCACCCTGTAGAGCAGTGGATTGCTGAACGTTGATGAGATAGATGGAAATGGAGACAGACTCGGCCCAAAAGTGCGGTGAAAGAGGCGACGACCATCAATGGACGAGCCGTCTCAAGAAGGTGACGATGCTTGCGCTTAGCCACGCCATTTTGAGAATGAGCACTAGGATAAGAGAACCAAAGTCTGCTCAGCAAGGATTCCATGCAACAGCTTGGAGATATACTCCACCAGAATCACCATAGAACACATGAATAGGCGTAGAGAATTGAGTGGGAACCATGGCAGCAAAAGGCTTATAGATAAGACCTCACTACGAGAAGAAATAAAGTATGTATCCAGGTGTGTTGAGAGAAGTCACTAGCGGAGGCAAAGGGAGATGATCCATCGAGATCAGAGTGAACAAGTTCTAAAGGATGTTGAGACACTGTCTCGCTATGAGTATAAGGTAACTGGACCACGTATTAGAGACATCATCGGAGACGGATCCAAGATCACCTTGAACTAAGGATGAGAGATCACAAGTGACCCAAGGCGATGATGCCACTATTGAAAATATCTGGTAGACAAGGCAACAGAGGCAGAGACTGGCGGCACTGGCAGTAGAGGGACTTGATCCGGCATCCCACTTGCGTGTGCACTCTTCGTACCCCATCGATCTAGCTGGGTGTTCCTTTCTTGTTTGCGGGTTGTGTGCCACGTGCTTGATTAAGCACCCCAAGTTCTCCTACCATGCGCCCTTGGCCTCGACTTTAGGTAGCGCCTGTCCTCAGCTTGTCCCGTGCATAATCCAGGTACGTGTCGACTGTCCGAGCTCCTGCTCACCATCGGTGGTGCTCGATCGTGCGGTTATGGTGTCACACATAAAGGGAACATGGGATGTGGGATTGAGACAGTGCTTTTAGCAACCTGCAGCAAGGCAAATGATGCACATCCAGACTGGTAGGCAGCAAAGGTGGTCACAAAGGTGGACGTTGACTCCATAGGAGTCTCAACAGTGAGCTCATCAGTAAGAGTAGCATGAGTAAAAAGATCTTGGACATATCTTCTCTTAAAAAATTAAGAAATCATTGAAGGTAGAAGAAACCTCAATCTCAAGGAAGTACCAAAGAGGACCCAGATCGAACATAAGAAATTCACTATGATGAGCCTTCACCAAGGCAATGTACGTAAGAGTCGTTGCTAGTGATGATCGACATGTAGAAGAAGTGTTCGAGCACGAGTTGAATGGTGGACCGAAAGTGTAGGATAATGAGCACTGGCCAAAAACTAGCCGCAATCACCATTGAGACGAAGCGCTCAAACCATGCACGCGGGGTTTGCTTAGGGCCATATAGACAGCGACGAAGACGACAAACCATGCCATTAGGAAGAGAACCTAGGTGGTGACTACTTCTAGGCATTCTTGACATCAAGCTGAGAGACAGACTAGCGGCGAATAGAAGTCACATTGAGGAAGTGTGCAAAGAGTGGTCATGTGGGCCATATATATAGGAGTAAATGTCTCTTTGTAGTCAGGACCACGTTCTCACCACTAATCAAGCTTTGTAACGCTCAAGAGTATCATCAGTCTTAACCTTGCAGACCCACTTACAAGTGATGAGAGGAGCGCGAGGAGGAAGGGAAATGAGATTTCACGTGCCGATGCAGGCAAGAGCATCAAAATTCGATGCCATCACATGCAGCCATTTGGGATGAACAACCTCTCGGCAAGAAGTCATCTCGGGAAGAGCTGCGCAGTAACCATAGCGGTCAATAGGCAGAAGTGGGCGAGCTTGAAAGCTATAAGTAGGCTAAGCTTGAGGCGGTGCGTTGCCAACGGAAGAAGATATATTAGTCGAGGGAGATGGCTTATTAGAAGAATCCACAACATGCAGACCACGAGTGTAGTAAAATCGAGGAACATATAAAAAGTCAAAGTGAGTCGTAACATTCCCACCAAGTGATGGGACGAACCTGAGGAAGAGAAACAATATCCCATGTGCCGATGTGCTCAAGAGCAACAATCTCCTCTGCCATCGCAAGGTTCCATTTGGTATGAATAACATCACGATAAGAAGTTGGCTCAAGAACACTAGCGCCAACGCTTGGAAGACCAACGCGATCAACATGCGGAAGCGGATGAGGAAGCAAGCCATAAGTAGGCCAAGAGGGGAAGTGGCACATCAGTAGGCACATTCACAACACGCGGACAATGTATATAAAAGTGAGGAAAAGATTGAAGAATATGAGCAGAAATCATCGGGATATAAACTCAGGTGATGGAGACAAGGAAGCCACAATGTGATAGAAGGTGTAGAATCATGTGATAAGCGAGGTGAGGAAATCATAGGAGATGATGGCATTGGATCTACAATAATCAAAGAAAGACAGGATAAGGGAGTGATACGAGTGTTGGATTTCAAAAAAGAGAGATTTCCTTCGTTCAAAAAGGTCGAGGAAGATGGATGCGGCTAGAAGGGAGGAGACTCTACAAAATTCATATCCTAAGAAATAGGCAACCGACGACCAACATGATCCCAACAACGATATCCCTTATTCTCATCGTTGTATCCTAAGAAGACACAGTCAACAGACTGAGAAGTCAGTTTGGTGCATTCACGAGGGGTAAGGACATAGCAAACACATCCAAAAAATTGAAGCGTCGAATAAACGATCAAATAGACGCTCGAAAGGAGCGTCACCCTGCAAAGCAGTGGATTGCTGAAGGTTGATGAGATAGATGTAAGTGGAGACATACTCGGCCCAAAAGTGCAGTGAAAGAGATGCGATAACCATCAATCGACGAGCCGTCTCAAGAAGGCGACGATGCTTGCGCTTAGCCACGTCATATTGAGCATGAGCACAAGGATAACAGAACCAAAATCTGCTCAGCAAGGAGTCCGCACAACAGCTTGGAGATATACTCCACCAGAGTCACCATAAAACACATGAATAGGCGTAGACAATTGAGTGTGAACCATGGCAGCAAAAGGCTCATAGATAAGACCTCACTACGAGAAGAAATAAAGTATATATTCAGGTGTGTTGGGAGAAGTCACTAGCGGAGGCAAAGGGAGATGATCCATCGAGATCAGAGTGAACAAGGTCTAAAGGATGCTGAGACACTGGACCACGTATTAGAGACATTATCGGAGACGGATCCAAGAAGATCACACCGAACTAAGGATGAAAGATCACAAGTGACCCAAGGCGATGATGCCACTCTTGAAAATATCTGGTAGACAAGGCAATAGAGGCAGAGACTAGCGGCACTGGCAGTAGAGGGACTTGATCCGGCATCCCACTTGCGTGTGCACTCTTCGTGCCCCGCTGATCTGGCTAGGTGTTCCTTTCCTGTTTGCGGGTTGTGTGCCACGTGCTTGATTAAGCACCCCAAGTTCTCCTACTGCGCGCCCTTGGCCTCGACTTTAGGTAGCGCCTGTCCTCGGCTCGTCTCCTGCATAATCCAGGTACGCGTCGACTGTCCGAGCTCCTGCTCACCATTGGTGGTGCTCGAGCGTGCGGTTATGGCGTCACACATAAAGGGAACACGGGATGTGGGATTGAGACAGTGCTTGTAGCAACCTGCAACAAGGCAAAGGATGCCCATCCAGACTGGTAGGGAGCGGAGGTGGTCACAAAGGTGGACGTTGACTCGAGCCTCAACAGTGCACTCATCAGTAAGAGTAGCACGAGTAAGAAGATCCTGGACATACTTCTCTTCGAAAATAAAGAGTCATTAGAGGTAGAAGAAACCTCAATCTCAAGGAAGTACCAAAGAGGACTTAGATCGGACATAACAAATTCACTATGACGAGCCTTCACCAAGGCAATGTACTTAAGAGTCGTTGCCAGTGATGATCTACATGTAGAAGAAGTGTTCGACCACGAGTTGAATGGTGGATCGAAAGTGTAGGATAATGAGCACTCGCCAAAAACTAGCCACAATCACCATTGAGACGAAGCGCTCAAACCAGGCACGAGGGGTTTGCTTAGGGCCATGTAGACATTGACGAAGACGACAAACCATGCCATTAGGAAGAGAACCTAGGCGGTGGCTACTTGTAGTCATTCTTGACATCAAGCTGAGAGACAGACTAGCGGTGAATAGAAGCCACATTGAGGAAGTGTGGGAAGATTGGTCAAATGGGCCATATATATATGAGTGAATGTCTCTTCGTAGTCATGACCATGTTCTCACCACTAAACGAGCTTTGTAACGCTCAAGAGTATCATCAGTCTTAACCTTGTAGACCCACTTACAAGTGATGAGAGGAGCGCGAGGAGGAAGGGAAATGAGATTTCACGTGCCGATGAGGGCAAGAGCATCAATCTTAGATGCCATCACATGCAACCATTTGGGATGAACAACCTCACGGCAAGAAGTCGTCTCGGGAAGAGCTGCGCTGTAACCATAGAGGTCAATAGGCAGAAGCGGGCGAGCTCGAAAGCCATAAGTAGGCTAAGTTGGAGGCGGTGCGTTGCCAACGAAAGAAGATATAATAGTCGAGGGAGATGGCTTATCAGAAGAATCCACAACATGCGGACCACGAGTGCAGTAAAATCGAGGAACATGAGCAAAAGAAGGAACATATAAAGTGAGTCGTAACATTCCCACCAAGTGATGGGACAAACACGAGGGAGAGAAACAATATCCCACGTGGCGATGCGCTCAAGAGCAACAATCTCCTCTGCCATCGCAAGGTGCCATTTGGTATGGATAACATCACGATAAGAAGTCTGCTCAAGAACACTAGCGCCAACGCTTGGAAGACCAAGGCGGTCAACAGGCGGAAGCGGACGAGGAAGCAAGCCATAAGTAGGCCGAGAGGGGAAGTGGCACATCAGTAGACCACATTCACCACACGCGGACGATTGTATATAAAAGCGAGGAAAAGATGTAAGAATACGAGCAGAAATCATCGGGATAAACTCAGGTGATCGAGACAAGGAAGCCACAACTGATGAAGGTGTAGAATCATGTGATAAGCGAGGTGAGGAAATCATAGGAGATGATGTCATTCGATCTACAATAATCAGAGAAGCATCAACAGTACGACGACTGGATAAGGGAGTGATAGGAGTGTTGGACTTCAAAAAAAGAAGAGAGATTTCCTCCATTAAAAAGGTCGAGGAAGATGGATGCGGGTAGAAGGGATGAGACTCATCAAAAGTCATATCCCGAAAAATAGCCATCTGACGCCCAACATGATCCCAATAATGATATCCCTTATGCTCATCGTTGTAACCTAAGAACACACACTCAACAGACTGAGCAGTTAGTTTGGTGTGTTCACGTGGGCAAGGACATAGCAAATAGAACCAAACAATTGAAGCGCCGAATAATCAGGAAAGAATCTAATAGACGCTCGAAAGGAGCGTCACCTTGTAGAGCAGTGGATTGCCGAAGGTTGATGAGATAGATGGAAGTGGAGACAGACTCAGGCCAAAAATGCGGTGAAAGAGAGGCGGCGACCATCAATGGACGAGCCGTCTCAAGAAGGTGACGATGCTTGCGCTTAGCCATGCCATTTTGAGCATGAGCACTAGGATAAGAGAACAAAAGTCTGCTCAGCAAGGATTCCACGCAACAGATACTCCACCAGAATCACCATAGAACACATGAATAGGCGTAGAGAATTAAGTGGGAACCATGGCAGCAAAAGGCTTATAGATAAAGACCTCACTACGAGAAGAAATAAAGTATATATCCAGGTGTGTTGAGAGAAGTCACTAGCGGAGGCAAAGGGAGATGTTCCCTCGAGATCTGAGTGAACGAGTTCTAAAGGATGCTGAGACACTGTCTCGCTATGAGTATACAGGAACTGGACCACGTATTAGAGACATCATCGGAGACGGATCCAAGATCACCTTGAACTAAGGATGAGAGATCACAAGTGACCCAAGGCGATGATGCCACTCTTGAAAATATCTGGTAGACAAGGCAATAGAGGCAGAGACTGGCGGCACTGGCAGTAGAGGGACTTGATTTGGCATCCCACTTGCGTGTGCACTGTTCGTACCCCGTCGATCTGGCTGGGTGTTCCTTTCTTGTTTGCGGGTTGTGTGCCACATGCCTGATTAAGCACCCCAGGTTCTCCTACTATGCGCTCTTGGCCTCGACTTTAGGTAGCGCCTGTGCTCAGCTCGTCCCGCGCATAATCCAGGTACACGTCGATTGTCCGAACTACTGCTCACCATCAGTGGTGCTCGAGCGAGCGGTTATGGTGTCACACATAGGGAACATGTGATGTGGGATTGAGACAATGCTTGTAGCAACCCGCAGCAAGGAAATGATGCACATCCAGAATGGTAGGCAGCAAAGGTGGTCACAAAGGTGGACGTTGACGCCATAGGAGTCTCAACAGTGCGCTCATCAGTAAGAGTACCATGAGTAAGAAGATCCTGGACATACCTTCTCTTAAAAAATAAAGAAATCATTAGAGGTAGAAGAAACCTCAATCTCAAGGAAGTACCGAATAGGACCAAGATCGGACATAAGAAATTCACTATGATGAGTCTTCACCAAGGCAATGTACGTAAGAGTCGTTGCTTGTGATGATCGACATGTAGAAGAAGTGTTTGACCACGACTTGAATGGTGGACCGAAAGTGTAGGATAATGAGCACTCGCCAAAAACTAGTCGCAATCACCATTGAGACGAAGCGTTCAAACCATGCACGTGGGGTTTGCTTAGGGCCATATAGACGGCGACGAAGACGACAAACCATGCCATTAGGAAGAGAACCTAGGTGGTGGCTACTTGTAGGCATTCTTGACATCAAGCTGAGAGACAGACTAGCGGCGAATAGAAGCCACATTGAGGAAGTGCACGAAGAGTGGTCATGTGGGCCATATATATAGGAGTAAATGTCTCTTTGTAGTCGTGACCATGTTCTCACCACTAAACAAGCTTTGTAACGCTCAAGAGTATCATCAGTCTTAAGTAACCTTGTAGACCCACTTACAAGTGATGACAGGAGCACGAGGAGGAAGGGAGACGAGATTTCACGTGCCAATGCGGGCAAGAGCATCAAAATTCGATGCCATCACATGCAGCCATTTGGGATGAACAACCTCTCGGCAAGAAGTCATCTTGGGAAGAGCTGCGCAGTAACCATAGCGGTCAATAGGCAGAAGCGGGCGAGCTCGAAAGCCATAAGTAGGCTAAGCTTGAGGCGGTGCGTTGCCAACGGAAGAAGATATAATAGTTGAGGGAGATGGCTTATCAGAAGAATCCACAACATGCGGACCACGAGTGCAGTAAAATCGAGGAACATGAGCAAAAGAAGGAACATATAAAGTGAGTCGTAACATTCCCACCAAGTGATGGGACAAACACGAGGGAGAGAAACAATATCCCACGTGGCGATGCGCTCAAGAGCAACAATCTCCTTTGCCATCGCAAGGTGCCATTTGGTATGAATAACATCACGATAAGAAGTTGGCTCAAGAACACTAGCGCCAACGCTGGGAATAGGAAGCAAGCCACAAGTAGGCCAAGAGGGGAAGTGGCACATCAGTAGGCACATTCACAACACGCGGACAATGTATATAAAAGTGAGGAAAAGATTGAAGAATATGAGTAGAAATCATCGGGATATAAACTCAGGTGATGGAGACAAGGAAGCCACAACCGATAAAGGTGTAGAATCCTGTGATAAGCGAGGTGAGGAAATCATAGGAGATGATGGCATTGGATTTGCAATTATCGGAGAAGCACGAGCAGTACAACGAATGGATAAGGGAGTGATAGGAGTGTTGGATTAAAAAAAAGAGATTTCCTCCCTTGGAAAGGTTGAGGAAGATGGACGCGGGTAGAAGGGATGAGACTCATCAAAAGTCATATCCCGAGAAATAGGCATCCGACGCCCAACATGATCCCAATAATGATATCCCTTATGCTCATCGTTGTATCCTAAGAAGACACACTCAACGGACTGAGTAGTCAGTTTGGTGCATTCACGTGGGCAAGGACATAGCAAACACAACCAAACAATTGAAGCGCCGAATAATTAGGAAAGAATCAAATAGATGCTCGAAAGGGGCGCCACCCTGCAGAGCAGTGGATTGTTGAAGGTTGATGAGATAGATGGAAGTGGTGACAGACTCGGCCCAAAAGTGCGGTGAAAGAGAGGCGGTGACCATCAATGGAGGAGCTGTCTCAAGAAGGTGACGATGCTTGCGCTCAGCCACACCATTTTGAGCATGAGCACCAGGATAAGAGAACCAAAGTCTGTTCAGCAAGGATTCCACGCAACAGCTTGGAGCTATACTCCACCAGAGTCACCATAGAACACATGAATAGGCGTAGAGAATTGACTGTGAACCATGGCAGCAAAAGGTTTGTAGATAAGACCTTACTTCGAGAAGAAATAAAGTATATATCTAGGTGTGTTGAGAGAAGTCACTAGCGGAGGTAAAGGGAGATGATCCCTCGAGATCAGAGTGAACAAGGTCTAAAGGATGTTGAGACACTGTCTCCCCATGAGTATAAGGTAACTGGACCACGTATTAGAGACATCATCGGAGACGGATCCAAGAAGATCACGTCAAACTAAGGATGAGAGATCACAAGTGACCCAAGGCGATGATGCCACTCTTGAAAATATCTGGTAGACATGGCAACAGAGGCAGAGACTGGAGGCACTAGCAGTAGAGGGACTTGATCCGGCATCCCACTTTTTTCTTCGTACCCCACCGATCTAGCTTTGTGTTCTTTTCCTGTTTGCGGGTTGTGTGCCACGTGCTTGAATAAGCACCCCAGGTTCTCCTACTGTGCGCCCTTGGCATGTACTTTAGGTAGCGCCTGTCCTCGGCTCGTCCCGTGCATAATCCAGGTATGCGTCGACTGTTCGAGCTCCTGCTCACCATTGGTGGTGCTCGAGCATGCGGTTATGGTGTCACACATAAAGGGAACACGGGATGTGGGATTGAGACAGTGCTCGTAGCAACCCGCAGCAAGGCAAAGGATGCCCATCCAGACTGGTAGGGAGCGGAGGTGGGTGGACGTTGACTCCATAGGAGTCTCAACCGTGCGCTCATCAGTAAGAGTAGCACGAGTGAGAAGATCCTGGACATACTTCTCTTAGAAAATAAAGAAGTCATTAGAGGTAGAAGAAACCTCAGTCGCAAGGAAGTACCGAAGGGACCAAGATCGGATAAGAAATTCACTATGACGAGGCTTCACCAAGGCAATGTACTTAGAGTCGTTTCGAGTGATGATCGATATGTAGAAGTGTTCGACCACGTGTTGAATGGTGGACCAAAAGTGTAGCACTCGACAAAAACTAGCCGCAATCACCACTAAGATGAAGCGCTCAAACCAGGCACGAGGGGTTTGCTTAGGGCCATATAGACAATGACGAAGACAATTGAAGTGCCGACTAATCAGGAAATTTTAACATATAAGGTTCCGGGGCGACCCGCTGTCCCAAGCGTCCCCCGATTTCACTTCGCTTCTTGCCGTTCGATCACGCCTGGTCAGGTCAACGCGTGTGCACGATCGTTTGATTTTTACAGGCTGTTTTGACCCAGACTTTTTTCGTTGATGCACGATGACTGGTGGGCTCGGCGATACCTTTCATTGGCTGGGTTAATTTTGCTCGGGTGAGCCAGTCCTGCTGCGTCCCGTGTCTCGTCACGCAGAGTCCGCGTCATGCAGAATGGGCGAGCCACAGAGGAATTGGCCGGCGCTGATGCACCCGTTTTCTGCTGCCGCACCTGTGATGTACAGATGACGGGTGGGCTGGTGCTGCCCTTGGTCCCGCTCTCCGGTGCCACTGTCTGCATGTCCCACGGTGTAAGGGGTAGGGTAGTGTTTTCTTGGGTCAACAGTTCTTGGTGGGACGCTCTGGCGCGCTGCTCGCGCCTTGCGTTGGGGGAGCAGTTGCGGAGGGGTCGGCCGGTGCGTGTGCACCCGGCTTCTGCACCCACCTTTGGCCTACCGCGATGACGGCTGGGCTGTCGCTGGTCCTGGTCCCGCTCGTCGGCTGCCCTGGATGCATTCGTCGGGGTCGTCGCGTCGTTGGTTGCGGTCGCATGCAGGGCGGGCCCAGCGCTGCGTGTGGCCCAGTTTCCACAGAAAAAGAGGGCAAGGGAAAAAGCGAAGCGCCTCCTCGCGCACTCCACGGTCGCGCATCCTCTGGTGTCAATGGCGCCCACCTCCCGCATCTCGTGCAAACCTCCTCGGCGGGCTTGGAGGCGAGCTTCCTCGGCAGCCGCGGAGGCGTGCAGGCAAAGGGCGACGGTGGCGGCGCTCGATTTGTTCTGTAGGAGAGAGAGAAGATGAGAGGAACAAAGAGGGGGGAAGAGGAGAGCAGCCGCGGAGGCGTCGCGTCGGACGGGAGTGGGTCACCGGCCGGCGTCGGACTGCGCCGGCGAGGTTCGGGCTCGACCTTGTTGTTGGTGGCGGCTCGATCTGCTCCTGGATCGGGACCTACGAGGAGGTTGGGGCACGTCTTCTAAAACCTGCAGCGGACTGTACAGCCAGCCAGCGGGAGCGCCGGTCCAGATCATGGGCACAGCTCGGTCGAGCTACAGCGAGTGCATCTGATTCCAACACATCAAGGTGAGCTTCACACGTCGTTCCCTCTTTTATTCTTCTCAGGCAACGAGGGGTCAGTGGAAAGGCAATGTGCTTGATATGTGGAGTTGGTGTTGAGGCTGGCGGTAGTACACAGGGAAGGCGCCCATCGCTTGATAATCCATATCTTTTTTTCTTGAAAGTGTGAAGACATTTCTTAGATTGTTTCTTGTTTTTTTGGTGTGTTTTGTTCTACTGATAAGTGGCAAGAAAGAAAAAACCTGCTTGAATTATAGAAAGTGCTGTAAGAAAATTATGAGAATGAAATATGGACTGCATATATACGTATGATGCAGCTGTTTTGCATCCGGAGATTGGATTACAAATTCTTCATGTCTGTGTACACTGATTTCTCAAAAGTATTATGTGCTGCACATATTTTAATTTCTTTTGACTAATTTAGAGCAAGGTAGGTGTGAAGGCTGCCGATTCAAGGCTCAACTCGAGCAAAACTTGAGTTCTTGATTGTTTTGTCGATGTAGCATCTGAGACTCACTGACTCCTCTACCCAGTTCTGCTCTGTAATTTCAGCATATATGTTGTCATGTGCTTGCTTCAGCTTTCGGTGTCCGGATGACTATATGAGCAAAACTTGATTTCTTGATTGTTTTGTTGATGTAGCATCTGAGACTGACTTACTTCTCTACAAGAAAACAAGCCTTTTGACCTTATTATGCGTGCAGGTTGATGATTGTGAGGTTATCGGCGTTCTCCTGCAAACTGAATTAGTTCCTCTGTGCTTGCGTACCATGGAGATGGGCAGTGAGCTATCAACATTGCTGTCCTGGCTGTGCTTCTTCCTTCTGGTAATGCACTGCTCCTTAGCTTCTTTCTTTGTATTTCTTATGAGTCCTACGTTTTGCGTATGCTGCTGCCTCTGCAATTTATAGTATATGCTTTCTTTTGCTTGGTATAATTTGGTGGGTGTGTTTTCTGGCGCTAGGCCTACTTTTGTCTACGGTTGAGTTATCTGCATATACCATGGGCCGTGCGCTTGTGTACTGATGATGATTTTGGCATGGTTTATTGTCTTATTTTTCTGCTAGATTAGCTTACAATAAGATTGGTGCAGTGGAGATAAAAATACATTGGCTGGTTGTGTATCTTAGTTTGGCTGAAAGCACAGCATGTCAAATTGATCGGTGGCCATCTCTCCCAGTTTCTGCATATTTATTATTGGAAAGAGAACCGGGCTACTCATCGATTAATAAAAGCTTTATAGCTCTGTTCTCCTTCCATTCATTTCTTCAGTATTATTCTCTTAGATTAAAGGTATTATTGTGATGCCGTCGTGTTGTTTTGTATGTAGTGGATGGCCTTTCAGACATGTTTTAATGCGTTGATAGATTGACAGGCTTTATGTCTGCATTGTTGTGCCTGTGTTCTTACGTTTTTGTCTGTTTATTTTGCACGTTAGACGAACTGCTCTGTTCCTAGACCTGCAGCTCGTTTCTGCTCCTCAAGGTTTGCTCTCCTTTTCTTCTGCATGTCCATTATTTGTGGCTGCAGATATATTTATCTTCCTGCGCGTAACTGATGTCTAGCATTGCTGAAAATACCTTCATCGGAGCTGGTCTCTACGCCTTCATCAAAGCTGGTGTCCACGGCTTCAACAAAGCTAATGTTCACAGGATCATTCATGCGAGCTCCCCTCATGCTCAGCCGTGGTGGAAACCTAAAACAACATAGATTTTCAGTCAACACAGCTATTAAGTCACATTACTGTAACGGTGTGTAAATATGCCAGAGGTTTTGAATGGGGCTTTATACCACCAAATTAGGATGTGTATATATATCTCATTGTACACAACAAGACACCATTTTTTTCGACTAAAGGAGATTATGCTTATTATGATATGTACTTGCCCATAGCTAGGCTAACTAAAACATATACGCTGCGCTATCAAAGTAAAATATGTATACACATCTCATTCTAGACACCCATATTTTCTATTAAAGGGGATTCAACTATGGATATTTTTTCATCGCACACATGGATTTAGGGTGCCTCTGCGCCATTTGGCGCAACGGGTCCACTAGTAATCAAATAGATGCTTGAAAGGAGTGCCACCTTGCAAAGCAGTGGATTGCTGAAGATTGAAGATCGATGGAAGTGGAGACAGACTTGGCCCAAAAGTGCGGTGGAAGAGAGGTAGTGACTATCAACGGACGAGTCGTCTCAAGAAGGTGACGATAAGACCTCACTATGGGAGAAATCAGGGCCGGGTCGGCAAAATTAGTCCCTCATCACGACAATAGAAAATTAAAACAGGTGTAGTGTATATATCATAATGTCTTACATAACAAGGAATATATTCAAGAATCATACCTATTCAAAACTTGGTTGCATAGTCTTTACTTGAATAACAACATTCTTTTAGTGTTCTTTGAAATGAAATCTTCAATTATATCCTCGCAATCAATGTTCTCCAATACTTCACTCTTAAGTGCAATTGTGGCCAAATCAGCAAGCCTTTGTTGTGTCATTGTAGTACACATATAGGACTTCAATAGCTTCAATTATGAAAAGCTTCTTTCTGCTGATGCAATAGTCACAGGAATGGTCAATAGAACTATGTATGGAATACTTGCATTGGGAAAACAATCATGTCACTTTAAAAACTTTAGAATTTCAACTGGCCCCATATCATCCTTTGGAAAGGAATCTTTAAGTAACCTCAACTCCACTACAGTTCATTGGCATCAATGCCAGATTTGCCATCTTTTTTAAGGGCTGCCTCAAGATTATGAAATGATTTCAAGCTCTCATTATCCAATGACTGCAATGATTTCGAAGTAAATGAGAAACGAAAATATTTCTGCTAACCTCATATTGTTCAAATCTGCTTGTAAGTGACATAATTGCTTGATCAACAATAGTTGGAAAATAACCGTTTCTAAACGATTCCTCTGCAGACTGTGTGGCACCTTTGTGTCATCTAGGTTCTCATCAAAATGTCTCTTTCTTTTAATTTCTCGTCTTTCATGAAATGTTGTACTAATAACCATATCAACTGCAATTTTTTGGCTATCTCCAATGCTTCTAAAAAGCCACTTTCTCTATACCCTTCGAAAAAATAATCAACCCTTTCACTTTCTCAATAGCAACATCTATAAGCATATCCTTTGCTTGCAAGTGTTTACTTACTAAATTAACAACATCTAATACCTCAGACCAAATTACTATTGCCACTTAAATTCATATTCCCCAGGTTCATTATATGCCAAACCTTTTGCCCCGCTGCTTGTTTATATCATTATCAGTTTCGGATACCTAAAATGAAAAGAAAGGAAATATATATTATAGTTGGAGATAGCCAAAGGAATTACATAATAATAAATGTAAAAATATTTGGTACCTAAAGTAGAGCCTCCCAAATGGCTGCACATTTAAATCTGATAGCTTTAACACTGTTGACACAACTCTTCCAACGTGTAGCTGATACTAACTTGAGCGTCACTCCTATCTATGTTATCTTTCAGAATTGCATTTCTTCGTAAAAATTGGGAAAGTTACATAAATGTGTTGGATGATACCACAAAGTGTTAAATTAAGGCTATGGCAACCACAAGCAGAATAGATAGCTCTAGGATTTACATTCAAAACTCTCCGTTGTACCCCATGATGTTTTTCCTTTCATATCTGACCCATTATCATACCCTTGTCCTCTCACATTATCTATATCAAGATCAAGAAGCTTAAGTTCATTCTCTAGCACTTCTAAAAGTCCTTGCCGAGTTGTACCATTTACATCTAAAAATCCTAGAAATGATTCTTCTACACAAACATGACTTGAAGATGAATCCACATACCTAATAATTGAACATATCTGTTCTTGGTGGCTTGCATCAGGGTACAATCAAGTGCGACCGAGAAATATTTTGCACTCTTTATTTTCTTAAAAATCTCAAACTTAATAGCCGAAGCAAACAAGTGTATGAACTCATTCTAAATCTTATGATCAAGATGATGAGCATGAGTTTCTTCATTTGTAATACTACAAACATGCTCTTGAATAACTGTGTTAAATTCAGCCAACATCTCTACCAGACCCAAGAAATTCCCATTGCTTCCCATTGTTGTCTTCATACAGTTTGCTGGTACTACCACGGAAGGCTAGATTTCTCCAATGCTCTTCATTCTCAAGTTGTCATTGAGCATCTTTATCAATAGTTTGATGCTTTTGCAATCTAGTAGTACGGAGCTCATACCAAGTGGTCATATTCAAAACATGATCTACACTTGTCTCATGCTCTTTAAGTGTATTGCCAAGATGTATTGAATCATCACACCCCTCGTTTGCCAACAGACCTTTTCTAAGCCCTTTTTGTAAATAATTTACAACCAAAGCAAAATAGTCTATTGAGGTCCTTAGAATAGACAAGCCAATCTCTATCGCAATGCTCCCCATTTGACATAATTCTAGTATAGAATAGTGTAGAAAACCTGCTAGAATATCTGTCCTTAAGACCTTTCTGAAATTGTGAGTCTCTTTTAGGGCCCTTTTGTGCTAAAATGTCAATATGCTTAGGATCAAGAGAACCCCAATTTCTTGGATCAAATATATTAACATGAAAAGCACCACCGACATCCGCAACAGGTGAAGTATTTGAGTTAACATCAATACTAGTTGTCCCGATGTCATCACCATTATTATCCATATCAATGTTTGTGTTACCAATAAGATCATCATCAACCTCATCATTATTTTCTCTCTCTGCTTGTTCATCTCTATGATCATTGTCAACATCAGGGTCAACATTATTATCAACCGTGAGGCCTTGATCCTGTGATTGATTATTAGAGGACACATGTGGTTCTTTTGCAACAAACTTATCCATGGCTCCTTTCTGTAATCGACCTAACTTCTTTGTTTTTTTTGAAATGCTTTTGGTAACCGGATTCATGTTGTCTATCCTGAGAAGACATGACTTGGATCTTGAAACATGTATAGAAAAGATGTAAAATAGATGGAATGCAATCTGCGGAACTCATGGATCGATGGCCGACAGCTGATAGAAGCATCACATGCTGAATTGGATGGGGATGGACCGATGGAGGATCGCCGAGCTTCAAGCGTCGTATTGGAGAAAAAGGAGAGAAGACGAACAGACAAGAGATGAGGGCAGGAGGCGGCGTTGGAGACGACTCGTCCACTCGACCTGGTGTCCTCGATGGCTCGATGCCTTGATTGCTCAACGCCTGGGCTCCATGGGAGACTATGCAGCCTGGACAGCTAGATGCGCTAGCGCTAGCGGGGCGGCTTACGGGCCCATGCTGGATATCAAGTAGCGGGCCTGCTGGCTGCTGCTTGCTATGGACTGCCTTGTGCTAGGAATTTCATGGCCCCTGAAAATTAGCCATGTTCCGTCGCACGAACTCCATGCCTGGAAGAAATAAAGTATATCCATGTGTGTTAGGAGAAATCATCTATAAAGATGGACCCCAGACATCAGACGGAACAAGGTCGAAAGGACGCTTGCTCGTGCTCCTGCTCGCCGATGGTGGTGCCTGAGTCTGCGGTGATGCGGCCGCCCAACAAGGGAAGACAAGATGTGGGATCGAGGCAGCACACATAGTAACCCACAACCAGGCAACGGATGTACTTCTCAACTGCCGCAAGTAAACACAGAGGTAGTTGCATGGCGATGGCTTGATAAACTGGGATGGAGAGAAGTACTAATTTGACAAGCATGAGCCAGCCTCCCATGTTTAGTAGATTCTCAATCCAAGTGGGGATGCAGTTGAGAACTTTGTCTAGAAGAGGCTACATGTGGACCATGCGAATCTTGCACAAGGGGAGACTAAGGTAGGTGCACGGGAGCGCTGGGAAAGCACACGCGAAGCTTAGCTTAATCACTTAAATCTCGGCGATGCTGCAATAGATTGGTGCAAAGGAACACTTGTCGAAGTTGGTGCATAAGCTCGACGTGCCACCAAGACCAGGTTGCCGCACGTCGAAGACAGGATGAGGACCATGTCGGCATTGTCATTGACATGAGGTGCTTGACGCCACGCCAGCACGATGGCTCTAACATGACAATGCTCTTCGCATGGATCGGCAAGGCGTTGAGCACTTGCAGCACAAAGAAGAAACAACAAAGACAAAAGGGGGTCACCTTGCCACAGGCCATGACGGTGAAGAATATGCCTCTCGGGCACCCTGTTGAGGGTGTCTATGGTAGAATCATCCACACCAACTCGTTGAACCTGCTGCCAGTGCCGGCGTGCCGTGAGACCATAGGAGGAAGGGCCATGAGACTGAATCGAATGCCTTCGCAGTGTCAACCTTGAGCACGAGGGTTGCGATGATTCTAATGTGGAAGTCCTTAGTGGTGAGCATGAAGGAGCTCTGGTTTTCCTTGATTAGTTCTGGGAGCCGAGGCATGATGTGGAGCAAGCAACTTGGAGAAAAGCCTACCAAAGGTATGCGGCAAACATATCAGGTGGAAGTGCGCGACCTTGTTTGAGTTTTTCTTCTCTGGCACCAAGATGATGGGGGCATCATTAGGCTCGACGAGGCAACCCGGTATAAGCAAATAGAGTTGGTGGACGACTACGGCAAGCTCATCTTTGATGATCTCCAAAGTGAGTTGGTAAAAAAACTCTACGAGGGATGGCGCAACCCATGATGGACGAGTAGTCTACCAGCGTCTACTCCTTATCCTTATGGGTCAAGGCCACAATACTGTCACGGGCGATGGCAACCATGTGATTTTTTGCAGTGGCAGTGGCAGTGGCACGCATGGATGTAGAAGTAGCATGTGTTTGCGTCTCCCTCGGCTAGCTAGTGCAAGTGGAGGGCTGGCGGGGGATGATGCACTTGAGGGAGGCCAAACCAAGCAACTTAAGCTTCAACTCTTTGTGCAGATTAAACTCCTTTTGGGACAGCTGTCGGGACTCCTGCACCACGTTGAGCTGAAAAATGATTTCCTTAGCCATGAGCTGTTGTAGCTTGATGCTGCCAATATGCCGGTCGCTCCACAGCTACAATGTGTTGTCCATATGCTTCAGCAGGACAGCCAAAAGCTAGAGTTGGCGAAGGTGCGACGACACATGCTAGGCATCAGCAACCACCTGGCGGAAGCCATCAAAATTCGGCCAGATATCCTTGAAGTGGGACTGGTGAGCCCTAGGTGTGAAAATCATGGTGTACAGGCTAAATCTAATGCCATGGAGTATCCGCACTGAAAAGCAACTAGGATGTCATTACCTCCAATTCGTTGAACAGAACAAGCGGTCTAGCTGCGCCAACGTTGGTGACCGTCACTCGTTGCTCGAACAGTAGCCCCACCTAATGAGGTTGATCTCGCGAAGCCAAGGTCATCAAGGAAACGGTGAAATCTGCCCATCTATCTTCTTTCTAGGTTAGCGTTATTCTTACCCGCCCCCGCCTGCTAGATCAAGTTGAAGTCATCGGTAACGACCCGAGGACCATGTTGCGAGGAGCACAACTCAGCTTTTGGAGGAAAGCAAAGCGATTTTCATCAGCTAAAGGACCACATACGGTTGACAATCACCAAGGGGGTGCCTAAGGCGAACATAGAGGGCAAAGGTTCGAGTCAGTGCTTTAAGGCCTCACACGTTTCAAGAAGGCCACGCCGAACTAAGGATGAGAGACGAGAGTAACACAAGTAACCAAGGCGATGATCCCATTGGTGAAAAGAGCTGGTAGACAAGGCAACAGAGGTGGAGAGACTGGCGGCGGTGGCAACGGAGGGAAAGTGAAGCCAGTCAAGCTCCCAAAGGCCCTGGGAGTTATGACATCGGGGGCCAGCACCAAGGAGAGCACCAGTGTGACGGCCCGAAGCAGAGCATGAGTCAAAGTCGAGAATTACCCGACAACCAGAGTCAACAATCTGACCACCAGAAATGAGCTGCATGGTATGTTGAGGAACATGAAAGGACAATGTGCTAAGAAGTCTTTGGCCATTAACAAGGAGGGAGGTACCTGTTAGGAAATATGCAACTGTGTTTCCATGTGGCCATATGCCATTGTAAGGTACAAGTGTTTTACAATATGCAAAAAAACATTATAGAGCGTGGAAAATACAAAGGGGTACACGACTAAATATATAACTCTTAACTCCCCCTCCCTCAAACTCATGGTGGGTCAACAACACCGAGCTTGGAGAGATAAATATAGAAGTCATGTTGTGCTCTAGTTTGGGCCTTCCTAAAGAAATCTGCCAACTGTAACTCCGAAGGCACATACTGAGGAGCAATAACCCGAATTTCGCAGACCTGCACACACAAAAAAGCATCAACACCAATATGCTTGGTGAGCTCATTCTCCGCTGGGTCGCGCGCAACACTATGAGCACATGTATTGTCAAATAGGAGCAAAGTAGGTGTAGTGACAGAAATACCAAACTTCTGAAGTAACCACCGTAACAAGGTCACCTCTGTCGTCAAAAGAGCCATAGCTCGAGGCTCAGCCTCTGCACTCAAACATGAAACTGTAGTCTATTTCTTTGTCTTCGAGGCAGTGAGAGAACCACCAAGAAAAACACAGTAAGAAAAAAGTGAACGACGATCCCAGGGATAGTCCATGTAGCATTTGAATAGGCCTGAAGCTGTAATGAACTAGAGTAGGGAAAGAACATACGGTGAGAGATCGTGCCACGAAGATATCAGAGAACACGAAGGAGAAGGAGGTGACTATAGTGAACCAATGTGGGTGCAAAGACAAACTGACTCAATATGGACGGGATAGGAGATATCTGGACAAGTAACATCTAGATAAACAAGACCCCCAACAAGATGACGATAACACGTCGGATTAGACAAGGGTCACCATCGCTAGCACGAAGGTGAACATTGAGCTCCATGGGAGTCTCAACAGTGCACTCATCAGTAAGAGCAGCATGAGCAAGAAGATTCTGGATATATTTTTCTTGGAAAACAAAAAAGCCATTAGAGGTAGAAGAGACCTCTATCCCAAGAAAGTAGGCCAAAATCAGACATAAGAAGCTGCTCACTAAGACGTCCCTTCACAAAGGCAATATACCGAGGGTCGTCGCCATTGATGATCATGTCGTTAGCATAGTCAGGGTCGGCGGAGACGCTCAGGGTTGTAGGGACGGTCATTAGGCTAGCGGCGGAGGGAGCATCGAGGCCCGAGCTCTAGGCGGCGCATGCATCACGGGTGGAGGAGAGGTCAGCGTGGGGCGCAAGGAGCAGCAGGTGCGGAACTGTGGGGCTTTATCTCCCCTTGTCTACCACATGCTGCTAAAGAAGACGAAGGGAAGTCAGGGCGCCTCAAACGGCGGCTGCTCCCCTCTGGCTTGGACCAGAACCCCGGGAGCCGCGTAAGTGCAGAGAAGCAAGCAGAGCAAATGGCGCAGCCGCCTCCTCCCCTCGCTTGCTTCCTCCTCTTGGAGCCCGTTCCAGTTCTCTCTCTCTCTCTCTCTCTATATATATATATATATATATCCCTGGGTGAAGAATAACTTATTCTTCATCCCGATCAAACGACCTACCGAGCCGGACTCCCTTCGTATCTGCTCGGTTGACCCACCAAAAGAAAAAAACAATTCCCACCACGGTTGGCAGACAATGATTTTTTTTATGTTAGCGAGGAAAAGAAAATTTGGTCGTGGGTCTTGCGAGCTAGCCTCCCTGCAGTTTCTGGGAAACGCGGGCTCCACTTCCAGCAGCATCGAGGTCGGAGGCGAGGGTCGATCGGTTTCGGCCGCGAGCGGGCGGTTTTGCGTTGGGTGTCCTCGTCGTCGCTTGGCTCCAGCCGCAGAGGAATCGGGGCCTCGGCTTCGCGACGACACATTACAGCATCCTTACTGTTGTGCTTCTGCTCTCGGTTGATTCGGGGGTGGGCATCAGCGTGCGAAATCGACTGCAGAGGATTCGGGCCTGGGGCATCGCATCTTCCTGCTGGTGGAAAGCCTGCGTCCCCTCGAGGCTGGTGCGGATTCTGGCAAGGACAGAGTTTCTCAGCACTTTTTCATTGCGTGTGTATTCTTTAGAATCGCGTATATTCTTCAGTAATGCTCCCAAATCTCCGCTCACTCCAGAAGTCCAGATACAGTGCATCACGTAATTTTCTTGTTTAGTTGCCATTAGCCAACTTCACAGAATTCAAGTTGGATTTATTTGAACGGCAATGTCTCGAGCTTTTGGGGAGCAACAGTAATTATGAGCAACAGTAATTACAAGCTTAGCTAGCGCCATACCAACACTTTGCCATTGTGGGGATTTGCATCCCACCTCTACCCCAATGTCACAAGTAAAATTATGTGATTATCCATCTGATGACATGAGTAATTTAACTTCTGTTCTGTGTTTCATGTTGTCTGGAGCAATGCTTGGCTCCTAGCAGTTTCCAGATGGATTTATTTCCATTGCAATGAGAACGACTGTCAATATTTGCTGAATTTTTGGTAGACTCAACCCACAAACCAAGAGGACTTAACCCTCTTCTCCTTGATCTCCTTGATATGCAATCAGCAAGTTGAAAAGATTTAAATCAAGGTTCCATGATAATTCTTTTGAATCTCCCTGTATGGTAGGCTTTTCAGATATTCCATTTCAAAATAAAGGTGCATTCCTTTTACTTCCGGTAATATAAACTATGTATTTTTAATTGTCTAACCTTGTGTGCATAGGGTTTCTTTCACACGAGAGGTAAAGATGTTCCTTGTACAATATTTAGGTTCTGCAGAAAAATATTGTTTTAATTGGTTGTTGTTTGCTTGTCAGTCACACAATCCTTTATTTATATTAGACCTTAGATGCTACTCGCTCTGTAAAGAAATATAAGAGTGTTTAGATCACTAAAATAGTGATCTAAACACTTATATTTCTTTACGGAGGGAGTACTAAGTACTAACTGTTATCCCTTTGTAATAGAAGAGCATAATTTCCACTCCCTAGTTGTTGATCATATTTCTCTGTGCCACATTCTAGTTCCAAAAATGCATGTTGATGGTCCACCTTGTTGATTGCCTGCTGATATTGTGAGATATTTAATTATGCTTGATAATATTAGTAGCGAAGAGTGCCTCATTGAAAATCTTAGTTGGAGAGTGAAATTTGCGTTAGTAGTATGTGCTGAATTTTACGGCAGTCATAAGATGAAATTGGTCCTGTGAAACTGAGGACTGAAAGAGCTGATTCTGGTGCTCAACAGTATGATATTTTAGCCCCTGCATAGATTGTGGGAAATCCCACATGCATGGAAAATGAAGGACTCAAAGGTTAACATAATCCATTTTATAATCATCACACGTGCATCTCCATTATTTATGAGATTATTCAGGGATACCGCCTCCATTAATTAATTATGTATTAGAGAGGGAATTTATCTTTTGCGATAAACTGAGGAGGGGAGCAGTTATGTTTGTCCTTGCAATTGTGACATGTGTATTTCTACATCTGACGTACAGCGTAACTATTTCAGGGCTTGACAGACCAGTTTTTATCCGGAAGAAAGGCCTTTAGCGTGCGTTTGGATCTGAAGAAACAAAGCAAGATATGGCTGTCATTCCTCCTAACTTGGCTAGTTACTAGTATCTCCTTGATCCTTTGATAAGGTAGTCTTGGCGAGTGTTTGGGCAATAGAGAACATAACTTGGCAATTTCTGTACATGTTTACTGTATTCATTTATTCAGGATTAAAAGCTTAAATTCTGAATTTTATAGTTCAGGAGTAGCTACCTCCTGATGTACCGGTGTAATTTAATAATTTCATCGAATGTGAACCAGAAGTATATGTTGTTAACATAGTTGGGTATACATATCATTTCATCTTTCTTTTCTAAGGTGTTTGATGAGTTCAATGCAATGAAACAGATGAGCTGAACATATTCAAGGTTTCTAGCGGGAATCACTTCTTCGTGGCCATTCTGGTGATAATGGTTGTACTCCAGGTAAAAAAACAAATACTATAATTCTTCTATTCCACATATGTAGTAGTTTCGGTTATTGTTAAATGTTGTTTCCTTTGTATATATGCAAGCTCTTATCCTCGAGTTTCATTGGCAACTTAACGTCAACAATCATGTTAAGCTGGCACCTATGGTTGGTGCTGATGGGAGTTGCTTGTTTAGGTGCTGATGGTCCAAGAATTGTAAAGGTGAGGCAGGGGAACCTTATTTGTGTGGTGGATGCAATTATGTTATGAGGTCAATTTGTAACTTATTATACTACAGTTATGGACCAAGCCATGAATCAGAACCAAAATTCAGGATTGGTGAGAAGAAACGTGAACTTGTAATGTTTTTAGTACCCTAATCTTGACTTGTTGCTGATGGACGACAATGTTCAAGCTCGGCACATACTGTTGAACAGCTAAAATTATTGGATCTCAAGACACCTGCAAATTATGCAGTTGGAAGAAAGTTCAGAGATGTGTCGAGTCTTGGCATTCCCAAGTAATCATTGGTGTTACACTACTTTGCACTCCCTCCATAACAAAATGTAAGACGTTCCAAAAAAGGGGAACGTCTTACATTTTGGTACAAAGGTTGTAGTTTTATTTTCCTGTAGCTGGTTACTGAGTGGCATGCAGTAGATTGAGTTGAAGGATGTGAGTGAGGATTTGACATGTAATCAACGATGCAAGTCGTGAGAGTAGTTGATGTAAGGTGACAATCATCATGTGCGGAGGTCAACTCACGAGAGGAGTCGTTAAAGAGCGACCATCACGGTCAGCAGAAGACGAGCACCAAGAACTGCAGAAAGGTGTATGCGAGACGGGGCCGATGTAAGGGACACCGCCAAGGGAGAAGTGTACCGGACGAAAACATTGTACTTATTTTTTTGTACTTGAAGATAAGAAGCAGTCAGCGGAGCCAGCACCAAGCGGTCAAAGCAGCGAGCGAGGCATGATCGAGCGACCTTCACGCCAGGATCCAGCAGGTAGCGCCGAACTGCAGGTAGGGTGGAGCACAACAGGGGCAGAAGCGGACTCCTTGTGTTGCAATGACATGCATGTGGGCTGCCGTGTTAGGACCAAACAGTAGATGGACGGGATGGCTGGATGCGACGACCCAGAAGACGGCGTCACGCACGAGCGGCTTCCACTCAATCGAGGTGGTCACGGATGGGAGGCTGGATCGCGAGCGGATTGGGACAGAAACTGGGCGGGCGAGCCGCGCACCAAGGTCAACTCCACCGCGCGACTCAATCTTGTCCGGATGTATCCGTTTGGAGCAAAACGAAAATACCAAATGGCCCAGTGCGCTGGCGCAAACGGACTTTTGTCTGTTTTTTGTCCGCTTTCGACTCATCCCCGGTCCTAATTTGGGCCACTTTTAAGGTGAAACAGACAACACACGGGTAGGACGTGCGCGCTTGTCCTCCCCTGGCTCGCGCGGCACAAGACCGACGTCGACGAGAAGGAGGCCATCGTCAACAAACTGCATGCCTTCCTCATGCATGGGATGTGCCGTCCGGCGAGCTTCTCGACAGCGCTCGTCGGCCCGACGAGCACAGGCTCGTCGGTTGCCCGGCCTTCGCAGTGCCCCTCGCCGACGCCATTGTCGCCCGGTTTTCCTCCGCCAAGGTACGAAGGCCAGACCCGTTTCTCAGGGTCGTCAGACTGCAGCACGATCGCGTCGTTGTCGGGGGTTGGGTGTGACATATGCCAATGGATGGTTTATCATAGTGGGGGTGAGTAGAACGTCGCCGGTGCCTGGAAACGGGATGAGGCGTAGACACGAACGCCGGCGTACTTTACCCAAGTTCGGGGCTCTTCTAGGAGATAACACCCCTAGTCCTGCTCTGCGGGGTCTCCGCATGATCACTAAGGCAAAGTGAATACAAGGGCGCTCCTCGAGCTGTATGCTGAAGGTAGGAGAAGGCAGAGCCAGTTCTCTCCCCCCTCTATGATCTGGTCTAGTTCTAATGGATCGGAACCCTTTGCATGGGTGCCCTGGGGGGTTTATATAGGCCTACCCCCAGGGGTACAATGGTAAACTGTCTGGGCGCAGGGCCCAGCCGTCAGTCTCTTCGCCTGCCGGCCCTTCCGCTGACTACTGGGGCCCACCGACTGGTGGGCCCCGCCGACCGGTCTGGTACGGAGCCGACAGGCTGTACCCGCCGCTTGCGGGTCTTGCCGGCTGCTGATTACTGTAGCCGTGCCTCTAATGATGCAGACTCGGTCATGGGGTCGTGGCTACAGCCCCGTCGTCTGGCGGGTGATCACTGTAGCCACTCCCCGTCTTGTCTGGTTAATGGCGCGGGGAACCCGCGGGAGGGGCAGGCCGACTTTCTGGGGTCGGCTCCCCACGGGTCCAACTAGTGGCGCTCTTGCCGTCTTCTGGACTCTCGCTGACTGGTAGGGCCCGTCATCCGTGGACCGTACTGACAGGCCGTCATGGGCACAGGACTCCGCCCATTGTTGCTGATGTCAGGGATGGCATGGCAACAGTGCCGCGCCAGACGGAGATCTCCGTTGGTACAGTGCATTGTGGCCTAGCCATCTCCTGAAAAAGGGGAGGAAGTGGGCTTCACTGTTGCCACTCCCTATCCCATCCCCCCTGATGAGGGCATGGGCTTTGTTGGTGCCGTGGGCCGACTCCCCGTGGTCGGCTTCTCTGAAAGCCGCCAGGTGGGAGTCGGTCGGTCTTGACCTCGCCTCTAGGACTCGGACGCATGCGGGCAGCCGACTGTTCCTTCAGCCGTCCTCCAGAAGGCGGCTCTTCATTTGTCGTCTCGAGGGGCGCAGTCAGCCCCGATGTCTTGAAAGGTTTTGGCCTCGGGTTAGCCTACCCGTGGCCCATTACTCCGACAGTAGTCCCCGAAGCCGATGAGGCGCCGCGGACAACCAGCCGAGGAGCCTCAGCAGTTTCTTTCTCCGAGTATTTGAGGTGAAAACCTCGTTCGATTTCTGCCGGGCCGACTGGCAAGCGTCGGACTCACCCAATTTGACTTGTCCAAAAAAAATTCGAATGCCCTGGCGGGATCCCAGTGGCGTGCTTGCTAAGCTTCCAGGCCGCCGCCCGTTTCGGGCTCGTCACATGGCAACAAGCGGCCGTGCCAGTCTTACCATCCACATGTGCGACGGGACATGCCTACGGGTGGGCCCCCCCACTACCGCGCCTCGGCGCGCGAGCGGATCCGTTGCGGCCGGAGTGGACGTTTGAGGTTCCCGCGGAGTTACTGCGCGCAGTAATTTTGCGTGATAAACGTGGGGGCGTGGGGTAGTGGGCGCAGTAGATCCCACAACCGCCCCCTCGGCTTCGCAACCATGAGGCTATAAGTAGGTGGAGGAGGGGAAGCGGCGGAGCACGCGCGTCCCTCCTCCTCATTGCTTCTTCTTCTTCTTTTCTCTCGCCGCTGCACCTCAAGCTACGTCGAGCGCTGCGGTGGTCCGCTCACAATGAGCTCTTCCTCCGCCGTCATGCCCCCTACGGCGCACTCCGGCACCTGGGACGGTTCGAAGGTCCACGACGATCACGTCGATTTCCTCCGCAAGACGCGTCGGCTGCCCGGCGAGGACCTCGTGTGGGTCCGCCTCGCGCGGAGGGGGGAAATCTCGCCGGCGCCGCAGGACGGCGAGCGGGTCGTCTTCCGCTCGCACTGCCTACGCGCCCTGGGCTTGCCGACAAGGAGCTTCTTCCGCTCTTTTCTTGAGTTCTACGGACTCCAGCCGCACCACCTCACCCCCAACACGGTGGTGCTGCTATCCGCCTTCGTCACCTTGTGCGAAGGCTTCCTCGGCGTTCTCCCCACCATTGAGCTCTGGGGGGAGTTCTTCTACTCCAAACTCGGCACCCAAGCCGCGGGCGTGCCGGCTCAGTGCGGCGCGTCCATCGCCGTGAGGCAGCCGCAGTTTAAATTTGACCCGCTTCGAGCTGAATCGGCGGAAATTTGTCTTTTTCACCAGAGGTGGATCAAAACTTTTTACACCCAACCATTTGGTCAATTGTGCATTAAATATGGCCTAGTATTTTATAAAAATGATTTGGTCCAATTTTGCAACAATTATTTGGATGGTCCTTCACAAAAAACCTCCTTTTAGGCACTCGAAAAATGGAAAATGATTTTTTCGTCCAAAGAAAATGAAAACTTTCTTAGGCAACATTGTTTGTCATTCCAATATGCATCCTTGTGCATAATATCAGATCATTTGAACAAACTATGCCATGAATGTGGCCATAAGATTGATCATCTCGCTTGAAACTCATGAATCTTCACACATGATAGCTCATTTCTGAGAGCATTTTTTTAAAACAATTGTCATATTACAAGTTTATTATTTTTCCTGATAACTTGGCCACATATAATGATACAATGCGAAGGTTTTCTAATTTTTTATTTTTTTATTTTTCATGCCCGTTTCAAAATGCGGTCAAAACGGCGGGCATGACCGTTCCTAGCTAGTGGTTGAATCTTAGAATTTTTTGGTATTTCTCTGATTAAATAGATACTTATGTACTTAGAAATGCTTTTTAGAAGAAATAAAGAGCAAACTATGAGGCAGCTGCAGTTCAAATTTGACCTGCTTTTCAGCTGAATCGACAGAAATTTATTTTTTTCACGAAAGGTGGATCAAAACTTTTGACACCCAATCATTTGGTCAATCATGCATTAAATATGGCCAAGTATTTTGAAATTTGATTTGGTCTAATTTTGCAACAATTATTTGATAGGTTCTTCACAAAAAACTCATTTTGGGCACTTGAAAAATGAAAAATATTTTTTTCGTCCAAAGAAAATAAAACTCCTTTTGGCAACATTGTTTGACATTCCATGTTTGTTATTTTCCTGAAGGCTAGTTCACAATTGGTCACACAATGAGAAGATTTTTTATTTTTTTGAATTTCTATGATCATAAAATAGCTTATATGATTTTAACATCTTATTTTTAAATCTATCACGACCAATTTAGTTGATCATAATGTTGTATTGCGTTCTGATTGGACCATGGACCAGACACACGGATCATGCACGAAACGTCGTTGGATCCAAGGGCAGCCCTCACCCCTCGCCTCCCCCACCAACCCCACGTGAGGCGAAACCCTAAGGAACTTTTTGATTCGTAGGATTTCCCAAATGCAGGAATAAAAAAACGTGGGATTGGATTGGCATGTCATCTTGAATCCTACATGATTGTATGAGTGTTTGATTGTGCACAAGAAAAACGTAGGATTTTTTCAAAGAGGTTTAAGTGGATGGAAAATTTCCTATGAAATCTAGTGCAAATGAATCCTATGGAAAAAAATTTACGGTTTACAATCCTACTCCCTCCGTTCCTAAATACTTGTCTTTCTAGGCATTTCAACAAGTGACTATATACGGAGCAAACTGAGTGAATCTACACTTTAAAATATGTCTACATACATTCGTATACAGTAGTCATTTGAAATATCTAGAAAGACAAATATTTAGGAACGGAGGGAGTACAAATTAAACAACTCACATAGGAAAAAATCCTAAGGATTAGAATCCTTCAAAATTCTTTTGAGAATCCTTTGAATCAAAGAAGCCCTAACTCTGTTGTCCTCCGTTTTCCATCCACCCCCGCCTCCTTTCTTTCTTTCTTTCTCTCCCTCCCTCCTCTCCCCCGATCCAGATCCCCCTCGTCCCTCTCGTCGTCCTCGGCGGCGGCATCTGGGTGAGCCACCGGGCCGCCGCCGCCGACTGCGAGCGGTTCCTAGAGCGGCCGGTCATCGCACTGGAGGCACTGCTCCTGCCGCGTCTTCATCGTCTTCTCCTTCGTCGTCACCAACCGCGTCCGGACCTCCCCCAAAGGCGAATCGGCGATGAGTTCCACCGGAGGCGTCGCTGGCCGCGGCAAGGCGAAGGCGACCAAGTCGGTGTCGCGGCCGTCCAAGGCCGGGCTCCAGTTCCCCGTCGGCCGCATCGTGCGCTACCTCAAGGCCGGCAAGTACGCCGAGCTTGACGCCGACTTCCTTGTCTCTACTTCCCCTTCCCCAGCCCCGATCCTCTCTCTACTTCCTTGTCTGATCCCCTTTTTTGGGTTGGATTTGAACTGGCAGGTGACCTCCATGGACGACATCGACAATGAGGAGGAGGACAACCAGGATCTGCGTCCCACTGCCTCCCACTTCAACGCCGACCGCATCCTCGCTTGTTCCACCGGCTCAGTCCGCTGCTCCGGCCGCCCCCCTCTGTCCGCTCGCCGGCGGAGGGTTCGGCGCTTGTTTTTTCGGCGAGGTTGCTCTGGGGCGTGTGGTGGAAGGGGAAGGGGAAGGAGTATGGCGGGGAAGGGGAAGGCGGAGGAGGTGTACGTGGCGTCGATCGACCAGGGCACCACCAGCACCAGGTTATGTCGAGTACGAAAGTTCAGTCTTAACTGTAAACTCATTCAGTGTTTCAGGTTTGTCCACTAGGTGTTGTGCGCTTTAATCTGTTGATTCGATTGTTAGTTAGGACTTGATGTGATGCCGAAACTAGGATCATGTGCTGCACTTGATTGATCTGCGATGATCTCAAGATGTCCTAGTGCTACATAGTGCTATATAGTAGTACAAAGCCAAGCAAACAGATCGTGTATGCTGTATATAATAACCATTTGGACATCTGGATGTCCAGTATTACTGTCGGACAGCTGTTTGATGTGATTTTGCACCTGTAAAACTTAAACTGATTTCTACCTCCTTCTTCAGCAGGGTGATCAGGTTGGGGGGCTGGTGTCGGCCGGATGGACCAACGACACCCACAACATGTACATCAGCTCCATGGAGGCGTCCTTCATGCAGCAGCTCCGTGGGCAGCAGCAGCACCACCACCACGCCACTCCCGACAGGAGCATGATCCATGTGGGTAGTGGCCATGGGCTCAAGGTGCTCCAAGAGGGAGCCTCTGATAACCTCGGGTCTAAGAAGAACGTGCCTCGCCCGCGTGATGTTGGTCCACGAGGCCTGCCTGAGGATCCATGGGCGAGGTGTTTCAAGCCGCGTGATTCCGCTATGAATCGTCGTGGTGATGGGGTTGGTGCTTCCGGTGGTGAATCGGGCACCGATACAGTTCAAGCGATGGCTCCAAAGCATGGAAGAGGAGTGAGCACTTGTGTCGGAGGAAATCCTATTGACAGAACCTCAGGTTGTTACACTTTTCATCTTGTTTGCTGATTGTTTCCTTCAGTGTATGTTTTGTTCAGTTTGACAGAAGTTTAGAATTGTTACACGGTGTTGGCTGGCTGTTAGTCTGATATTAATTCAGAAGCGTTGATTTTCCTTGGTATATGTTGTGTTCAGTTCTGGCAGAAGTTCAGAACTGTTATGCAGTGTTGGCTGTTACTGTGATATGAATCTACAAGTGTTGATTTTCCTTGGTACATGTTGTGTTCAGTTTTGGCAGAAGTTCAGAACTGTTATGCAGAGTTGGCTCTTAGTCTGATATGAGATGCACATATATTTTTTGCATCTTATATAGGCATTATGACATGTATCTCTTGTGCCATGCTTCGTTACCAACTAGTTAGAGATAAATCAATTCATTTGGCTTTTGCTCACTGTTTTTACTGTCCTGTGTTGCTCATACTATACGTACAGCCTGTTGTTGAACTTTCTTACCCTGACGGCTGTAGTGTAAAAAGTGAAAAAAAAAGACAAAACCTAGCTGAAACTTTCTTGCTTTGGACATCTAGTGTTAGCACTCTTAAGTATGGAGCCTTGAGTCAAGAGCTTCTTGTAATTGTAATGACTAAATAATGGCTGTGTATCTACTACTGTCGTAGAGGTGACTGATTTTGTTCTGTACATTATAATAGCACATGCATGTGTGGAGTCCTGTTTGTTTCATATCTACTGCCTGCCATCATGTGCCATATTTTCTAAGTAGATTAGCACACGATCAGTGGTTTTTAGCAATTTTCTCATGCCCATGTGTGGTGTGGTAAACAGAGGACGACACACTAGTAACTGCACAACTCTGAAATGCTATTGATTACTCATTGTTACACAATGCATGCACCTACAACTACCGGGATTTGTACTGGTTACTAAATGATGTGTGTTTTTCTTCAGTTTGATTGAAAAATTGTCCCCCTTTTTGTGCATGCATACATCTGCCCACTGAGCCACCAAACATGTTGTAAGGCTTAATCTGTCAATGGTGTGACTCTGTGTTTACATTGTCTCCTGGTAGAGTTATTATGCTTGGCTCTCTACTCTAGTAGTGCTGTCTGTAGAGGCGACCGTGATTTTGTTATACACATGATGATGTAAGTGTGGGCTGCTGTTTGTTTCATATGTACTGCCATCATATAAATGCCTGCCATGTTCTTCATCTCCCCTCCCTCTGATTCCTTCTGCCTGCGTTTGTTTTGTGTCTCAGATTTGTAGAAGCTGCCGCTGCTGTAGGTGGAACAGGAAGAAGCCCTCATGGCTGCTGCACATCTGAAGTGGTGAGCGCCACCCCATTTTTTGGTACTATGAAGTGTTAGTTGGTACTGTGAAGTGTTAGTTGATGGTTGGTTAGTCTGTTAATCAAAGTATTCTTACATGCTGTGAATATATACTGCAAACACCAGAGTTGATCATTAAAACATATGTCGCTCCTATTTTTTGTGTGAAAATGTACTAGTTATCTGCAATAAAAGCTAGACATGAACCAACTCTTGCTTCTAAAGGAACATAGTATAAATTTAGACCTTGTGTGTGATGCTATAGATTTATAAATTTTGATTTATCTTATTCCCGAGCTGGCACTATAAATTTTGCTTTGTCTTGTTGATAATGCCATATGCCTTATGCAATCAGATTACATTTCTGTTTGTTATGGTAATATAAAAAATATTCGTGCTTTCAAAATTTTCACAGTGCGTGTTTCCCTTGTACTCAATATGCTTCTATTGGCTGATCCTTCCATTTTTGTTGTGGCATCTTTACTTTCACAGGTGTTTTGTGTTCTGGAAGATGGAAGAGGAAGAAAACTTATTTTTGTTGAACTAAATTTTCTGTATTCTGTTTTGTTGTACGTATCATTTGATAGTTTTGTATAGGAACAAGTGATTCTATTTTGTACGGCTTTATGGCCCGTGATGTAAACATATTTAGTGCTGAAATATGAAATGATTTGCAAAATTTGTCGAAAAGGAGGATCATTTGTACGAATATGTGAATGGGCTGAAAAGAGTACTGGACCAACATCAGGATTGAATTATTATTTGAATGTATAAAAAGGCCGAATGTAAACCAGAAATGGGCTGCACAAAATTGACCTATATTCTTGAAAGCCAAACGTGCATAAAAATTGATGGGCTGACCAGTTGGGCTTGGCCCATGTAGCTGACAAAAAATAACAGAAATAAATGTATTAAATGGGCTGAATTGTTGGGCTCGGCCCATGTAAAGCGTTGAATTGGACCGGGCTGAATCTTACCAACGACCTTCTCAATTGGTCGTAATTTTGCCACGTCAGATTGCCACGTCGGATCCGACGTGGCCTGGGCAGACCGCCAGTGACCAAAACAAAAGGTCATGGGTTCAACGACCTTCTGTTAAAGGTCGCTAATTTCAGTTTACGACCGCCAGCTTTTGACCTTCTGTTTTTGTCACAAAAAGGTCGCAAATGAAAAACTATGACCTTTCAGCGGCCAATAGTGAGGGTCACAAGTTGACATATTTCTTGTAGTGTTTGTGAGAAGCTTATACCCGAACCTGCCCCAAATGCGACAATTTTTTTACCATGGCATGTTGATACCGTTTCATGATAGCATGCCAAGTTTCATGAATTTCAGACGAGTTTTGGATTTACTAGTATTTAAAAACCAGGAATCTCAATGTTTCGCCGGCAATCAATAGTGCGCTGGTGTTTGAATTTCATTCCCATCTCTTGCATGGGACCAAGAAATTCACCCGAGGACACACATGTGATTTTTCAACCAACTTTAGTGCATTGGAGCATGTGCTTGTAGTTCAAATTTGAATTATGGACATAAAATGTCTAGAAAACCCAGTTAATGTATAAAAAGGCCAAACAAACCCCGAAAAATTCCAAGATTGAACACAACACTCCTGTTGTTCTATGTTGACACTAGAAAAAATTTGAAAGCAATAAGAGGCAACGAATATCGTCCCGTCACCAAAGGTGGTACGTTCCCTATCGAAACCATCATGCTTGTTATGAGAAGCTCTGGTTTTTGAGAAGCTTATACCCGAACCTGTCCCAAATGGGACAAAATTTTCACCACGACATGTTGATGCCGCTCCATGATAGCATGCCAAGTTTCATGAATTTCACACGAGTTTTGGATTTACTGGAATTTAAAAACTAGGCATCTCAACGTTTTGCCGGCAATCAACAATGCCATGGTGTTTGAATTTCATTCCCATCTCTTGCATGGGACCTAGAAATTCACCCAAGGACACACATGTCATTTTCAATCAACTTTGGTGCATTGGATCATGTTCTTGTAGTTCAAATTTGAATTATGCACATAAAATGCCTAGAAAACCCAGTTGATGTATAAAAAAGGCCAAACGAACCCCAGAAAAATCCAAGATTAAACACAACACTCCTATTGTTCTATGTTGACACTAGAAATTTTTTGAAAGCAATAAGAGGCAACAGATATCGTCTCGTCCCCAAAGGTGGTACGTTCCCTATAAAAACCATCATGCTTGTTGTGAGAAGCTCTGGTTTGTAAGAAGCTTATACCCAAACCTTCCCAAAATGGGACAAAATTTTCACCACGGCATGTTGATGCCGCTCCATGATAGCATGCCAAGTTTTATGAATTTCAGACGAGTTTTGGATTTACTAAAATTTGAAAACCAGGCATCTCAACGTTTTGCCGGCAATCAACAGTGCATTGGTGTTTGAAATTCATTGCCATCTCTTGCATGAGACCTAGAAATTCACCCAAGGACACATATGTGATTTTTCAACCAACTTTGGTGCATTGGAGCATGTGCTTGTAGTTCAAATTTGAATTATGCACATAAAATACCTAGAAAACCCAGTTAATGTATAAAAAAGGCCAAACAAACCCCGAAAAAAAATCCAAGATTGAACACAACACTCCTATTGTTCTATGTTGACACTAGAAATTTTTTGAAAACAATAAGAGGCAACGGATATCGTCTCGTCCCCAAAGGTGGTGCGTTCCCTATCGAAACCATCATCTTGTTGTGAGAAGCTCTGGTTTGTGAGAAGGTTATACCCAAGCCTGCACCAAATGGGACAAAATTTTCACCACGACATGTTGATGCCACTCCATGATAGCATGCCAAGTTTCATGAATTTCAAAAGAGTTTTGGATCTACTAGAATTTAAAAACCAGGTATCTCAACGTTTTGCAGGAAATCAACAGTGCCCTGGTATTTGAAATTCATTCCCATCTCTTGCATGGGACCTAGAAATTCACCCAAGGACACACATGTGATTTTTCAACCAACTTTAGTGCATTGGAGCATATGCTTGTAGTTCAAATTTGAATTATGCACATAAAATGCCTAGAAAACCCAGTTAATGTATAAAAAAGGCCAAACGAACCCCGAAAAATTCATTCTCATTTCTTTCATGGGACCTAAGCATGCACTGAAGGACACAGATTTGATTTTGAACCAATTTGTATGCACCGGAGCATGTGCATGTAGTTTAATTTTGAATTGTGCACCTGAAATGGCTAGAAACCAGTTTAATGTATGAAATGTCCAAAGGAACCCTGAATAATTCCAATTCTTTTACGACACACATATAGTTGCATGTTCACTGCAGATAAAAGGTCTAGCAATTCAAACACTGTCCATTGCCACTGTGACCCCATTTTGTAATTCAAATCAAGTAGATCCCACACAGTTTATTCTCACCAACCGTGTGAGATGTAGTAAAAAATATCTTGGAGCACCGTCAGTGTATAGTACGCCTATGGCTTACGCGAGAAGGTGCGTCGGCTACAGTCCACAGCCGGTCTGTCAATCACACTAGCTCGCTCCCCCAAAGCTCCCGCCTCTGCATCCCTCTCTGCTTCAGTCCCTTGATTCAAATTTTCAGTAGCCCCGGCATTTTACTCCTACCTCTGCATCCCTCGCAATCTCAAAAATATCTGCTCTCCCTTGATCCAAATTTTCAGTAGCCCCGCCTTGTTACTCCCGCCTAGTAAAATTTTCAGTTGTCGCAGTATTTCCTCAAACACAACCTCCGCTCACACAGACACACACAACCCTCGAAACCATTGGTAGGTCGTGCCATCGCCGGCGCCTCCATCCTCAACCTCTGCCTGTTACTAAAATGGGTCAAAAGATGTCAATCGAACTATTTGTTTACACTTTATACAAGACAACAGTGAATTGCAATAAGAACCCCGCAGCCTTCTTTTTACTACCCGTAATGAGTTGTGTTAGGTGACAATATCTGAATCTTTTTTCTTTTGTAGTGGGTCCTGAACCAGTTTACTCAAGATTACCTCTCAAACTACATGGTTGGCGACCGACCATCACAAGGGGTTGGACTAGAGTCCTGCATGCCTTCTGCATCCAGGAGAGCACAATAGGGCCATTCCGCTTCACCTTGTTCAGCAACTGGAATGTCTGTCGCCTCTTTGTTTACCATATGTGTCATGGTTCTAAGTCTGACAGTAGAATGGGGGGTAGGAATGTGGAGGCAAGATCTTAGCTATGGAGGAGTTGTACTCGGGAGTTTTACGAGTTCAGGCCCTTCTCGGAGGAAGTAACAGCCGTACGTCTCGGAGTCCGGAGGCGGTCGACTAGATTATATGCGTGTGTTACAGAAAGTGCGAACCCCTATCCCTGAAGAGGGGGGGTGGCTTATATAGAGTTCGCCAGACCCCTCCCGCCCTCAGTTACAAAGGGTTTAAGGTACATAAAGATGGAGACGTTACTGGTAGCGCCTGCAATAAAGATACATAATGACCATTAAAGCTATGACTTAATTCCCAACCGTTGCAGAGTGGAGAGGCTCTAGATCTTCTGATAGTCGAGTGATTATCTATACGGTCGAGTGTCTTCAGGATTGTCGAGTGGAGCAGAACTTCATGGTCGAGTGGATGATGATATTTCTTCGAATGCTCCTGGTACCTTTAGGAATGTCCTTGGGGAGGGTATCTTGAACAGATCCATGATCCTACCCTAGGTACATAGCTTCATCATTAGCCCCCGAATGGATCAGGGTTTGAGTGAAGGAGTTGAGAACATTTCCGACTCATTTTTCATGCTATGAGTATATCTTGCTCTGGATCAATGAACTGAGGGGATGACACCAACTTCTTTTTCAGTCACCTTGGTCCATTCTTAGTCTTTGTCGAGTGAACTTTTACGGAAGAGTTCTGAATGATGATGCAGAGGATGTCTTCCATCTGACAAGTTGTTCTGCTGTCCGCGGATTTCACGGGATTTGAATTTTGGGAAGCGCGCCGAACGGGCGAGGCCGTGGTAATCGGGACGGATTAGGCAGGTCGTCTTGATTCCCAGGCCACCTTTTTCGCCACGTATCGCGCGTGTGACTGTTGCGGGATTTGATAAGATTGTCCGGGCCTACAAGTCAGTCACTCGGAAACGACATTATAAAAGGCACCGGACCGGGCTTTTGAACAGTGCACCCTCATTCTCTTTCTTCTTCCTCAGATTTCTCCGCTGTGCCCGCTTCCGCTCTCGGCGTCGTAGCCTCGCTCGAACTCGGTCCGCCGCCATGGGAAAGGGAAGACGGTGGCGTTGGAGCGCGCGAAGAAGGCGACCGCGAAGGCGAAAGGAAAGAGGACCAGCCGGGGTGGATCCTCGTCAAGGTTTGGCCTGCCACCGGGCTGGATCCAGGGCGATTGGATCTGCTCGGCGATCAGCCAAGACGACCTCGACGACCTGGTTGAGGGGGGATTGATCCCCCACGAATCGGCGCAGCTCCCGGAGAACGAGACCGAGCCGCGGCCGCTGGAGGGTTAGTGCGTTCTCCTCGCCACTCATGTCGACCGCGGGTTCTCTTTGCCTCCCCATCCTTTCTTTTGTGGTTTCTTGAACTTCTTCGGGGCTCAACTCCACCACTTCACTCCAAACACCATAGTGTATCTTGCTGCCTTTGTGTCGATGTGTGAAAATTTCTTGGGTTGTCGACCGCACTGGGGTCTCTTCAAGCACATATTCACATGCCGCTCCCAGTTGGTCAAGAAGGCCAACCCGAGTGACGAGAGGACGCACGTGATCCAGATGTGTGGTGGCCTTGGAATCCAAATGAGGAACAAGAGCACCTTCCCAGCTATGATCCTTCCTGACTCGGTCCGGGGCTGGCAGTCGACCTGGTTTTTACTGTAAGGACCAGCCGACCCCGGGTCAGTCGACTGGACTTCCCCCCTTTTCCTTGGCTCGAGTGGAGAAGCCCTCCTCCTTGAGGGTGATCCCGGAAGAGAAGGCACAGGTGAAGGCATTGGTCGAGCGGGTCGTCCAACTTGTCCATGATGGGGTGACTGGAATGGACCTGCTGGAGGTCTTTCTCAGTCGACGCATCCAACCACTCCAAGCCCGTGACCATCCGATGTGGATGTACTCGGGACTCGAGGACACCACTCGGATCCACCCGGAGGACGTTAGTGAAGACACGGTGGAGAAATGGCTGAGAGAAATCACCAGCAACAAAGATAATCCCCGGGGGTCTAGGAGGGTGATTCCATTCGACCATTCACGCCAGCCGGAACAGGTATGATTCTGCATTGTAAAGTATCTTCTCGATTCACTGTGTAACACCTTGTTGATGGTCGACTGTATTTCTTTCGTTCATTGTCTTTTCAGGCTCTCATTGATATGTACTCGATGCCCAATGGAGTGCAGGAGCAAGATGTCGAGGAAGGGGCGAGCGGGGGCGAGAGTGGCGAGTGGCACTCGGATGCAGAGGAGGACGAGGAGAGCGACGACTCGAGTGATGATGAAGAGGTTGACTCGCCTCCTCGCAGAGAGAGGAGGTCCAAGCACGCTCAAGACCCGGCGAGTGCCCCGGTCCTGGAGGCCGCACCGACTGGGCATTCTTCGAAGCACCCTCGGACGTCTTCCCCAGCGCCGACTGAGAAGGTATCTAAACAGCTCAAGACTGTGCCACCTCCTGCGCCCAAAGCATCGAAAGCCACCTCCTCTAAATCACCGAAGGCTTTGCCCAGAATCAAAGTGACCGTCCCCACCATCTCCAGGTAATCATCTGATCCGTTCTTTTGGTTGACTCGAGCAACAGAACATAACCGACTGAATGTTGACATTTATAGTGTTGCTACATCTGGAACTTCTTCTTACCAATATCGAGACGAGGAGATGGAGGACGCGGTTACCTCCAACCCAGGTAAAAACTCTTATGATCTTGTTCTTGATTACTTGGTCGATTAACTTCTAGCGATTCACTTGGGGTCGACTGATTTCTCTGCAGCTCCACCCAACGTCATTGATCTTCCATATGATGATGAAGATGTGGCAAGATGTCTCAGCAGGGACCGACGACAACACCAACCGCCCGACAATCTGAAGACGCAGGCGGGGCCTCTGTAACTTTCACTGTACCACTGTCAAGTGAGCGCCGTGCACCGTCAATTGTACCAGTGTTCCCTTCAGTCGTTCAACCTCACGCTTCGGAGCTCCAAGCTGCCGCACCTGGGTTGTCTGCCCCCTTCTTCACCAACTACCACGTTCCGGAAAACCAGTCGGACGCGGCTGCGGAAGCCATCCGTCAGGCTAACATGATGATGGAGCGGATGAAGACGGTGCACGAGAATAGCCAGGCTGCTTACGACGCCAGCGCTGCTCTCCGGGCCAATGTCCAGGTAAGAAAACTTTCGACTGACCTTGTTCTATTAGGATATGCTACCTGAAATATTTTCTTCCATACAATCTCTTATTGTTTGCGTCGAATCTGTACACCCACTGGGTGTTTTGTTGTCTTTGGTATTTGCGCTCTTCCACTCGGTCTGGGTGAGTAGGATCTGAACCGGTGGGGGCACACTAAGTGCACCCACTGGGTGTAGTCCCTGAGACCGCAGTCGACTGCGGGCAGTCGACTGGGGTCTGAGTTCTTTTCTCTTTCTTTTCTTCCACTTGACCCGGGCGGACCGGTCGAATGAGATATGAACCAGTGGGGGCACGTCAAGTGCACCCACTGGGTGTAGTCCCCGAGACCGCGATCGACTGCTGGCAGTTGGCCGAGGTCTGAATAGTTCTTTTCTCTTCTTTTTTTTACTTGACCCAGGCAGACCGGTCGAGTTGGGTCTCAATCAGTGGGGGCACGCCAAGTGCACCCGCTGGGTGTAGTCCCCGAGACCGCAGTCGACTGTGGGCAGTCGGCTGGGGTCTAAGTGAACTTTTAAGTTTTATTCACTCGGAAGTAAATAACCTTTGATCTTGTCGATTGACACGTCTTTTACCTCCTGCAGAAATCTTGTTCTCTCATTTCTAAGTTTGCCGAGTTTGAGGAGAAGCAGAGGCAACTTAACCTCGACTTGGAGTTGGCCCGACAAAAGTTGAAGAAAGCCGAAGATGAAGCTGCTGGTATGGAAGGTAGTTGCCTGTCGACTGTTCACGTTGATAATCTTTTAAGATATTTCTTTGATCTCTTGTTTGATCCGATTGCTTCTTTTGCAGAGAAAATGAGGTTGGCTCTGGAGAAGAAGGACTTGGACCTTGCAGCTGCACAGAAGGAAGCTCAAGACAAGACTGCCCTTGTAGACCAGAAGCTGGCTTCGGTCAGAGCGTTGGAAGGGGAGGTGAACAAGCTGAAGTCCTGTCTCAATGAGTCTAACCGAGAAGTAAGTCGTCTGAAGAAGGATAAGATTGCCCTAAATGAGAAGCTGGAGTCTACGGTCCGCTAGAGAAACGACACGGAAGCCTATCTAAGAACTCTTGCCAAGAAGCTCTATCTTATGCTAGAAGGTACTCCTTTTAATCCGACTGCTTTGCTGCTTGCAAGTTAATCCTATCCAGTCGACTCACTAACTCTTTGACTGTAGAATTCTGCCAAAACTTTGAAGAGGAAACCGGAAGGATCGAGACTGGTCTAGACCCTATCATTTCTCCGGTTTGCGACGAGACTGCCATGAACGTGCTTCGACTGGAATCCCGTGTCGCCAGCGTCACAAGTTATCTCGCACGCCTGAAGGTGGCAGTTTCACGGATCGACTCATCACTCTGGCCAGGGGCGACGCTTCAAAATGACCTGGAATCTCGGATGGCTCGGCTCAACGAGATTCCTGGTCGAGTGCAAGAATGGAAGAAGTCCTCTGCCCGGTGTGGTGCTGACGTGGCGTTGTCCTTGGTCAGAGTCCACTTCAAGGAAGCTCGTGAAGACAAGCTGGCGGCGATCAAGGTCGCCAACAACAAAAGGCACGACTTCCAGTCCTTTATGGAGACTTTCATCGCTGCTGCCACTCGGATCGCAGATGGAATCGACTTGGACGAATTTGTCGAAACCACCAGCCCTCCTCCTGCCGAGTGAACAAACTATGAGATTTAAACCTGTCTTAAATTTGCCTTGGAATGCCGAGTGGTTGCTGTAACCATTAAACTCCTTCGGGCTTGATGCTCGAATACTTTTGATTTGTTGCTTGGAACTTTAGGATTTATCCAAACTGCTTTTGAGTATACTTGCGATTGATTTTGGGATCTGCTCCGTTGTATTTGTGGCGTAGCTCGGAGGAGAAGGTTGCAGTCGACCTGCGCCTCGCCGTCCTTGCGGACAAGGGTGGAGCGCATGTTGTATTTGTGGCGTAGCTCGGAGGTAAAGGTTGCAGTCGACCTGCGCCTCGTCGTCCTTGCGAACAAGGATGGAGCGTACGTTGTATCTATGGCGTAGCTCGGAGGAGAAGGTTGCAGTCGACCTGCGCTTTGTCCTCCTTGCGGACAAGGATGGAGCGTATGTTGTATTTGTGGCGTAGCTCATAGAAGAGGGTTGCGGTCGACCTGCACCTCGTCGTCCTTGCGGACAAGGGTGGAGCGCACGTTGTATTTGTGGCATAGCTCGGAGAAGAGGGTTGCAGTCGACTTGCGCCTCGTCTTCCTTTTGGACAAGGGTGGAGCGCACGTTGTATTTGTGGCGTAGCTCGGAGAAGAGGGTCGCGGTCGACCTGCACCTCGTCGTCCTTGCGGGTAGGGATGGAGCGTACGTTGTACTTGTGGTGCAGCTCTTAGGGAAAGGATTTTACAAACTTAGGCGAGTACTGGACTGCAGCTAAGCCCCCGAGTGGGAGGATTGCTCATCACTCGGTAGGATTTTACAAACTTAGGCGAGTACTAAACTGCAGCTAAGCCCCCGAGTGGGAGGATTGCTCACCACTCGGTAGGATTTTACAAACTTAGGCGAGTACTGGACTGCAGCTAAGCCCCCGAGTGGGAGGATTGCTCACCACTCGGTAGGATTTTACAAACTTAGGCGAGTACTAAACTGCAGCTAAGCCCCCGAGTGGGAGGATTGCTCACCACTCGGTAGGATTTTACAAACTTAGGCGAGTACTGGACTGCAGCTAAGCCCCCGAGTGGGAGGATTGCTCACCACTCGGTAGGATTTCACAAACTTAGGCGAGTACTGGACTGCAGCTAAGCCCCCGAGTGGGAGGATTGCTCACCACTCGGTAGGATTTTACAAACTTAGGCGAGCACTGGACTGCAGCTAAGCCCCCGAGTGGGAGGATTGCTCACCACTCGGTAGGATTTTACTAACTTAGGCGAGTACTGGACTGCAGCTAAGCCCTCGAGTGGGAGGATTGCTCACCACTCTGTAGGATTTTACAAACTTAGGCGAGTACTGGACTGCAACTAAGCCCCCAAGTGAGAGGATTACTCACCACTCGGTAGGATTTTACAAACTTAGGCGAGTACTGGACTGCAGCTAAGCCCCCGAGTGGGAGGGTTGCTCTCCACTCGATAGGATCTTTTAAAACTTAGGCAAGTACTGGACTGCAACTAAGCCTCCGAGTGGGAGGCTGGCTCACCACTCGGTAGGATTTTATAAACTTAGGTGAGTACTGGACTGCAGCTAAGCCCCCGAGTGGGAGGCTGGTTCACCACTCGGTAGGATTTTACAAACTTAGGTGAGTACTGGACTGCAGCTAAGCCCCCGAGTGGGAGGCTGGCTCATCACTCGGTAGGATTTTACAAACTTAGGCGAGTACTGGACTGCAGCTAAGCCCCCGAGTGGGAGGGTTGCTCTCCACTCAGTAGGATCTTTTAAAACTTAGGCGAGTACTGGACTATAGCTAAGCCTCCGAGTGGGAGGCTGGCTCACCACTCGGTAGGATTTTATAAACTTAGGCGAGTACTGTACTGCAGCTAAGCCCCTGAGTGAGAGGCTGGTTCACCACTCGGTAGGATTTTACAAACTTAGGCGAGTACTGGACTGCAGCTAAGCCCCCGAGTGGGAGGCTGGCTCACCACTCAGTAGGATTTTGAAAACCTAGGTGAAACGGGTTCGCAGCTAAGCCCCCGAGTGGGAGGCTGGCTCACCACTCGGTAGGTTGTTTGAAAACTTAGGTGAAACGGATTCACAGCTAAGTCACCCACTGGGGGTTTTCAGACGTAAACAAAAGCAACAACAATCGTGCCAGAGGACTGTAAAGCTCTTGTCTTTGATAAACAAATTACAAAGGTATTTCTTATTACACTTTATTCGAACGAGTATTTAAGTATAAAGGGGCGGAGCAGCTCCGCATTCCAAGCTCGTGGCTCGTCTTTCTGATGCTCGACATTGTAAAGATGGTATGCTCCATTATGGAGAACTTTGGAGATGATGAAGGGGCCTTCCCAAGCAGGGGCGAGCTTGTGTGGCTTCTGTTTATCCACTCGAAGAACCAAGTCTCCCTCTTGAAAGGCTCGACCCCTCACGTTTCTGGCATGGAATCGACGCAAGTCTTGCTGATAAATGGTCGACCGGATCAAGGCCATCTCTCTTTCCTCCTCTAAGAGATCGACTGAATCTTGCCGGGCCTGTTCTGCTTCTTCTTCAGAGAAGAGCTCGACTCGGGGTGCGTTGTGGAGCAGGTCACTTGGTAGAACAGCTTCGGCTCCATAGACCAAAAAGAAAAGAGTTCGCCCAGTCGACTGATTAGGAGTTGTCCTCAAACCCCAAAGAACTGATGGAAGTTCATCGACCCAAGCGCCTGCTGCGTGTTTGAGATCACGCATCAGTCGGGGTTTCAGTCCTTTGAGAATTAGGCCATTTGCTCTTTCTGCTTGTCCATTCGACTGCGGGTGAGCGACTGAAGCATAGTTGACTCGTTTGCCTTGAGAAGCGCAGAAAGCTCTAAACTCATCAGAATCGAAGTTTGACCCGTTGTCAGTGATGATGCTGTGTGGAACTCCATATCTGAATGTCAATTCTCTGATAAAACTGACATCGGTGCTGGCTTCAAGATTCTTGATAGGTTTAGCTTCAATCCATTTGGTAAACTTGTCGACTGCTACGAGCACATGAGTGAAGCCGCTCCTACCAGTTCTCAGTGGTCCAACCATATCCAATCCCCAAACAGCAAAGGGCTAGACCAGGTGTTATGCATTTCTAGTTGACTCCAGTTGCACTTTCTCTAAACAGTTGACCCCTTATTACAGTAAAGGCCTTGGATCGACAGACGATCTGCCGAGCCTCTTCTTCATCCTCTGGGAGCTCTTTCCTAAGGATATATGCAATGTATGGCACTGTCCAGTCGGGGGTGATGACCAATACCTCCATGATTAAGTCGACCACAGCTGGAACCTCGACTTCAGTCGGATCTATGGCACCCCTAGGCTGCGGGGGCTCTTCAGCGAAGGGATCTTCTTGAACTGAAGGTGCATGAATATGCTCCAAGAACACATTGCTGGGAATAGCTTCTCTCTTGGAGCCTATCTTTGCTAAATCATCTGCTGCTTGATTTTTCAGTCGGGGTACATGATGGAGCTCTAACCCCTCAAACTTCTTTTCCAACTTCCTCACCGCATTGCAGTAACCAGTCATGGCTGGGCTTCTGACGTCCCACTCCTTCATCACTTGATTGACTACCAAATCTGAGTCAGCATAGACCATGAGGCGACGGACGCCGAGTGAGATGGCCATACGCAACCCATACACGAGTGCTTCATATCCTGCTTCGTTATTGGAGGAATCAAAGTGAATCTAGAGGACATATCTGAGCTTGTCTCCTCGGGGGGATTCCCGAACCACCCCAGCACTGGAACCATTCAGCATCTTGGAACCATCAAAGAACATGGTCTAGTGCTCCGAGTGAACTTGAGTCGGCAGTTGTTGTTCAATCCACTCGGTGAGGAAATCTGCTATTGCCTGGGACTTAATAGCTTTCTTTGCCTCAAACTTGATATCTAAGGGAAGAAGTTCAATCGCCCACTTTGCCACTCGACCAGTTGCATCTCTATTGTTCAGAATCTCTGATAATGGGGCGTCGTTGACGACTGCAATGGAGTGATCAGAGAAGTAATGTGCAACCTTCTTCGTGGTCATATAAATCCCATAAACAAGCTTCTGATAATGTGGATATCTTTGCTTTGATGGAGTCAAAACTTCAGAGACATAGTATACTGGGCGCTGAACTTTGTAAGCTTTTCCTTCTTCTTCCCGCTTGACCGTAAGTACTGTACTGATGACTTGTCCAGTGGCTGCAATGTAAAGTAGTAAAGGCTCTTTGCTGATTGGAGCAGCAAGCACCGGCTGGGTGGAAAGCAGGGCTTTAAGCTCTGCGAATGCTACATCAGCTTCAGGAGTCCACTCGAACTTATCTGACTTCTTCATCAGTCGGTAAAGGGGCAGTGCCTTTTCACCGAGGCGAGAAATGAATCGACTTAGGGCGGCCAAGCAACCAGTAAGCTTCTGGACATCGTGCACACGCACAGGGCGTTTCATCCGGAGTATGCCACCCACTTTCTCTGGGTTGGCGTCGATCCCTCGTTCAGAAATGAGAAAACCGAGTAATTTTCCGCCTGGAACTCCAAACGTGCAGTTTGATGGATTAAGCTTGATATCATACCTTCTGAGGTTGGCAAAGGTTTCAGCAAGGTCAGCCAGTAGGTCGGAACCTTTACGTGACTTGAACACAATGTCATCCATGTATGCTTCCACATTCCGACTGATCTGAGTGAGCAAGCACTTTTGAATCATCCGCACGAATGTGGCTACAACGTTCTTCAAACCGAATGGCATAGTGACATAACAAAAGCACCCAAATGGGGTGATGAAAGCTGTTTTTATCTCGTCGGGTCCGTACAAACGGATCTGGTGGTACCCGGAATAAGCGTCCAAAAAGTACAAACGCTCGCACCCCGCAGTCGAGTCGACTATTTGGTCGATGCGAGGGAGAGAAAAGTGATCTTTCGGGCAGGCCCGATTGATATGTTTGAAGTCGATGCACATGCAAAGTGAGTCGTCCTTCTTTGGGACCATGACAACATTAGCTAACCACTCGGAGTGGTAAATCTCACGGATAAACTCAGCTGCCAGAAGCCGAGCCACCTCTTCACCGATTGCCTTCCTCTTCTGTACAGCGGACCGTCGAAGATGTTCTTTGACTGGTTTCACTTTTGGGTCGACTCGCAAACGATGCTCAGCCAGTCCCCTGGGAACACCTGGTATGTCCGAAGGTTTCCATGCAAAGATGTCCCAATTCTCATGGAGGAACTGGATGAGCGCTTCTTCCTATTTGGAGTCAAGTGTTGTTGAAATGTGAGTCGGAGCAGCATTGGGATCCGTCGGATGAATGTGAATCAACTTTGTTTCGCCAGACGACTGGAATCCTGAATCCGCGGCAGGCTTCTTGGCTCGCAACAAATCACTCGAATATGCATTTTTTTGATATTCTTGCAATTCCACTACGGCCATCTGTGCATCGGCGATCTTTGAGCCCTTCTGGAAGCACTCTTCCGCCTTCTTCCGACTACCAGTGATAGTGATCACCCCTTTGGGACCAGGCATCTTCAATTTGAGGTACACGTAACATGGTCGAGCCATAAAACGTGCATAAGCTGGCCTGCCCAGAATAGCGTGATAGGCACTCTAGAAATCCACAACTTCAAATGTCAACTTTTCTTTGCGGTAATTCTTGGAGTCACCGAACACCACATCGAGAGCGATCTAACCGAGTGATGCAGCCTTCTTGCCGGGAATGACTCCATGGAAACTCATATTGCTTTCACTAAGTCTGGACATCGGAATGCCCATTCCTTTCAACGTCTCTGCATACAGTATATTTAGGCCACTGCCACCATCCATCAGAACCTTAGTCAGTCGGGTGCCTTCGACTACTAGGTCGACCACCAATGCTTGCCTCCCAGGGGTGGCTATGTGCATTGGGTGATCGGACTGGTCGAATGTAATGGCAGTCTGGGAGCACTTCAAATAACTGGGGGTCACCGGAGCTACCATGTTCACTTCTCTGTTGATGACTTTCAATCGACTTTTACTCTCAACGTTAGCGAAAATCATCAGAGTGGAATTCACATGGGGATAACCATCATCATCCTCTTCCTCGTCCTCAACCTTGTCTGCTTCTTTCTCCTTTTCCTTGGGATGTTTCTTTCGGAATTGATGGATTAGGAGTCAACACTGTCGAGTGGTATGCTTCGGGTAAATGAAATTACCCTCTTCATCTTTTTTGGTGTGAATGTGGCATGGTAAATCCAGCACATCATTTCCATCTTGATCTTTTACTTTCTTGGGGTTCCACGGCCCTTTGGGCTTCCCCTTGAACTTTCCTTGAGTCACGGCTAAGGCTTCACCAGAAGCGGCTGGCTCGGCTTTGCACTTCTGCTTCCGACTGGAGTTTCCTCCTCCGGTTTCGTGGGCGATTGTTTTGTGCTTGCCACTCCGGAGTCGGTCTTCTTATTCACCGTTGGCGTACTTGGTGGCAATTTCCATCATCCGAGTCAGATTCATATCTCCTGTCCGACCGAATTTCAGATTCAACTCCCGATACTTGACGCCTTCTTTAAAGGCACAAATTGCCTGATGATCAGACACATTCTCCACTGTGTGGTGCAATGTGATTCATCTCTGGATATAATCTCTCAAAGTTTCATTCAGTTTCTGAACGCAACATTGTAATTCTGTCAGCCCTGCCGGCCGTTTGCAAGTACCTTCAAATGTTCTGACAAATACTCGGGCAAGATCTTCCCGAGTATAAATGCTACCAGGTGCTAACTGATTCAGCCACGCTCTGGCTGAGCCCTCCAACATCAAAGGAAGGTGTTTCATGGCCACCTCATCATTGCCACCACCGATCTGAACCGCCACTCGGTAATCTTCAAGCCAAGTATCAGGCTTGGACTCTCTAGTGAACTTACTGACTCGAGTCGCCAACCTGAAGTTGGGAGGAATCACCGCAGCCTTGATGGCTCTGCTGAAGCACTCTGGACCTGAGACATGCACTCTGCTGCTGGTTGAAAAATCTCTGTCGGGACCTTCTCTGTGAGCTCTGTTTCTGTCGACCAGACCCTGAACGAGAATAGATATCGCGTCAAAGCCCGGTTCCCTGGGGTCGACTGGAATCCTTCGCCCACCACTGTGAGGGCGTCTGTCAACCTGTTGCCGAGGCACGTACGATCCACTCCTTGGGGGAGGCGTGGGCACTCGACGACGATCGTCGTGATCGAGTCGATGATCATACAGCTCGCGGCTTCTATACTGATCTCGTCGATCTCCACGTCCCTCATGCCTCGGGGGCGATCTTGGGTTGTGAGCCGACTGGACTGTGTCTGCAACCACGGATCTGCTGTGAATCCTATTCCGCGACTGAGATACTACTATGTTCTGCTCACCCGCGGCTCAGAGCAAGGCCCGGATCTGCACCAAACCTCGACCAACTTCTGACTGGGAAGGTTGAATTGACTCCGCTATTCGGGCCGCAGCTGCGAGATTCTGGATTGGAGTTCGGTGTACCTGAGTCGGAGGTGGAAGAAGTTAACGTCGACTGGATTCGGGAGCACGCTCGTCGAGTGCGCGCTGGAGGTTCTCCAGTCGAGTGCGCTCAGCCAAGTTGGCCAGGCGCGCCTCCTCCAAGGCCTGGGCCTCAGGGGTTTCTCCAATGATAGGAGTGTGAAGTGCATCCATGTTCCGGCGGCGAAGTTCTTCTCTCCGCTGCGAAGAGAGGGGTTCGGGGCGGTACTCTTCATGAACACGCGACGGATCGCCGCCCCTATCGCCTCCGTCTTCACGGGTGAAGCCAGGAGGACTGCGTGGTCCATTGACCATCAAAACTTCCGCCGCTGGGTCGCTGCTGTCGCACTCGGATGCAGTCTCTACGGAGCCAGTCGGGCTCGATTGCCGTGACCTGGGGGGTGGCCGACTGGCGAGCCACCGCATGCCTTACCCACCGCTGAAGCCTCGATCGACCGGAACGTTTGCTCCGGCGGGCTGCAGGGAGGGGGGAGGCTACAGGAGCCGACCGATACTGGGTCGACGGCTGCCGCAGGAGGACGCCGCGGACGCACGGCGAAAGTGCGTTGCCTCGCGGACGGGGAGTGCGTCGACGTCGAGTGGAGCCTCCTGAAGCCAAGCGGAGTCGTCGGCGACAAATACGAGCGCGCCGAGACGGATCTCGCGGCCCTCAGCCAAACCTCCGCCTGAAACCATGATGAAGGGGATCGGAAAAATTGCAACTTCTCCAACAAGCCGCTAAGACACCTGCCCCACGGTGAGCGCCAACTGTCGTGGTTCTAAGTCTGACAGTAGAATGGGGGTAGGAATGTAGAGGCAAGATCTTAGTTATGGAGGAGTTGTACTCGGGAGTTTTACGAGTTCAGGCCCTTCTTGGAGGAAGTAACAGCCCTACGTCTCGGAGTCCGGAGGCGGTCGAGTGAATTATATGCGTGTGTGTTACAGAAAGTGCGAACCCCCGTCCCTGAAGAGGGGGGTGGCTTATATAGAGTTCGCCAGACCCCTCCCGCCCTCAGTTACAAAGGGTTTAAGGTACATAAAGATGGAGACGTTACTGGTAACGCCTGCAATAAAGATACATAATGACCATTAAAGCTACGACTTAATTCCCAACCGTTGCAGAGTGGAGAGGCTCTAGATCTTCTGATAGTTGAGTGATTATCTATACCGTCGAGTGTCTTCAGGATTGTCGAGTGGAATATAACTTCATGGTCGAGTGGATGATGATTTTTCTTCGAATGCTCCTGGTACCTTTAGAGATGTCCTTGGGGAGGGTATCTTGAACAGATCCATGACCCTACCCTAGGTACATAGCTTCATCAATATGTAATAGTACAAGTATACAACCCTGGTACATCATTCTTTATTTGGTGCTTATGTAATTCTTAAACATATGTACCTATGAATCAAATAATGCATTGGTTGTTTGAACCTGATGGATATGAAAAAAGCTATAGCCTACTTTCAAGTTTAAATTAGGTACAATTTTAAATAGTAACAATTAAATTAGGGCGAAATTACATTGTGCAGGTCATTACGGCACACACGGTTGGTAAAACACAAACATTTGCGATATACACCATAATCCGAGACGGTTCACAGAGAGGAAACGTGTGCAAGCATGCACACAGTTTCCGTTCGCAAAGCGTGCGTGATGTCAGACACTATCACATATGGTGCGGGAAAACTAAATGTGTGTGATTGTCTACCTATCGTACACGGTTTATAATCATGAACTGTTTGTGACGTGTCAGACATCGTAAATCTCTCGTGCCTGGAATCTGCCTAGAATCTACCTGAAAAGCTCTTGTGCCTAGAATCTGCTTGGTTTTAGGCAGAACCACAAAACTCCGACTGCGATGGCAATGCGAGCACAAACGAGTAGCAAGGATGAAGTGTTTGGGATATTCGAGATATCGGAAACGGTTATACAGGGACAACTGTATGCATCAAGGCTCCCTATCCCCGACGGTTTCTGGGTCGTGTGGGAAGGACCCCCCTATCGCCCACACTCACTTGGAGACGGTTCCATATGCCGTTGTGGAAAGGGGTTAAAAACCGTTTGTTTAGGACCGACGCGCACCAGTGGTAGTAGTACTTTGCTTCGAGGGCTAATAAACTTTTGCAATAAGTATATGAGTTCTTTATGACTAATATGAGTCCATGGATATACACACTTTTACCTCTTCGCAATTTGCTAGCCTCTACGATACCGTGCATTGCCCTTTCTCACATTGAGACGTGGTGCAAACTTCGCAGGTGCATCCAAACCCCGTGATATGATACGCTCTATCACACATAAGCCTCATCATATCTTCCTCAAAACAGCCACCATACCTACCTATTATGGATTTTCCATGGCCATTCTGGGATATATTGCCATGCAACTTCCACTGCTTCCGTTTGATGACTTGAGCATTTATTGTCATATTGCTTTGCATGATCATATAGCTAACATAGTTTTTGCGGCTCAGCCACCGTTCATCATTTTTCATACATGTTACGCTAGATCATTGCTAGAGGCATTCTTATAGAGTCATATTTTGTCATAGGTATCAAGTTGTAATTTTTATGAGTTATAAGTAAACAGAAGTGTGATGATCATCATTATTCATTTTTAGAGCAGTGCCCGAGTAAGGAAAGGATTATGGAGACTATGATTCCCCCACAAGTTGGGATGAGACTCTGGAAAATGAGAGAAAAAGAAAAAAAGAAAGAGAAAAAAGGAAAAAACAAAGAGAGAAGGGGCATTGCTAGTATCCTTTACCACACTTGTGCTTCAAAGTAGTACCATGTTTTTCATATGGAGAGTCTCCTATGTTGTCACTTTCATATACTAGTGGAAAATTTTCATATTAGATGCACACCCACTTATTTTTCATATTGAGCTTTCATACACTTATATCTCTTAGTGCATTCGTTGCATGGCAATCCCTACTCCCCACGTCGATATTGATTGATGGGCATCTCCATAGCCCGTTGGTTAGCCGCATCGATGTGAGACTTTCTTACTTTTGGTCTTCTCTATATTTACCCCTATCATCATACTCTATTCCACCCATAGTGCTATATCCATGGCTTGCGCCCATGTATTGCGTGAGAGTTGAAAAAGTTGAAGCGCGTTAAAAAGTACGAACCAATTACTCGGCTTGTCATCGGGGTTGTGCATGATAAATACTTTGTGTTAAGAAGACAGAGCATGGCAAGACTATATGATTTTGTAGGGATACCTTATTTTAGCATTGATATTTTGAAAGACATGGTTGCTTGTTGATATGATTGAGTATCTAAATTATTATGTCAACACTAGACTATTGCTTTGAATCACATAAATAGTCCAATTGTCCATGCTATAAAGAAAAGAATATGATATGACATGTTAGACATCACTCCACATCAAAAATTCTGTTTTTATCACTTACCTACTCGAGGACGAGTAGGAGTTAAGCTTGGGGATGCTGATACGTCTCCAACGTATCTATAATTTTTGATTGTTTCATGCTGTTATATTATCAATCTTGGATGATTTATAATCATTTTATAGTCACTAGTAAACATGCCCATGCGTTGCAACGGGAGAATGAAAATCACACACTCCTAGTCCTATCGCTCAAGACTCAGTGGTCCACGTCACACTCTATTTTAAACACGGTAGCTAGTTCAAAGTTATTCTGTCAGATATTAACTATTATCTAAAAATGATTAACATGTTAATTCTTCACCCATTTGCATAGTAATGCTCACATTTTGTTATGCTTGGATTGGATGATAAACTCAGGCATCTCTCATTCTTCCTAGGTCTACCCTTTGCAGGTCTCATGAATATGATATCTCTTAATAATCAACATAGTACCCACGGAAAGGAAATAATATTGTTAGTTTTGGACAAAAATCATTGGGTAAAGGAGATATGATTTGTTTTCGTTACAAAGTTATGCATGGATAGAAAGCACCCCCAGAGCACGGTTGCTTCAACATTCAATTGTTTTCAATAAAAATGCATACCATTTTTTTTAATAACGACCAAAATATCAACTACTGGATGATGTTGTTTTTAGTCTTCTACACATATCACTTTTTGGAATAATGAAAAAACTATCAAGCTATTGGACGAGATGACTTACTGCAAAAACCTATCAAGCTATTGGATGAGATGAATTACTTGAAAACGCCTTTGTCTTACCTGGTGCTCCAACGGTCATGGAATGAAAGAAATGAAAAGACCAGGATGCAAACACCCAATTACATGTTATTGTCTAAGGCATGTTGATTGATTCAACATGGAAGTAATGTATATACCTGATATCCAAACTCCCAAGAATTTAACTTTTGTAGTTAAAAAACTAACATCTACGTTAGCTATCTAAGGGCACATAGTAGTCAAATCTGAACCGCGTCCCCTTTTTCTCACGATCTGGTATAAAACAGCAACACCTTCAGACCAATTGAACTCTATAAGTTTGAATCAGTCCACCTGCAATTTTTTACAGTGCAAGTGGAGACACAGTAAGCAATTGGACTGCAAGTCGAAGCTTCACTACATCACCCAATGATAGAAAAGTTTCTAGTGGTATTGCTTCTTGAATCATATTGGACTGCAAGTTGAGGCTTCACTACATCATCCTTCCTGAATGAAAAAACTTGCTCTTGCTTTCTTGGAAGATGGGCGACCGCATCACATGTGTAGCCTAGCCAGTCCACCACTGAAGCGTTGAAGGATATGCTTAAGGGCCAGGTCTCATAGAGGCTGCGACACACATTCGGGCCATGGTTCCAACGCACATCAGCAATGCCATCGCCCCCATCATCTCAATGCGACACGTATCTGACATAAGACAGAGGCAAAAGGGAAATCCACATCCCAATTGTCATTACTATATGCATATCACAAGCCATGGCTTCACAAGCTTTCACCGCTCTTTGCAATGCCGCCCAGAGATACTATGTCTGGCCCCACCGCGGACTCGGACACCGACAACAGCACAACTACTATCGTTCGGTGGAGATGATAAAAACAGTTGAAAAACCATTAAAAACGAGCAAACATAGTGGAGATTTTTTTTGAGCATCAGTACAGACATAAGCGCTCATATACACGCGCTTACACTCACCCCTATGAACGCACACACGCACACCCTATCCCTATGAGCACCTCCGAGAGACTGAGCCGGCATATCATCCTGAGATTTTACGAAGTCACCGTAGGCGCCTCGTAGTCGACGGGAACGTCTCCTCCCACTGAAATCAACCAGAGGTTGGTTCGCAATATAGTGGAGATTTTGGGAGACTGGGAGGCCGCAGCATGTCCTGCAGGTGTCCATGCATCTGATCCTCCAATTACACCAACTTTTTTTAGAACTAGTAAGTATGCACGTGCAATGCACGTCTCAAACGTAAAACAGGTGAATTCACATAATATAAAAAAACAAACGTTTTTAAAAATATAAATCAAATGGATACACAATGTTTGATGTCGCTCAAATTATATTTTCAAAAGCGAGACACAATAGTGGTTATGTTGCTGCATAGAGTAATAGCAGGAAAATATTCCCATTTAAATAAAATCAGCAATTATTTATTAATCCAGTAATATAGGCATGTAGTATAGTCTTCTCTTCGAGTGTAGCCAGGAAAAAAAGTATAAACTGCCTTATGGTGCAATTATATTGTTCAAGATGCTTAATTCTCGAATCTTATTTTATTCTACTAATCTGCATAGCAAAATATATATTTGTACTAATTTGGATTAAATTATATATATTTTTTGGTTGTGTGGACTGCCAAAATTATATAGCTACCTACTATGGATAATAGGAAATAGAAGATGATATGTGACTACAACGACTTCTATATGAAATAAAGATGATTTACAAGAACTAATTGAAATGTAAAAGGGCTAAAAGAAATCCAATAATTATCATGATAGAAAATATTTATCCGGTTTTGTATGTGTTTATGCGTTGGCAACCATACTAACTTACAATGATGTAAGACGCTTTGTACATATAGAAACTGAAATGAGTTATGAAGAAAAATAAAGATGGAAGGAAAAGTATTCTAAAGTATTTGTCAAGCTTAACCTTATCAAGCTTTCAGGTCAGCTTCTAAATAAAAAAGATGATGAATCCTCAAATAAGAAAGTGACAACAATTTGGAACATGCTACAAAACTGGTGAAGATAGAAAGCATTCATCCTCTTTTTCTTTGTCGTAAGGAGTAGGTTCAGCATACATTTGTAACAGTGTGATACATGATTCGGAAAAAGTTGTTCATTATTATTATTGGAGGAAAGAGGCGCGCAGATAAAGAAAGAGAGGCGGTGCAAATAAGGCCTTAAACAGCATGTCTTCAAGTTTGATGACTGCAGATATGTTGGATCATTCGAAACTGCACAAGTATATAAGAATAAATATATGTGCCAAAATAGCGAAAGGTATTTGGTTTCTCTGTCATGAAACAAAATAAATCCGACCAAGTACAGTTTATATGATTTCTCTGTACCAATATACGGCAGCTGTATTAGGACAGATCCTTTGAAGGATCTATTTATTGGAACTCAGCCGGATTAGTTTCTTCATTGGATCCTTCTGTATGGTAAAATTCTCTTTATTGGAACGCAGTAGAGATTGCATACCTTTACAGAACAGCGAGATATATTCTCTAACAACAGTTACGGAGTCATGTGACCCGTTTTAGATGTATAGAATCATGTAACTGAACTAGTAGTACATCTTCAATATCTTGCTTCCTACTGAATCTTACATAATTTACCGGATTGCTATGCAATTATGTTAAAGTGACGCGTGTAAAATTTTCTCTAGGAATGAATCATATATTCTAATTTCCAACCTATCCCTAAAGATAGTGCCTAGGTAGGTGAACCCACCTTAATTCCAGGTAAAGCAACGTCATACGTAAAACACACACTGATCAAATAGCACAAATAAGGCAATTCTAATCAAGGGGATGTCGTTACCTCTTGATACGGTCCAGTTTAATGCATATGGTGGTACGAAATAAAGCCCAAGGAAGCCGACATGAACATGAGAAGTAATCATGGGAAATAGACTCTGCATCTTGACTTCTTCAGTATCTCTCTTGATCCTACTTTGTAAGACAAGATTGCTGCATTCTTATGTACGTGCCATATATAATTACACATTTTCAGTACAGCAATCGGCAACCTAAGATAATTCCAAATCTATAATTCTAGATTGCTTGAAGCCCTACGATTCTTATTTAATCTTCTATATCTAAATAGCTAGCCCCCACTAACTATTTCTCTCAACATGCAAGCATGCCACATCATTGCACAACATGCATGAGAAAAGGCCCACCCCCACTATCATATGTCTCTCAACATGCAAGCATGCCACTTCATCATGACATTCATGAAAAAAAAGACTTATCTCAACATGTAACATACATGAAGGTTTTCATTCTATTATGCTATATACATTTAATAAACATTTTACAACTATATAGTAATCAAGCACAATAAATTACACTATGTATTTTTATTGTTAGATTTTTATATTATTACTTCAAATATTCATGTTTCATACAACGAGTCACATTGAAATATGTTGCAAAATATTCCCGCAACAACGTGCGGGGTATCATCTAGTATGTAATGCACGTGCACCCACTGAACAGACACTTTGTCGGCGTGGGTGCTGCGAACGGAGCTGAAGTCAATGCGGATGCCGATAGTTGCCGGAGAGCATGCCCTGGACGTGGATGGAGTCGTCGCAGTAGCGGCAGAAGAGCGTCTGGGCTCCAGGCAGAAGACGATGGCGGCGATAGCACGTGTGTTCCCGGAGGAAGATGAAGCTCCTCGCGCTTCCCCCATCGTGGCCATTAGCTTCCTAATAGGATGGATGCGTCTGAGATAAGTTTTTTAATAGGATGGATTTGTCTAAGATTAGTTTCCTAGAATAGGATGCACCCCATGATTATTAGTTTCTTAATTGCTCAGGCGTGGAGTTTCATATTTTCCTCCACGGTGGAGTACGGTCAGTCAATGTAAATTGCTAAGTGCACACAAACAATGATTTAGGTTAAGGCTAACCGTTCGATTGGTTTTAGTGGGTCTAATCGTGCGATGGTATTGGATCTATGTACGCTTTGTGGGGTGTGCTTAAAGAAATTCTTGTTTGATTGTTTAATAGTAGTATAGATATAGATATAGATATAGATATCCAATGACACCAACTGAGCGTCCGATCCTTGCCGGGTGGGATGTACACATGTCCCACAGGCGTCCATGTATGGGCCGGCTGGCCGAGGACTTTCTCTTTAATTAGAGATTACCTTCTTTGCTTGCACGTCTTCATAATTCTGCGCCTCAATTCCTTTCCCTCCCTTTCCTTTCCTTATTCGAGCCTATGTATCAAAATTTTCCTTCCTCCTTCCTTATTCCTTGCACCTTTTCTTATCAATTCTTATAAGACAACTCCTTGATACCAAGTAACTCAAAGTTGTATATAAATAGGTAAGATCTGACGTAAAACAGCAAGGTGGGACTATCTAATAATTAAATCAACCATCTAAACAAAACATTAACAGGAGCACATGCCTGAGATATTTTTCTTTCACTTAATCGGTCCCAAGAAGGAGCGTGGGTAGGCCGGCCCATAGTCTCACCGTCGTGGGTAGTATACAGGTTTTATTTTCAATCTATATGTAGAAGAGTTGTTTGGTGGATTGGTTAGTGCGTGATGTATTGACATGGAGGTTCAAGAATCGAATCCCAAATCTTCAAAAAAAAAAGTGCTAGGAAAAGCGTACCACCTCAGCCAACTCATTATATCCACTTATATTACTTATTATTTATAAGAAAAGAGAGGGGTTTTTTTGTAAAAATGCGTGACGGTGAACCCGACGGAAGCAATGCGTGCTTTATTAGTACGTAAATAAATAAATAAATATAATTATAAAGATTTATATTTTTTTTGGTACTAACCTATTGACATAGTGCCAAGTGCCAGTTCCTGTTTTTTCCGTGTTTTTTACATCGCAGAAAATCAATATCTGACGGAGTCCAAATGCCATGAAACTTTATGGAGATTTTTATGGGCCAGAAGGAACACAACTGGCCCTGGTTGCACCTGGGGAGTCCCGGGGAGGGGACAACCCACCAGGGCGCGCCCTGGTGGGTTGTGCCCACCTCGGGTGCCCCCTGACCACCTCTTTGCTCTGTAAATACCCAAATATTCCCAAAACCTTAGAGGAGTCGACGAAATATTCATCCAGCCGCCGCAGAGTCCAGAACCATCAGATCTAATCTAGACACCATCTCGGATGGGGTTCACCACCTCCATTGGCGCCTCTCCGATGATGCGTGAGTAGTTCTTTGTAGACCTTTGGGTCCGTAGTCAGTAGCTAGATGGCTTCATCTCTCTCTCTCTTGATTCTCAATACAATGGTCTCTCGGAGATTCATATGATGTAACTCTTTTTGCGGTGTGTTTTGTTGGGATCTGATGAACTTTGAGTTTATGATCAGTCATATCTTTTCATATCCATGAGAGTTATTTGAGTTTCTTTGATCTCTTATACGCATGATCTCTTATAGACTCGTATTTCTTCTTCGATATTTGGGTTTTGTTTGGCCAACTTGATCTATTTATCTTGCATGGGAAGAGGTGCCCAGTAGTGGGTTCGATCTTACGGTGCTTGATCCCAGTGACAGAAAAGGGAACTGACACATATGTATCGTTGCTACTAAGTATAAAAAGACGGGATATATATCTACGCAATAGATAAATGGATCTTGTCTACATTATGTCATCGTTCTTATCGCATTACTCCATTTTTTCATGAACTTAATACACTAGGTGCATGTTGGATAGCGGTCGATGTGTGGAGTAATAGTAGTAGATGAAGGCAGGAGTCAGTCTGCTAATCTTGGAAGTGATGCCTATGTAATGATCATTGCCTGGATATCATCATAATTATTTGAGGTTCTATCAATTGCCCAACAGTAATTTGTTTACCCGCCGTTTGCCATTTTTCTCGAGAGAAGCCACTAGTGAAACCTACGGCCCCCGTGTCTTCTTCCTCATATATTTGCTTGCGATCTACTTTTTCTTTGCATTTTCATTCAGATCTATTAAACCAAAAATATAAAAATACTTTGCTGCACTTTATTCTATTTGGGATCTATTATTTCAATCTACTACAATTTTTCTGGCATCGTTACCCGAAAGGGAGTGACAACCCTTTAACACGTCGGGTTGCGAGGTGTTGTTATTTGTGTGCAGGTGCTGTTTACGTTGTGTTGCTTGGTTCTCCTACTGGTTCGATAACCTTAGTTTCTTCACTACGGGAAATACCTATCGTCGCTGTGCTGCATCATCCGTTCCTCTTGGGGAAAATACCGACGTAGTCCTAGCAGACAGAAGTATTTATGGCGCTATAGTCAGAGAGCGATCATGCAATGAGCATTCTATAAATCAATCATGGACTATCTCATACCAGCATGGTGCATAAAAGAAAAAGGAGAAATAAACACAAAAGATGCTATAAGATTTACACATATCACATGAACGAAACGAAAAACATACCTATACTTGTTGAAGAAAGATGGGATGCCTTCTGGGGCATCCCAAGCTTAGATGCTTGAGTCTCCTTGGATATTTACTTGGGGTGCCTTGGGCATTCCCAAGCTTGAACTCTTGCCTCTCCTCCTTCTCCTCATATTGAGACCTCCTCAATCTTTGAACACTTCATCCACACCACACAAAACTTAACAGAAAGCTGGTGAGATCTGTTAGTATAATAATGCAAATCACTACTTTAAGTACTGTTGCAAACCAATTCATATTTTGTTTTTGCATTTTAGCTACTATATCATAACTTCTCCATGGCTTATACCACCGATAAATCGATAGTTTCATCAAAACGAGAAAAACAATGCATCAAAAACAGAATCTCTCTTAAACAAGACAGTCTATAGCAATCTGAACATTGACCATACTCCTAAAACTCCAAAAATTCTGAAAAAATAGGAAAAAAATTGCATAGCAGTATAGTGTAAAAATTTCAGAAACTTTTGACATTCCAGTAAGAAATGAAACATCACGCACTATAGCCAAAGTTTATGTTTTTACACCGCACATACCAACAAGCAATCTAATCATCCTAAAGGCAAATCTTGGCACATTATTTTTATAATAAAATGGATTTGTGCAAGGGGATAATTATTTTTGTTGAAAAGTTTCTGTAATTCGAGATTTGCAAAGTTTCCATGGGCATGAACAAAGTTCAAGGAGCTCCCCCACTTCAACAGTGCTCGTCCTTCTCACTTTCACTTTTCTTTTTGTGAAGTTTTAGGTTCCCCTCTATATTTTTTTCTTTTTAAACTTTGTAAAAGCACTCAACAGAATAAAATGACTCTCTAAAACTTCCAGGTTGTCTCCCTGGCAGCGCTTTCTTTAAAGCAATTAAGCTAGGCATAAAGTGCTCAAGTAACCAATCCACCCGGATCCCAAGGTATATCAAGGCCAATTTTAATTAACAATGATGTATAATTTAGAAGTGAGCACAAAGCAATATATATCATGCAATGACGAAGTCTAACTCTCTTCCTATGCATCGGCATGTCATAAAAGAACAATTCATGCACATCAAGTAAGGGACAATACATAGCATAAGCAGTTTCTTGCAATTTTATCGTGTTGGAAACATAAGAAGCGGAGATGTAGTTCCTCTCTCATAATAATTGCAATTAGGAGTGGCAAACACATGCATATTATATTCATCAAAATTATCATGTGCAATGGTAAAAGGCAACCCATCAATGTAGTCCTTAATAAGTGCAAACTTCTCCGTTATAGTGTAGTTTGGAGAATTCAAAAAGATAATAGGACTATCATGTGTGGGTGCAATAGCAACAATTTCATGCTTAACATAAGGAACTATAGCAAGTTCATCTCCATAAGAATAATTCATAATCCTCTCTTCCTCCTTTTGTTCTTCGCACTCCTCATCATGTTTTTCATGCAATGAGCTCACAATTACATCAATTTTTCCTTCCATAGACTCCTGCAAAATATTAGTCTCTTCTTGGACATCGGAGGAGTCCTCAATATATAGTTTAATAAAAGCATTAGAAGCATAGTTTTCATATAAATATATAAGTATGGAAAAAATTTCAGATTTGTAAAGAGTGGCATCATACTTTTTAATCAAAGAAGCAATTTCATAAGCACCCTTAAAAGCAACAAACTCTTCAATCTGTTCAAAATCATAGTAATTATAAACAACCTTGGCATAAGAAGATAAGATTCCATTATCACTAAACTCACATTGGTAGGGAAGGTGTTTCTTAGGGTCTTCAGAACAACAAGTAAAATCATATAATTCACATAAATTCCAAGCATAGCATTGCATAGTATTAATTTGATGTTGTAAAAGTTTTCCTTTCTAGATAAATGGGGTCGCACAAAAAAAGCATGCTCATCTAATGATTTTCCCTCAACTAAGCTAGTTGGGTTTTCAGCACGAGCACATAGGGATCGAAGATGATCCAACTAAAATGCTTCAGCAGTATGATAGATTTTGGTTGGTTCTTCAACCATTGGTTTAGTAGGTACAACTATTTTTTTGGTATTTTGCATTTCCTACCCATAAATAAAGATAGAAAACAAGAGCACAAAATAAAAAATACTTAGTGATAAAGCAAATAAGCACACACGAGAATATTCACCCCACGCTATTGCTCCCCGACAACGACGCAGAAAAAGGTCTTGATAACCCACAAGTATAGGGGATCGTTTGTAGCCTTTTTTATAAATAAGAGTGTCGAACCTAATGAGGAGCTAAAGGTAGAACAAATATTCCCTCAAGTTCTATCGACCACCGATACAACTCTACGCACAATTAACGTTTGCTTTACCTAGAACACGAATAAAACTAGAAGTGCTTTGTAGGTGTGCATAGGTTTGCAAGATAATAAAGAACGTGAAAATAAAAGTTAGGTGTTGTTTAAATAAAGAAAAAATTAAGTTTAGTCAAACGAGTGTGGATGAGTGGTGGTAGGATTTGCGGAATTGTTCCTTAGCAATTGACTATGTTACTAGACTGATAGCAAGTTTTTATGTGGGAGAGGCCACTGCTAGCATGCCGTCCCTTACTTGGAATTATATGCACTTATGATTGGAACTATTAGCAAGCATCTGCAACTACTAACATTAATTAATATAAAAACCCAACCATGGCATTAAGATATATATTGGCCCCCCTTCAATCCCGTATGTATCAATTTCTATGTTTAGGAAGAAGGTTGTGTTACCCTTGCCCTCCAATGCATAGTCCTATCAACATACAACTGACCCTATGGTGTGATCCACATGCGCGCTCATATGATGGGCACCAAAGGACAGCAACATAACCACAAGAAAATTAAACGAACCATAGCAATTCACCAATTACCGATAGGACAACAAAAATCTACTCAGACATCATAGGATGGCAACATATCATTGGATAATAGCATGAAGCATAACACACCATGTTCAAGTAGAGGGTACAGCGGGTTGCGGGAGAGTGGACCGCTGAATATAGATGGGGCAAGCTGATGGAGTTGCTGGTGAAGATGACGGAGTTGTTGGAGTAGATCGCCGTCACACGATGATTGCCCCGGCGGCGTTCCGGCACCACCGGGAGAGAGGGGGAGAGATCCCCCTCCTTCTTCTTCCTTGGCCTCCCCCCTAGATGGGAGGAGAGTTCCCCCTCTGGTCCATGGTTGCCATGGCGGCGGAGGGGCAGGAGCCCCTCCTAGATTGGATCTATCCCTCTGTTCTCTTCTGTTTCGCGCTCCTTAGATCTTCCCAAAAACTATTTCTTAAATATACGGGGATCCATAACTCCGATTACACTGAGATTTTAACACGAGTTTTTTCCAAATATAAGCTTCCTTCGCCCGAAGTAGAGCTCCGACCGACTTACAAGGTGAAAGCACAAGTGCTCCCTAGGTGGTTTTGGTAATTGATGACAACATATCTCTTGTTGGACTAATGTTTCTATCTAGTATGTTTCAGATAAGTTCAACAATGGAGTAGCATGGACTAAAGGTTGTGGGAACTCCTTCAAGATGCTAAGGACAAATGCTTAAAGCTCAAGACTCTTCATTTTACATTTTAGTGATCCAAGATCACATTGAGTCCATAGGAAAAGCCAATACTATCAAGGAGGGATGAGGTGTTGCTTAATGAGCCTCTTGCTTCATGTGCTTAATGATATGCTCCAAAATCCTCAGCTACTTTCCCACTTCCACAAATGACCTAAACCCTAAGCCAAACTCGGTCATACCGATTCTTTCTATCCGGCGCCACCGAGTTTCACTTGTCATAAGCCACTGCCAAACCCTAGCAATTCGGTTCTACCGATAGGGATCTCGGTCTCACCGAGATGGGATTGCAAACTCTCTGTTTCCCTTTCGTAACTTTTCGGTCTCACCGAAAGAGCGAATCGGTCCCACCGAGATTGCAATGTAAACTCAGTGTTTCCCCTTTGTAACTTTTCGGTCTCACCGAGTTCCACTCGGTCCCACCGAAAGAGCAAATCGGTCCCACCGAGTTTGCCTGACCAACTCTCTGGTTAGCTAATTACCAAATTCGGTCTCACCGAGTTTGTCTAATCGGTCTCACCGAGATTACGTTATGCCCAAACCCTAACCATATCGGTCCTACCGAATTGCATGTCAGTCCCACCGAAAATCTCTAACGGTCACTAGGTTTACCTTTTCGGTCCAAGTTTGTTGATTCGATCCCACCGAGATTGGAAAACCGTGTAACGGTTGGATTTTGTGTGGAGGCTATATATACCCCTCCACCTCCTCTTCATTCGATGAGAGAGCCATCAGAACACATACACCATTCCAACTCATATGTTCTGAGAGAACCACCTACTCATGTGTTGAGACCAAGATATTCCATTCCTACCATATGAATCTTGATCTCTAGCCTTCCCAAGTTGCTTTCCACTCAAATCTTCTTTCCACCAAATTCAAATCCTATGAGAGAGAGTTGAGTGTTGGGGAGACTATCATTTGAAGCACAAGAGCAAGGAGTTCATTACCTACACACCATTTGTTACTTCTTAGAGAGTGGTGTCTCCTAGATTGGCTAGGTGTTCCGACAAGATTGTGGAGTTGAACCAAGGAGTTTGTAAGGGCAAGGAGATCGCCTACTTCGTGAAGATCTACCGCAGTGAGGCAAGTCCTTCGTGGGCGATGGCCATGGTGGGATAGACAAGGCTGCTTCTTCGTGGACCCTTCGTGGGTGGTTGCTTCTTCGTGGACCCTTCATGGGTGGAGCCCTCCGTGGACTCGCGCAACCATTACCCTTCGTGGGTGGAGCCCTCCGTGGACTCGCGCAACCGTTACCCTTCGTGGGTTGAAGTCTCCATCAACATGGATGTAGGATAGCACCACCTATCCGAACCACGGGAAAAACATCCGTGTCTCCAATTGCGTTTGAATTCTCCAAACCCTTCCCCTTACATTCTTGCAAGTTGCATGCTTTACATTCCGCTGCTCATATACTCTTTGCATGCTTGCTTGATATGTATTGTGTATGTTGAAATTGTGCCTAAAACTCCACTCAAACCAAAAAGGCCTAAAAATTGCAACTTTAGCACTAAGTGTCTAATCACCCCCCTCTAGACACATCTACTTCTAGATCCTACAAGTGGTATCAGAGCCTTGGTTTCCATTGCCTTGGTTTAATTACCATTGGAGGAAGATGGATGTGTCTACTTTAGGGAGTCTTAGACATAGAGTGCCTATTCTTGATGGAGAGTATTTTCACGAGTGGAAACATGAGATGCTTGTAATCTTCAATCAATATCATTTGAACAAGTATATTGCTAGTCCTTGTGCACCTCATATTGATTCTTTGCATCCTACCCTAGATGAAGATATTGACATGATTCGCAATCTTAGAACTATTGAGCTCATCATTAGAGGATTGCCCAAAAATTTGATGGCTAATTTTCCTACTCTTAATTGTGCCTATACTATATGGAAATTTCTTGAGGAATGATTTCCCGATCATTCCTTGAAAAATTTGGATGAAATTCTCCATAAATCTATTGCCTTGAGTAAGATGAACTCTAGTGATCCTCGTTTTGGTGATTATCTATTTGAGCTTGCCAATCTCAAGCGAGCTAAAGGAGATGTTGGAATCATTAGTGATATCATATTCGAAGCTATAAGAATTCATAAAGGTGACCACTTTGATGATCATTTATCTAATGAATTACCCTCTCTAGGAAATGATGAGTCACAAGATCATGGTGAACATGGATACTATGATGATGATGATGATAGTGACTTCGATATTGATGATGCAATGAGACATTTTGGTCTTATGGCAAATCTTCGGGGATATGAATCAGGAGGAAAGGAATGGGTTCTTGATAGTGGATGTACTGATCATATGACCGGAGATGAAGAGATGTTTCGTGAGCTTGCTGAAAATGACGGCCCTCGAAAATATGTCACCTTTGGTGATAATTCAAAGGGTAAAGTGGTTGGCCTTGGTAAGGTGGCCATCTCACATGATAGTTCCATTCAAAATGTCATGCTCGTTGAATCTCTCGGCTACAACTTACTTTCAGTATCTAGACTTGCTGATTTCGGTTTGAATGTCCTATTTACTGAGGTAGATTGCCAAGTATTTCGTCGAGACAATCATAAAATGGTCTTTACCGGTATGCGTAGAGGTGATCTTTACATTGTCGATTTCTCTAAAAAGGCACAACCTAAAACTTGCTTTGTTGCTAAATCCTCAAAAGGTTGGTTGTGGCATAGACGACTAGGTCACGTTGGCATGAGAAACCTTGACAAGCTTATTAAAGGAAATCATATCCTTGGAGTTAACGATATCATATTTGATAAGGATAGACTTTGCAGTGCTTGTCAAGCAGGTAAACAGGTTGGAGGAAGGCATCCCGTGAAGAACATCATGACCACAAGAAGGCCACTCGAGCTACTTCATATGGATCTTTTTGGTCCCAACGCCTACAAGAGTCTCGGTGGAAATTCTTTTGGTCTAGTTATAGTTGATGATTTTTCAAGATTTACGTGGGTGTTCTTTCTTAATGAAAAGTCGCAGGTCCAGAAGATCTTCAGAAACTTCGCTAGGAAGGCCCAAAATCAGTTTGACGTGAAGATCAAGAAGGTTCGAAGTGAAAACGGAACGGAGTTCAAGAACGCAAATGTGGACACCTTTCTTGACGAAGAAGGGATTTCACACGAGTTCTCGGCTACGTACACACCTCAACAAAATGGAGTTATTGAGAGGAAGAACCGGACGCTCATCGAAATGGCAAGAACGATGCTTGATGAATACAAGACGCCGAAGCACTTTTGGGCAGAAGCGGTTGAGACAGCTTGTCACGCAACAAATCGCTTGTATCTTCACAAGCTACTCGACAAGATGGCATACGAGCTCCTCACCGGTAACAAACCCCAAGTTGGATACTTTCGAGTATTCGGCTCAAAGTGCTACATTCTTGATAAGCATCGTCGTTCAAAGTTTGCTCCTAAATCTCATGAAGGTTTCCTACTTGGTTATGGCTCAAACTCTCACACTTACCGTGTCTATAACAATTTCACCCGAAAGGTTGAAGAGACGGTAGATGTGAAGTTTGATGAATCTAATGGCTCGCAAGTAGAGCAATTGCCAATTGATGTAGGAGACAAAGACCCTTTAGAAGCAATCCAAGACTTGTCCATTGGCAAAATTCGTCCAACGGAGGTGAAGGAGAGTACTTCATCCGTCCAAGTGGAAGCTTCTACTTCACGACAAAGTGAACCAAGAATTGGCACGGAAGCATCCACAAGTGGGACACACCAAGATGAAGAAAACGAGGAAATACATCAAGGCGAACATCAACAACCTCCTTCTCCATCACGACAAGAGAACGACAACGTCAACAATGAAGAAGACCAAGAAGAAGAACAAGATGAAGAAGATGTTCAACAAAGACCCAAGCAAAAGCTCTCACGAGTTCGAGCAAGAATTGCCAAAGATCATCCCGTCGAGCAAATCTTAAATGATATACAAACCGGGAGAATCACTCGCTCAAAGACTCGTTTAGCTAACTTTTGTGAAAACTATTCATTCATCTCTAGCATTGAACCTATGAAGGTTGAAGAAGCATTGGAAGATCCGGATTGGATAAACGCTATGCATGAAGAGCTACACAACTTTGAGAGAAACCAAGTTTGGACATTAGTTGAGAAGCCCGACAACAACCACAACATCATTGGTACCAAATGGGTGTTTCGCAACAAGCAAGATGAAGATGGACAAGTGGTTCGCAACAAAGCACATCTCGTCGCCCAAGGATACACACAAGTCGAAGGTATGGACTATGGTGAGACATATGCTCCCGTTGCTAGACTTGAGTCCATTCGCATCTTACTTGCCTATGCTAATCACCATAATGTCACCTTGTACCAAATGGACATCAAAAGTGCTTTTCTAAATGGTGAAATAGAGGAGGAAGTTTATGTCAAACAACCTCCCGGTTTTATCAATCCTAAGAAACCAAATCATGTTTACAAACTTCACAAAGCTATTTATGGTCTTAAACAAGCTCCTAGAGCATGGTATAAATGCTTGACCAAGTTCCTTACTACAAGTGGTTTTGAAATTCGTAAAATTGATTCTACTCTTTTTACTAAAAGGGTTAATGGAGAACTATTTGTATGCCAAATTTATGTTGATGATATCATATTTGGTTCAACTAACCCTCTCTTTAGTGAAAAGTTTGGAAAGCTAATGTCAGAGAAGTTTGAGATGTCTATGATGAGTGAACTCAAATTCTTTCTCGGTTTGCAAATCAAGCAAACTAAGGAAGGTACATTTGTCTCTCAAACAAAGTACACCAAGGACTTATTCAAGAAGTTCAATATGCAAGAATGCAAAGGTATGTCTACACCCATGCCTACTAGTGGACATAATGATTTAACCAAAGATGGTGAACTGGTTGATCAAAAGGTTTATCGCTCTATGATTGGTTCATTGTTATACCTATGTGCTTCACGTCCCGATATTATGCTAAGTGTGTGCATGTGTGCACGATATCAAGCTGCTCCTAAAGAATGTCATCTTAAGGCTGTGAAAAGGATAGTGAGATACTTAATCCATACACCAAACTTTGGCATTTGGTATCCTACGAGATCTTCTTTTGATCTCGTTGGCTATTCCGACTCGGATTATGCCGGAGACAAGGTTGATAGAAAGTCCACTTCGGGTACTTGTCAATTTCTTGGTAGATCGCTTGTGTCTTGGTCTTCCAAGAAACAAAACTCGGTATCCTTATCCACCGCCGAAGCGGAATACATTGCCGCTGGTTCATGTTGTGCTCAATTACTTTGGATGACCCAAACTCTTAAAGATTATGGGATCTATGTGAAACATGTTCCACTACTTTGTGACAATGAAAGTGCTATCAAAATTGGTCATAATCCTGTACAACATTCTCGAACTAAGCATATTGAAGTTCGTCATCATTTCATTCGAGATCATGTTGCTAAGGGTGACATTGATCTTAAGCATGTTCGCACCGATAAGCAATTAGCGGATATATTTACTAAACCTCTTGATGAGAAAGTGTTTTGCAGGTTGAGAGGAGAATTGAACATCATTGATGCTTCGAACTTGGAGTAGAAACTCCATTGGATACATGCAAGACATGAGCTTATGACTAATCCATGATATATCTCTTATGATAACTATCTTATGTCTTGGATATATTTGCACCTTGCATGTTGTCTAACCCATGTAGGTGCTTGGTTGAATCTAATTCCATGAGATTGTGACTCACTCACATCTTGAGCAATCTCTACATCACCAAGACTCTACACAATGGTGGTTGAAGACAAGGAAGCACAAAACCATTCAAACATATCCTTTGACAAATTCTATGTTGAGCTTCATGATTGTCATTTTTGGATACACAAGTGTTCTTCCTTGCAAGAACTAACCCATGTAGGTAGATGAAGTCAAAATCCAAGTGGTACTCTCAACTCTTGATGAGCTACATCAACCTTGAGCACCCACGCAAGTTCAACTACATGAGCAAGAACCACACCACCACCCAAGGTATGTTATTCCATCTTAGAGAAGCTTTACTCCAAGACATGAGTCAAAGCAACTCAACAAGATGTGAATACATCAAGATGCTTAAATGAAAAATGGTAACCCCATTTTGAGCTTAAACGATGAGTATGACCTATGATCAAGTGTTCTCACTTGACTCCTAAGTCAATATACTCTAACATAGGTGACTATGTCACCGCCCAACTCTAGATGAAGTTCTCTTGTGTTCTTTTTGTGTGCATCTCATGCATGTTTAGTTTCTTTCTCTTTTTCAAAAACAAAAAAAACTCCATCTAGATTTTTCAGTCTCTTTTCTTTCTGTTTATGTTCTGCATTTTCTGCATTTAATTCCTTGCAAATCCTTCAGGTAATTCATTGCAAATCTTTGTGAGATCCTACATGTCTAGTGAGCTGAGGTGACAAGTGTTTTTCTCTGTGTGAACTCGGTTTCACCGACTTGTAATTTTCGGTCCAACCGAATCTTTTTGGTGCCACCGAAACATACCACTCGGTGCCACCGACTTCGCAACAGGAAAAACAGTTTGCCACTTGTTCTATATTTCTTATGATCCAGCTCTACTCAATGAATCTTGTCCTCTACAAGCATCACATTTTTATCCATTGCTTTGTGCTGAGTCTCAAGGACCAAACCTATACGACGGATTCCAGAAAGCCCTTCTTGGAAATTGATGTCAAAGGGGGAGAGAGAGATCACATCAAAGCTTGTAGGAGAGAGAGATCACATCAAGGGAGAGAAAAAGTCTCAAGGACCAAACCTACAAGAGAGAAAGTATTAAGGGGGAGAGAGAGACTTCCAGGGGGAGAGAATACCCAAGGATCCCAGATGTCCCAGATGCTTGATGCTTGATGTTCAAGAGGAGAGATGCCACATGTCTTTTTAGGGGAAAAGACATGTTCATTTGTATCTTTCAGCTCTGATTTGCTGTTCCTTATCTTCTCCCAATATCCCATGTAAGATTCTGGGGGAGCAAGACACCTAAGGGAAAGAAATCAGTCAAATTCATTGCATATCTTTACTCTTGGGGACATGTTGAATCCAATGTGGTACCTTGTACTCACTCTCTACATGCCATCCCAGTCTTGGCATTCTTGTGGTTTCTTTTGTGTGCTCTAGCTAGTGGATGTACATGTGTTATCTAACTTTGTTTGAGCAGGTTCATTCCATCCTAAGCCAACTCAAAGACTACACGGTAAGTGTATGCATCAAAATCATGAGTATGAGGAGTTCTTGCTTATGTACATACTGTTTGCAAGAAGGACTCATGAGCATGAAGGTATTTTCCTTGATAATCTTTTACTCTGATGCATATAGCCAAGATACATGTAACACTTTGCCTACTCTGTCATGATTATGCTCTCACATGCTTCTATATTTTATATTCATATGATTGCATTCATGTAAGGGGAGCCTATGCTTGTTGCATGTCCTTCCAAAGCTTTACTTGTTGTTCTTTATATCCTTATCTAAAGCTTTGATGTATGTTGCCATCAATTACCAAAAAGGGGTAGATTGAAAGCACAAGTGCTCCCTAGGTGGTTTTGGTAATTGATGACAACATATCTCTTGTTGGACTAATGTTTCTATCTAGTATGTTTCAGATAAGTTCAACAATGGAGTGGCATGGACTAAAGGTTGTGGGAACTCCTTCAAGATGCTAAGGACAAAGGATTGGCTAAAGCTTAAAGCTCAAGACTCTTCATTTTACATTTTAGTGATCCAAGATCACATTGAGTCCATAGGGAAAGCCAATACTATCAAGGAGGGATGAGGTGTTGCTTAATGAGCCTCTTGATTCATGTGCTTAATGATATGCTCCAAAATCCTCAGCTACTTTCCCACTTCCACAAATGACCTAAACCCTAAGCCAAACTCGGTCATACCGATTCTTTCTATCCGGCGCCACCGAGTTTCACTTGTCATAAGCCACTGCCAAACTCTAGCAATTCGGTTCTACCGATAGGGATCTCGGTCTCACCGAGATGGGATTGCAAACTCTCTGTTTCCCTTTCGTAACTTTTCGGTCTCACCGAAAGAGCGAATCGGTCCCACCGAGATTGCAATGTAAACTCTCTGTTTCCCTTTTGTAACTTTTCGGTCTCACCGAAAGAGCAAATCGGTCCCACCGAGTTTGCCTGACCAACTCTCTGGTTAGCTTATTACCAAACTCGGTCTCACCGAGTTTGTGTAATTGGTCTCACCGAGATTACGTTATGCCCAAACCCTAACCATATCGGTCCTACCGAGTTGCATGTCAGTCCCACCGAAAATCTCTAATGGTCACTAGGTTTACCTTTTCGGTCCGACCGAGTTTGTTGATTCAGTCCCACCGAGATTGGAAAACTGTGTGTAACGGTTGGATTTTGTGTGGAGGCTATATATACCCCTCCACCTCCTCTTCATTCGTGGAGAGAGCCATCAGAACACATACACAATTCCAACTCATATGTTCTGAGAGAGAACCACCTACTCATGTGTTGAGACCAAGATATTCCATTCCTACCATATGAATCTTGATCTCTAGCCTTCCCCAAGTTGCTTTCCACTCAAATCTTCTTTCCACAAAATCCAAATCCTATGAGAGAGAGTTGAGTGTTGGGGAGACTATCATTTGAAGCACAAGAGCAAGGAGTTCATCATCAACACACCATTTGTTACTTCTTGGAGAGTGGTGTCTCCTAGATTGGCTAGGTGTTACTTGGGAGCCTCCGACAAGATTGTGGAGTTGAACCAAGGAGTTTGTAAGGGCAAGGGGATCGCCTACTTCGTGAAGATCTACCGCTAGTGAGGCAAGTCCTTCGTGGGCGATGGCCATGGTGGGATAGACAAGGTTGCTTCTTCGTGGACCCTTCGTGGGTGGTTGCTTCTTCGTGGACCCTTCGTGGTTGGAGCCCTCCGTGGACTCGCACAACCATTACCCTTCGTGGGTGGAGCCCTCTGTGGACTCGCGCAACCGTTACCCTTCGTGGGTTGAAGTCTCCATCAACGTGGATGTAGGATAGCACCACCTATCCGAACCACGGGAAAAACATCCGTGTCTCCAATTGCGTTTGAATTCTCCAAACCCTTCCCCTTACATTCTTGCAAGTTGCATACTCTACATTCCGTTGCTCATATACTCTTTGCATGCTTTCTTGATATGTATTGTGTATGTTGAAATTGTGCCTAAAACTCCACTCAAACCAAAAAGGCCTAAAAAGTTCAACTTTAGCACTAAGTGTCTAATCACCCCCCCCTCTAGACACATCTACTTCTAGATCCTACACAAGGAGAGCACGATACACCACCACGGGCCTGGGTTGCCTGGCGCGCCCAGGTGTATCTTGGTGGTCGTGGGCCTCTGTTTGCGTTGATTCTAACTCCCAAAAATCAAAAATATTGCAAAATAATTCTCCGCAAATTTTTATCGCATTTGGACTTCGTTTGATATGGATATTCTGTGAAACAAAAAAACATGCAGCAAACAGAAACTGACACTGGGCACTGGATCAATAGTTTAGTCAAATAAATCATATAAAATGTTTCCCAAAGTATGTAAAAGTTGTATAATATTGGCATGAAACAATAAAAAATTATAGATACGACGGAGACGTATCAGGTTGCATCGTTGTTGAGGAGCACCCCGTGCAACAGCTTCGAGAGGGATGTGTGTGAGCATGTACGGATTGAGCTCGCAACAAACCCTCTTGTGAGCTCACGTGCATTGTGCACAACAATGGTGATGACGGGTGGGAGCCAGGAGGTAGAGAGAGAAGAGGAGGGGTGGTGCTCGATAGAGGCGTGTCCATGACGGAGTGTTCCCTAAAGCCGTGGGAGAAAGATAAAGTGGCCCAAAAAGCAATGAATGGAGGAGGATAAGGGAAAGAAGGGATAAGGATGGGATGGGTGACGACGAACGCGAACAATAATGAGGGAGATTAATCAGTCGATGTCGATCGTTTCCCATAATGATAAGTAGTCAGATACGAAGATTTCTTTTTGCAGGAAAGATAAGAAGAGTTGTGTATAGGACTCAATCTCTATTGACGAAAAAAGAGGAAGATGATTGGTTTATTTTTGGGAAACATTCCAAATCGGCTGAATGATCTCGCTCTAGATCTTTTGCATCGCAGAGTGGGCTCATGGCTGGTGGCCCCACGCACCTCCGAGTGCTGCTTTATCGCATTCATGTGTGGGGCACCCTCCTCCACTCAGTTTTCCCGAATGTGATCTCTTTCTCGTTAGCTTCTTCCTCCTCGACGCACCACACATTCAGGCTACATCGCGCTAAGCTTAGGCCACAAGCAGCCACAGAGGATCCCTCTCCCTAGGGCGAACTACAAACTACGTGTTGTCGCCCTGCTACATCGATTTGCATTGCAAAGCGGAGATGACTTGTTGTTGCGGGGGGAGGGGAAGGGTACGAGCAGGCCATCCACCGATGCTTTGAAGTTGAAGCCGTGCTGCGATCAGTGAGCAAAAGTGCTACGAGTAACGGGGGCCGATGTTGTCGAGGGACGCAATGACAGACTACAAGTGGGTGGCCACCACCGAACTGAGTTGTGAGGCGCCGACAGAGATGCTACAACGTCGGCAGCAGAACTGCAACTGTTGGTCAGTGGAGCTACAACTGTGGTACGGCGATGCTGCGAGGTACGCCAATGACCGCGAAGGATGATGCAACCATGGTGCAGCGGTGCTACAACCATAGGTGGTGGAGCTACAACCGTTGTATGGAGATGATACTCGGTCCGCCGATGGTTGTGAAGGATGCTGAGACCTCGACGTGGTGGAGCTGCAACTGTAGGTAATCGGAGTTACGGACGTGGTTTGGCAATGCTACATGGCTACAAAGGATGATGCAACCTCGGCGCGGCGGAGCTACAACCATAGGCTGTAGGAGCTGCGAAGGCACAAGGATATTAGGATGGGTGCTACAAGCGTAGACAACCGGTGTCGCGAGGATGACAACGGTGAGTGCCGGAGCTGCGTTGAGGGAGATGTGTGGTGGTGCTACGAGCTCGCTTGATGGATGTTGAAAGATCTAGTGGCGGTGGCAGCCCGACCAACCATCTGCTATGACCGGTGCTACGACGAAACATGGTGGAAAACATTCTGGAGCACGCAAGTGGGGGGTTGTAACTGAAGGAAATATGCCCTAGAGGCAATAATAAAGTTATTATTTATTTCCTTATATCATGATAAATGTTTATTATTCATGCTAGAATTGTATTAACCGGAAACATAATACATGTGTGAATACATAGACAAACAGAGTGTCACTAGTATGCCTCTACTTAACTAGCTCGTTGATCAAAGATGGTTAAGTTTCCTAGCCATTGACATGGGTTGTCATTTGATTAACGGGATCACATCATTAGGAGAATGATGTGATTGACATGACCCATTCCGTTAGCTTAGCACACGATCGTTTAAGTATGTTGCTATTGCTTTCTTCATGACTTATACATGTTCCTATGACTATGAGATTATGCAACTCCCGTTTATCGGAGGAACACTTTGTGTGCTACCAAACGTCACAACGTAACTGGGTGATTATAAAGGTGCTCTACAGGTGTCTCCGAAGGTACTTGTTGGGTTGGCGTATTTCGAGATTATGATTTGTCACTCCGATTGTCGGAGAGGTATCTCTTGGCCCTCTCGGTAATGCACATCACTTAAGCCTTGCAAGCATTGCAACTAATGAGTTAATTGCGGGATGATGTATTACGGAATGAGTAAAGAGACTTGCCGGTAACGAGATTGAACTAGGTATTGAGATACCAATGATCGAATCTCCGGCAAGTAACATACCGATGATAAAGGGAACAACGTATGTTGTTATGCGGTCTGACTGATAAAGATCTTCGTAGAATATGTAGGAGCCAATATGAGCATCCAGGTTCCGCTATTGGTTATTGACCGGAGACGTTTCTCGGTCATGTCTACATAGTTCTCGAACCCATAGGGTCCGCACGCTTAACGCTACGATGACAGTTATATTATGAGTTTTATGTTTTGATGTACCGAAGGTTGTTCGGAGTCCCGGATGTGATCACGGACATGACGAGGAGTCTTGAAATGGTCGAGACATGAAGATTGATATATTAGAAGCCTATGTTTGGATATCGGAAGTTTCCGGGTGAAATCGGGATTTTACCGGAGTACCGGGAGGTTACCGGAACCCCCCGGGGACTTAATGGGCCTACATGGGCCTTAGTGGAAAAGGAGGGAAGCAAGGGAAGTGTGGGGCGCCCCCCAAGGCCCAAACCGAATTGGTTTAGGGCAAAGGGGGTCGGCCCCCCTCTTTCCTTCTTCCCCCCTCCCAAGTCCTAATCCAACTAGGAAAAGGGGGAGTCCTACTCCCGGTGGGAGTAGGACTCCTCCGGCGCGCCTCTCCCCTTGGCCGGCCGCACCCCCCTTGCTCCTTTATATACAGGGGCAGGGGGGCACCTCTAGTGACACAAGTTGATCAAGTTGATCGTCTCTTAGCCGTGTGCGGTGCCCCCCTCCACCATAGCCCACCTCGATAATACTGTAGCGGTGCTTAGGCGAAGCCCTGCGTCGGTAGAATATCAACATCGTCACCACGTCGTCGTGCCGACGAACCTCTCCCTCAACACTCGGCTGGATCGGAGTTAGAGGGACATCATCAGGCTGAACGTGTGCTGAATTCGGAGGTGCCGTGCGTTCGGTACTTGATCGGTCGGATCGTGAAGACATACGACTACATCAACCGCGTTGTGCTAACGCTTCCGCTTTCGGTCTACGAGGGTACGTGGACAACACTCTCCCCTCTCATTGCTATGCATCATCATGATCTTGCGTGTGCCTAGGAAATTTTTTGAAATTACTACGTTCCCCAACAGTAACATCCCAAATTTTCAATTTGAAATGTTATACGTAGGTCATTCATGCATATCATATTTTATTTGCTTTTCGTTTCACGGTCCTCAAAATTCTAAGCAACTCAAGGGCCCTTAGAGAGAGTTGGGGATTTCACGGTTTTCATATTTGAATTTTATCAAATATCGAAACGAGGATCAGTTGTTTTATTATTTTTCTCTCCGAAAATATTTCATATTAAAATATATGAGAGGAGATAATATGACTTCTCCAAAATAAACGGAATATTGGAGAAAAATATTAAAATCAACTTTTTGATTTTATTCAGATTTTATTGCTATTTTATTTGCATAGGAAAAATTTATGCATTTTTCAAAAATTGCATTTTAGGCCAAGAAAATGTTCACCTTGTTTTAAATATTTTACTTAGACGGTGAAAATTTGTTTTGGTATTTTTAGATTTTCATTTATTTTTCTAGAATTTCTTTTCGGCGGAATATGTTTAAAAAAAGATAGAAAGCCCGCCGGACCGAACTGGGCCGCGGCCCAGCTGGCCCAGCCAGCCCCGCGCCGCCGTCGTCTCCGAGCCGGACTCCTCGAGGGACTCCGAGCCGCCGCCGCCATGGCCTCGCCCCCTCCTGCAAGCCGCCTCCCCTCCCACTTTAAAAGCCGGACCCGCCCCCTCCTTGGAGCCCCAAGCCGCCACCGCCGCCAGCCCCCGTAGGCCGCGCTGCCAGCCCCGCCGCCTCGCGCCGCCGCCGCACGCCGCCACTCGCCGCCTGCTGCCGCGCTGCCCTCCGCCGCCCCACGCCACACCCCGCCGTCGCCCGTGCCACCGCCCGCTCGCCGGAAGCTGCCGGAGCCGCGCCGGAGTTCGAATCTCGCCGTACGATTTTTTTCGGTTTAGGTAAAAACCGTTGGTTTTTAAAAAAAAACCTAGTTACGTTTTCTAGACCGGTTCGTTGATTTTCTTGGTTTAGTTTATTTAGCGGACGTTCGTCCGTGCGTCCATTTTAACGAACGGTTTTCGCCCGTTTGTCACAGACAACGAACGTTCGTTCGTTAGCCTGTTCGTCCGTTTTTCTTTTTCTCGGGTTTTTCGTGATTATTGTCGATCGCGATTTCTGATCCGATTTTCGTTTTAGTTTATCTTTTCGCTCGTTTATCAGAATCAGGCGATTCAAGCGCCTAGATCTTCGTCTCAAAGCCCTCTTTCTGTTTAACCAACTTGAACAAGATTTTGGTACTGTAAAATTTGACTTTAGTCCAGATAGTAATCGGATCTTGTTTCTTTCACAGTTTGAGTTTCGTTGCTCCGTTTGATTTGATTCTTTTTGCAAACTGGAGTTCTTAAGTTGAACTTTCTGGTATATATTCTTATTTGAGTTTACTTGTGCATCTTTGTTTGATTGCTTATGTATGCTATTGTTTGTCTGCGATAGAACACTCGGAGTGCGAAGCGTGCTACTATGAGTCTCTAGGTTTCACGGATCATTAGCAAGGCAAGTAACACTTTGATCATACCCCTTTACTACCCAGGTTTTATGCATTAGTTCCAATCCTCAAACACTGCATGATTAGGATGTGATTAATTTGTGGGTTTGGGAAGTAGATGATGAGGTAGAACCTATTACCTGTTTTATTATCAAACCCTCGGGAGTTACCTCTATGTTGCTTATATTGCTATGCTATACTCGTAGACGTGGATTGGGTTTGAGTGTATCCATGACAGATGTGAGATTGTTAATTAATGGTTCAACTTAAGATGGCAACTTTAATACACATCTGGGTGCATTGCTTGTTTGGGCACCTGGAGAATCCAGTGTTGTCCTAGGATATCCCGGAGTACCTGTGTGATCATCCTACGGTCCGCCACCCAGGCTCGAAGGGATCTTAAGATTATTCATGCTAGAAACTTCCGTGTGCAGCCACAAGCCATTATGGGCTCTGGCATAGTATGAGTAAGTTGTGTGACCTCTTTCAGTGGTTGGCTAGCAGATGTAGAGGGAAAGTAGGTGTAACTGTCCACCCAGAGTAAAGAGAGAATGCTTCTGAAAGACTGTGTCTCGGTCATCCATTTCTCAAACATCATGTAGTGCGAGAAATCCAACGGAGGAGATCGAGTCTTGTGGGGAAAAGTGCACAAACCTCTACAGAGTGTACAACTAATCATGGTTAGCCGTGTCCCCGGTTATGGACATCTTGAGTATCTAGTACTTGGATTTTCCTATTGTATCTCATCACTCTAAATTAATTTGTTGGGTTAATGAACTACTTTAATTGGGATTGAGTTGGAGGAACCTTCTCAATGTTGTTTCAACTACCATGATAGTTAAAATAAAACTTATTCCTTTGTTGTAGGAAAAAATTGGCTTTTCGCAAAAACATTATAACCATACAACCTCCACCAGCCAAATATGCATATAGTGTTAGCATTATTTCTGTTCATTGCTCTACTGTGTTACATTGCCAGCATATTCCATGTGCTGGCTCGTTTTCGGGCTGCAACATATCACGTTGCAGACTCTTCAGACGAGGAGTAAGGTTCGCTAGGTCGTTGTCGTGCAGCTCAGCTATGCCGTTGGAGTTGATGGACTCACTTTATCTTCCAAGCCTTCCGCTGTTATCATATTAGATGGCCTTAAGCCATATTTATTGCAATAAGTTCTCTTTTGGAGACATTCGATGTAATAAGTGTGTGATTGCTACTCTATTATAAATCCTTCGAGTACTGTGTGTGTCAGCATTACCGATCCAGGGATGACACTAAAGCACAGAGACTTGACCGTATGAGGTCGGGTCACTACAGGGGTGTTGCAGGGGCGAGGACGACTGCGACGTGGTTAGCTCGCCGGGGGGGGGAGGGAAGGGGGAGGCAACACAAGAGCGTGAGCGACGGGGAGGATAGGGACGTGACCTCCGGGAAGAGTATGAAGGCCGAAGAGAAGGGAAGGACAACCATCAAACGACTATGCTGCGAGGTACGCCAACGACCGCGAAGGATGATGCAACCATGGCGCGGCGGTGCTACAACCATAGGTGGTGGAGCTACAACCGTGGTATGGAGATGATACTCGGCCCGCCGATGGTTGTGAAGGATTCTGAGACCTCGACGTGGTGGAGCTGCAACTGTAGGTAATCGGAGTTACGATCGTGGTTTGGCAATGCTACGTGACTACAAAGGATGATGCAACCTCGACGCGGCGGAGCTACAACCATAGGCTGTAGGAGCTGCGAAGGCACCAGGATATTAGGATGGGTGCTACAAGCGTAGACAACCGGTGCCACGAGGACGACGACGGTGAGTGTCGGAGCTGCGTTGAGGGAGATGTGTGGTGGTGCTATGAGCTCGCTTGATGGATGTTGAAAGATCTAGTGGCGGTGGCAGCCCGACCAACCAGCTGCTATGACCGGTGCTACGACGGAACATGGTGGAAAACATTCTGGAGCACGCAAGTGGGGGGTGTTGCGGGGGCGAGGACGACTGCGACGTGGTTAGCTCGCCAGGGTGGGGGGAGGGGAGGGGGAGGCAACACAAGAGCATGAGCGACGGGGAGGGTAGGGACGTGACCTCCGGGAAGAGTATGAAGGCCGAAGAGAAGGGAAGGAAAACCATCAAACGACTATGTGTGTTGCATCTGATGGCTCCTGAGGGGAGCGATCCGTCGACCGACGGAGAGTGCCCTCCTTAAAAAAGAATCTTTCTCGATTCTAAATTGTACTAGTACGTGTTAACGCATCGCACACTCGTTACACAGAACACCTCATACGCTTGATCAACACATTGCTCGGTGGAAATGCGGAATGCACCTACAACAGAGTTTTGAATCCTACTGTTTAGGCGCTATACAGACTCTACATGTCTCTTTGTATTTCGTCTTTTTTTTGGTTTGTGAGAGAGGACCTTATTTAGCTGTGTGCATCTTAATTATGCAGAGACCGGATGTAATACTTAAATATTCGAAGTAATAAAATGCCTCTTTGAAAAACAGAGTTTTGAATTTCCCCAAAGCTAAAACAGAGGAAGCCCCAAGGCAAAGAACCCACCCTTGCTCTCCGTGTCCTATCGGCACGTCGCGCCCCTGACGTCACCCGCTTGTGAGGCCCGGCACCACATCTTGTCGCTGTTGCCCGCCGCAGGGCGCACCACTCCAAAGAGCCCAGTAGTCCATCAAGCACACACGACACACACATATGGCTCTAGCCAAGAAAACAATCTGGCTTTTGCCCGAGCAATAATTCCAATCTTGTCTCACGCTACACAGCAGTCAAACAGGGAGGAGGGATAGCTAGCGGTCGAAACGGGCGCGAGCGTGAAGCCATACAAAAACGGCATTAATCCACCGTGATTCCAGCTACTTTGTTCTCCACCTCCTCCCACCGCTTCGTTCCTTTCAAGTCTCCGAGGGCGACCCTCTCTCTTCTTCTCACTCCAGCTCCAGTCCTGTGCTGGTAGTTATTGGTGAGTGCTACGTTGCTAGCGTGGGGTGTGACAGCACTGCACGGCGAAGGCTGGGCACGGTGGTTCGTGTGAGTGGCAGGCATGAGGACCGGGGGGATGCTGTGCCGGTCACAGGCGGCGACGGCGGTCTGCGTGCCGGGCGACGCACGGTCCATGGTCGTCGGGCGCCGCGCCGACCGGACAATCGCCGAGGACGCGCGCACTCTCCACGACGTCAGGTACGTGCGCCTTGGTGCCGACGGAGCCGGCGCCGCGCTTGTCTCGTCCAGGCGGGTGGCGCCGCCCCAGCCGCCGCCCATGTCGAGGAGGCGCGGAGCGCCGGTGGCCGTGACGCTGCCGATGGTGACCAAGAGCCCCGTGGAGACGCCGGCGCGGGACACTGCGGCGGCTAAGCGGACACCCGCCACTCCTACGGCGGCCGTGGCACCCGGCGACCAAGTCCTCCAAGTACGTAGCCCCCCGACCAGCCGTATTCTGCTCCAGTACTTAGTGTCTTGTTTGCACATTTTGTTTACAAACATCTGGTCACCACGAGAGGATATCCACTGGTTGATTTCAATCAACAGTTTCACATCAGCATAAGGACAAATCCTCGCGAACTCCTTGTGCTGATTGCACGCAGAAATCAGAAATGCACCTCTCACAAGCATACGCATTTCAGTTTTTTTGGCCTTTCAAACGTGTAATGCATTTGAACTATCATATGTTGAAAATTATAGTGCAAAATTGTAGTAACTGTGATGAGCCGGGCCCTTGCCCCAGGGCCCGGGATGCATTTACTCGGTAATTAATAGTAGCAGTAACTTCCGTCCATCAATACGGTGAAGTCAAAACTGAAGATATGGTAGTATGTGTGGGATACAGTAAAAACATTAACGTCAAATAAAGAAGCAAAAAGGACTAGGCTGGAGCACAGCGGAAGGTCACAAGCGGTCCAGATTGCAGCACAGTAGGTATGTCGGACAACAGTGGGAGATTACGAGCGGTCCAGATTACAGCACAGTTGATATGTCCTTTTACAGATGGAGAGCAGTGAGAGATTATATATAGACAAGCAGAAAATTTAAAGAGATTAGTACTAATTAGCTTGTGGACAATAGGTGCCGTCCAATGCAGGTTAGAGCAAGCTGTTTTTGCCAACAAATTTAATTTTGGTCAAGGTAATAGATAGCTTAGATAGAGATGCATTTGCTGTTTGTGTTTTGTGCTTAATTGCTGGAGATGTGATGCTCTTGTACGTACGTCCACAGGTGGTCGTGATGAAGGTGGCTATACACTGCCAGGGGTGTGCAGGGAAAGTGAGGAAGCACATCTCCAAAATGGAAGGTATGTACTATGTGCCAGGACTAGCATTAACATGTGTACCAAAATTACAAAAGCTTGCTATTTTCCATGTGGATTTTGCCATCCGTGGTAGTCTCGAAACAGTCATCCACCCCGCTTTATATTAACAAGGCTACATGGCAAATCATACAAAGTAGGAGCATTGAGGTAGTCTTCAAGAGCTCATCAACAAAAATACAAGACGTGGCAGCGCGGGGGAAGGGGATGTAGGTGAGAACGAATTATATATACCTAAATAGTTGATCTCCGCCAACTCCAATTCTCTTAACATGCAACTATGCCATCATGCATGACCTAAATAATTGATCCCCACCACTAACCACAATTCTCTTAGTAACATTCAAATATGCCATCTCATCATGCCAACGTGCATCAAAAAAGACCCATATTAAAATGCCCCATGCATACTACTCATATGTAATAAATATTCCACAACTATGGAATATTCAAATGTGTACTAAATTATATGTTAGTTTCAATTTAGTCTAAATACTAATGTTTCGTACTAACAAATCTGACTGAAATAATTTCAATAAATTCCGGCAGCAACTTGTGCGGCATCGTGTCCAGTTAATAGTAGTGTGTGTGATTTTCATTTAGCATGTGTTCCCTCACACTTATGTCTTCGATATCTCAGGTTGCATTAGTCTCAGTCTACTAAACATGCATGCACAACACCATAACGATAACTGAAATTTTCTTTCCTAGATTAATACTTCGTTTGATTTCTTCCCACCTCTTTGTATCTTGTAGGTTCTCGCAAACAAAGTTTTCTTTTCTGCTTAGCTTTTCTTCATATGCTTAGATTATTTCGTATAGCTGCTCGGTTAAAATCCCACGCTTGAGAGTTGAAAGCACCGACATAAATATCAATTACTCTCTTTGTAAAGAAATATAGATCTCGATTTCTTTACAAAGCGAGTAGTTTTGAAGTACAGCGACTATACTCAGTACAACTCCTAGCTGATTCCAACGCTACAATCTACTCCATCCGTTTCAAATTACTCGTCGCAGAAATGGATGTATCTAGAATTAAAATACATCTAGATACAACCATACATGCGATAAGTAATTCGGAACGGAGGGAGTAGTGCCTAAGTTTGGAAACGAAAACAGGTATACACTAAAGAACTATACCAACGACGGGTGGTAGTATGTACTCCTTTTGTAAAGAAATATTTCTTTACGCGCTTATATTTTCTTTACAGAGGGAGTATCTAATTATTCTGTGTACGTACAGAAATTACCCTAAATGTACCAACGAGATCCAATGTGGAGGGCGGGGGAGCCCCGTGGACAAAATATATACGAGTAGTAAAATGGAGCCCATCCGAATGCGACACCACAAATTCATTCCCGACGAGATTCGGATCGTGGTCACCCGGGCTGCGCCATTGGGCACTGCCGAGTTCCAACATATCCATGTGACATCACAACTGGTCTCGAACAGATCTTGCAGCTTGCACTTGCCCATCCACCACCCTTCCTACTGCAGAGTCTCTGAAAAGGCTCTTTCTCTGTGGAAAGTGCAAAACACTAGTTGAGCAGCCTTTGAAAATTCATACGTTTCAGAAACCTCACATGCCACATACATCTTTCCAAAACCCTGAATAATTCTCGCGGTATATGCCAAACAGAGTGACGTGCATGCATACATATAAGAATATCGTATATGGATTGGCAGGTAGGCAGGTACTCCCTCCGTCCAATAATATAAGATCGTTTTGCAAGCTGTTTTAGCTCACAAAATGACCTTAAATTATGGGACCAAGGGAGTAGCTACGTTACAAAACTGTGTCTATGTTGCATGTTTCTGCGCAGTGAGGTAGCTATCTAGGCTGTATGTCTCCAGCGACTGTCAAAAAAAGTAAAGACTGGTGACTGGCGCATGCATGCATGCGTGAAGCTAACGTGTTGGCATGGGGTAGAAGTAATTCTGTTGGTTCATGCATGCTTGTTTGATGGACCGCTGGGTCGGGTTGTTTTCACTGACTGCGTGGAAGCAATGCATGTGTGCAGGGGTGACATCGTTCAGCATCGATCTGGAGAGCAAGAAGGTGACGGTGATGGGTCACGTGTCCCCGGCGGGTGTCCTCGAGAGCATCTCAAAGGTCAAGAAGGCTGAGCTGCTCATGTGAATCTCCTCATCGTCCATCCTACCCAGCATGAAGTCTTATTAGCTGAATTCGGAAAAGAAAAGAAAAGACACTTCTCACCGGCTGACAATGGGATCCACCAACAGATAAATAAACTCGAGCTTAGTATTTGTACGGATTTGTACTAAATGGCCCATTGGCAAACTTAATTCGCTCACTGAACTCCATAAAACTTATATCGGAATCTCGCCCCTCTTGTTCGCGTCTATCAAAGGGGCGCCTAAATTGCATGTTAAATTACCATGCTTTTTCCCTAAGGTGTATTTGACTTTTATCGGTTCACGGTCGTCGGTTACGCCGCAGATGTGGCATGGGCCGAAGACGGCATGTCCTAAGGCGTGACACTTATTTGAACACCTCGCTTTCAATTGGAAAGAATCCAAGAAGCTTTACAAGACCTTATTTTTTGGGTTATAATATTGGACGATCTGATTTGTGTTGTACTAGTTGCCAAACCATTAAGCGAAAATTCACAGGAGCGCTCGTCCTTGTCTGGTCTCGGTATCTTGCACGGTCGTTTGTCATATGGATCCGACACAGTGTACATTCGTGAGGCAGAACTCGATCAATGCTACATCGAGTTGGCCCACCTTGCACGATAACGTCGTCACTTCGGTGCTGGACCTGACGACCAGCTCTCCTTGTATCCGCGGCCCAGTTCAGGGCCATCCGTTATGTGCCATCCAATGCTCTCGGCGTCGGGCCCAGAGGAAGAGATCTATCACTCACACTCCACTAGTGTGGTGGTGCATTTTTCAGTTATCTCCTCGAGCACACTAACCCTATCAATGGTGAACCAACAGCCGCTTCAAGATCCGGTTGCGCTCCCCATCCTGCCATGCTTGGACTGCGCGTGGGATATAGTCACCTGCGTCGCTAGCGGCGTTTCTACAAGTGTGTGAATCACAATGTAAGCAATCTATATTTTTCAGTTCAGGGACTTTCAACCCCATTCAGCCACCTAGGGTGTGTTTGGTTATCATCTCAAATACTGCCTGCATTGCATACTTGTCCCAGCTCAGTCTAGCTGCGCAAAAACATGCCAAAAACCAATATCTGTATGTTGTTTTGTCGCATGCATTGCATCAGTGGCCATTTAAGGGCAGGTTGCTTGATTGCACCACTACTGCAGGATGCTGCTAACGCGACACTACGATTAGAGACTCTTCGAAAAAACTGTGTGCGATGCAATAATCGCAAATGGTGGTGTAAAAAAACCGTCAAAAAAGATGCAAAACGTTTGCGATGGTGAAGCCATCAAACACGGTTTAGATTTTAGTTGTGTGTGCGATGCAGGGCATACGGTTCAGTCCAATGAACTGTTTGCGATAAGGCGGAACAAAAGAAACGGACAGCCTGATGAAGGCGTGTGCGATATACAGCATATGGTTCACTCGGATGAACTGTTTGTGATTAGACAGCACAAAAGAAATAGTCAGCCAAATCAAGATGTGTGTGATTGAGGGCATACGCTTCAGAAGGATTAACTGTTTGCGATTAGGCAACATAACAGAAACGGGTCAGCCAGATCAAATTGTCTACGATTAATGACATACACTTCACATGAATGAACTGTTTGTGATTAGCCACAACAAACTAAAACAGTTAGATAGATCAACGTGTGTGCGCTAGACGGACACACACATTCTAATTAAAAGAAGCGTGCGTGATGGTAATAACGAGCGCGCATGGTTGTTGGAACAAGACATGTGCTGACATTGCCTATTGCGGTGCACCCTTTGGTGCAAACGCCACGTACGCGGCCGAGAAGGCGTACGTGCCCACGTTACGCCTTCCGGGAATAGTGCCACACTTATAACCGTCACTAAATTTTGAGCATGCGTCCCGTCACATTCCAAATTATAAACCTGTTCACACTGATCAAAACCTAAACAGTTTCCCACTTATGAGCGTATTACTACTCGGTTATAAATACTACTACTCCAAGATGACTGCACATTCCTCCTCAACTCCTCATCCATAAAAACAAAGTCATTAATCATCGTTCCCTTTGCGTCTGCCATGGCCAGCGTGAGTTCTGTGTCGAGAGATTGCCACCAATGAGATGCGAGCATGGAAGCGGAAGCACGAGAGATGTCCCGCCTCGCCGCGAACGCAGCCGACATGTCTCGCCGCATGGCCGTAGCAGCACAGAGGTCCCGCCGCGCCGCCGAAGCAGCACAGAGGTCCCGCCGCGCCGTCGATGCGGCAGACTGGTCCGGCCGCGCCGCGGAAGTAGAAGAGATGTCCCGTCGCGCCGCGAATGCAGCAGAGATGTCCTCTCGCACCGCGGTAGCCTGGGAAAATGTCTCGCGGGCAGTCGAGGACTCTTACAGGTGCATGCATGCGATCGTCCATAGCCAGATGGATCAGATCTCTGGCTGGGCGAGATTGCAGGACAACATCAAAGCCTCTTTTGCGGGCTTCATCCGGCAACTAAATGAGAGCAATGCGAAGCTTCGGGCCAAGTGCAACCTGCTGAGGGCGAAGATCGTCAGAAGTGCGGAGCAGTAGGATGAGACCGCGACCTTGTTGAAGAGGATCGGCGTCATCGTCGAGAAACTGATGGACGAGAATGCCATATTGTGCATCGAGCGCGGAAGGCTGGTGGAGGAACCCGTGGATGCTCTCAAGCAGCATCTTGAGGACAAGAAAGAGCTCATCGCCACTCGTCGTGGAGACTAGTTCTCACGGCCTGCGGCAACGTAGAGATTAGCGAGGCAGATCATTGTCTTCCTTCTTCTTTTGCCCTTTTGTATTTCGGGCGTTGCCGCATGTGGCTTTTTTTAATTATGTTCCTAAATATGTAAGACAATCATTATCCACTGTCATCGCCCTTATATTCATCATGATTGCTATAAGTCGCAGTTGATGCTATATAGGTCCGTTACATCAAGATCCGTGCAAAACTTTCTTTTCAGATTTTCATTTTCTCTCTTAAATCACAGTCCAGTGAGACACATAGCCACGCCGTAGAACTGGGGCTTGGGCACCATTAATGGAGACGTTGGGAGGGAAGTGCGCGGCAGGTAGCGGTCAAAGGGCTCTCCTCTCGATGAGCATGCGTAGGGGTCTGATCGCACCCCTCCCGTACTCAAATAGCTACCCCGCATGGCACCTCGTAGCCAATAAAAAAGGGACGCATGGCGACACGTAAATGGTAAGTAGAACGCCCACGGTTTCAATAATATTTGTGTTTCCAATTTGTAACGTGACAACACTTGTTCCAAAATAACTTTGTTGATTGTTAATGTGTGCGCCTTCGCAAATCAGACAGAAAAATTACCACAGCATGTTGGTGCCATGTCATGACACCATGCCAAGTTTCATGATTTTCAGGCGTGTTTTTGATTTACAGGAATTAAAAAACCAAGTTTCTCAATCTTTCCGGCCGAGTCACGCGCCCAGATGTTTGAATTTCATTCTCATTTCTTGCATGGGACCTAGAAATTCACCCAAGGACACACATGTGATTTTTCAAACAACTTTGGTGCACTGGAGCCTGTGCTTGTAGTTCAAATTTGAATTATGCACATTAAATGCGCAGAAACTCAAGTAATGTATAAAAAGGCCAAACGAACCCGAAATAATTCCAAAATTTAGCACAATACTTCTATTTGGTATAATTTGCCTGTGTAAAAAAATTAAGACGGGAGAAGGCAGTGTACGTATCTCGTTTCGCACACGAAGGTGACACGTTCCCTCTTGGAACCACGAGCCTTCTTGAAGGAAGCTCCGGTTTGCAAGAAGCTTACACCAAAGCTTGTCCCAATTCGGCCAAAAAATTTACCGCGGCATGTTGGTGCCATGTCATGACACCATGCCAAGTTTCATGATTTTCAGACGTGTTTTGTATCTACAGGATTTAAAAAAACCAAATTTCTCAATCTTTCCGGCCGAGCCACGACACCCAGATATTTGAATTTTATTCCCATTTCTTGCATGGAACCTATAAATACACCTAAGGACATACATGTGATTTTTCAACCAACTTTGGTGCACTGGAGCATATGCTTGTAGTACAAATTTGAATTATGCACATTAAATGCGCAAAAACTCAATCAATGTATAAAAAAGGCCAAAGAAATCTGGAATAATTCCAAAATTTAGCACGATACTTCTATTTGGTCTAATCTGCCTGTGTAAAAAATTAAGGCGGGAGAAGACAGTGTACATTTGTCATTTCGCACACGGAGGTGACACGTTCCCTCTCGGAACCATGAGCCTTCTTGAGGGAACCTCCGGTTTGCAAGAAACTTACACCAAAGTTTATCCCAATTCGGCCTAAAAAATTACCGCAACATGTTGGTGCCATGTCATGACACCATGCCAAGTTTCATGATTTTCAGTTGTGTTTTGGATTTACAGAAGTAAAAAACAAAGTTTCTCAATTTTTCCGGCTGAACCACGACACCCAGATGTTCTAATTTCACTCACATTTCTTGCATGGGACCTATAAATACACCCAAGGATACACATGTGATTTTTCAACCAACTTTGATGCACTAGAGCATGTGTTTGTAGTTCAAATTTGAATTATGCACATTAAATGCGCAGAAACTCAATCAATGTATAAAAAGGCCAAATAAATTCAGAATAATTCCAAAATTTAGCACGATACTTCTATTTGGTCTAATCTGCCTGTATAAAAAAATTTAGGCGGGAGAAGGCAGTGTACGTATTTCCTTTCGCACACAGAGGTGACACATTCCCTCTCGGAATCACGAGTCTTCTTGAGAGAAGTTCCGGTTTGCAAGAAGCTTACACCAAATCTTGTCCCAATTCGGCCAAAAAATTGACTGCAGCATGTTGGTGCCATGTCATGACACCATGCAGAATTTCATGATTTTCACGCATGTTTTGCATTTACAAAAATTAAAAAACCAAGTTTCTCAATCTTTTCGGCCGAGCCATGATGCCGAGATGTTTGAATTTTATTCTCATTTCTTGCGTGGGACCTATAAGTACACCCAAGAACACACATGTGATTTTTAACAAACTTTGGTGCACAGGAGAATGTGCTTGTAGTTCAAATTTGAATTATGCACATTAAATGCGCAGAAACTCAATTAATGTATAAAAATGCCAAACTAACCCGGAGTAATTTTAAAATTTAGCACAATACTTCTATTTGGTCTAATCTGCCTATGTAAAAAAATTAAGGCGGGAGAAGGCAGTGTACGTATCTCGTTTTACACACGGAGGTGACACGTTCCCTCTCAGAACCACGAGCCTTCTTAAGGAAACCTCCGGTTTGCAAGAAGCTTACACCAAAGCTTGTCCCAATTTGGCCAAAAAAATTACCGCAGCATGTTGGTGCCATTTCATGACACCATGCCAAGTTTCATGATTTTCAAGCATGTTTTGGATTTACATAAATTAAAAAAATCAAGTTTCTCAATCTTTCCGGCCGAGCCACGACGCCGAGATGTTTGAATTTCATTCTCATTCCTTGCATGGGACATATAAATACACCCAAGGACACACATGCGATTTTTCAACCAATTTTGATGCACTCGAGCATGTGCTTGTAGTTCAAATTTGAATTATGCACATTAAATATGCAGAAACTGAATTAATGTATAAAAAGGCCAAATGAACCCGGAATACTTCTATTTGGTCTAATCTGCCTGTGTAAAAAAATTAAGGTGGGAGAAGGCAGTGTACGTATCTCGTTTCCCACACGGATATGACACGTTCCCTCTCGGAACCATGAGCCTTCTTGGGGGAAGCTTCGGTTTGAAAGAAGCTTACACCAAAACTTGTCCCAATTCGGCCAAAAAAATTACCGCGGCATGTTGGTGCCATGTCATGACACCATGCCAAGTTTCATGATTTTCAGGCGTGTTTTGGATTTACAGGAATTTAAAAACCAAGTTTCTCAATCTTTTCGGCCGAGCCACGTCGCCCAGATGTTTGAATTTCATTCTCATTTCTTGCATGGGACCTATAAATACACCCAAGGACACACATGTGATTTTTCAACCAACTTTGATGCACTGGAGCATGTGCTTGTAGTTCAAATTTGAATTATGCATATTAAATGCGCAGAAACTCAATTAATGTATAAAAAAAGCTAAACGGACCCGGAATAATTCCAAAATTTAGCACGATACTTCTATTTGGTCTAATTTTCCTGTGTAAGAAAATTAAGGCGAGAGAAAGCAGTGTACGTATCTCGTTTCGCACACAGAGGTGACACGTTCCCTCTCGGAACCATGAGTCTTCTTGAGGGAAGCTCCGGCTTGCAAGAAGCTTACACGAAAGCTTGTCCCAATTTGGCCAAAATATTCACCGCAGCATGTTGGTGCCATGTCATGACACCATGCCAAGTTTCATGATTTTCAGGCGTGTTTTCGATTTACAGGAATTTAAAAACTAAGTTTCTCGATCTTTTCGGTCGAGCCACGACGCCCAGATGTTTGAATTTCAATCCCATTTCTTGCATGGGACGTATAAATTCACCCAAAGACGCCCATGTGATTTTTCAACAAACTTTGATGCATTGGAGCATGTGCTTGTAGTTCAAATTTGAATTATGCACATTAAATGCCCAGAAACTCAATTAATACATAAAAATGCCAAACGAACCCGGAATAATTCCAAATTTAAACACGACACTCATGTACTAGTTGCATGTTCACTGTCCGTAAATGTTCTATCAATTCAAACACCATCCTTTCCCTTCGTAACACCATTTTGTCTTTCAAAGCATAATGAAAAAAATCAGGTATTCCACAAATAGTTTACTAGAAAGAATCGTGTGGGATGCGATACAAAAGATCTTGGCGCACCGTCTTGTCTGGCTTACGCAGGAAGGTTCGTCATCTACAGTCCACCGCCCCTGCTTGAACGACACTTGCACGCCGGTTTCTCGCGGCACCAAGCGAAATTTTTTTGCCACCACGGAATTATCTATCTCCCCGCCCCTCCCTCCGACCAAAAGCCACATTTCCACTGTTCTCCTTGCTTTCCAAGTTCAAACCTTCACTACTGCTTACTGGCAGCTCAGCCTCCTCGCCGGCGACACTTCTTCTTGCAGCGCCGCCTCCTCGCCAGCTACCCTTCTTCTTGTAGCGCCGCCTTCTCGCTGGCGACCCTTCTTGCAGCGCCGCCTCCTCGCCGGCGACCCTTCTTCTTGCTGTGCGGCCTCCTCGCTGCCGACCCTTCTTCTTGCTGTGCGGCGCCGACCCTTCTTCTTGTTGCGTGGCCTCGTCGATATGGTCAGGCAATCCACACCCCACCCACACCATCCTTCTCCTTTGCCGTCCCACATGCCCCGACCGATGGAGCAACACCTTCCACCGAAATCACTGCCCCTCCTCCAATTAAGCGCCGCCCACAACCATTTTACACGCAGTATAACGTGGAGCTAATTAGCATGCAGCCGCACGTGCGCACGAGGTTGCTATGGCTGCCATGCGTGTCGACCGCCAGATCTTGGAGGAGCACCTCATCTTCGAGGCCACCGTCGACACCGCCATGTGGTTGTCTACTTTAAAATACAGTTCGTGCTGCTTTCTCGAGGCCACCGCTAGTGCCTTCTAGTGATTTGTCCTATGTAATGTTAATATGCAATCTGATGTTCAGTTAACAGTTTGGTCCTCTAAAATGTAATGTTCCGTTAACGCTTTGGTCCAGCAATTGCTACATTTCGTAGTACTGTTCTCAAGCATTCTTTTTTTGTTCATTGTCTTATCTTTTAGTACATGTTTCCATTGTGCAATGTCATGCTCAGTTAACAATTTTGGTTCATTTGGTCTTCTGTCCATTTAACTGTTTGGTTCAGTTCTACAATTTGATTTTCATTTGCTGTGGGTACAATTTTGTATTGTTATGCATGTGACACCAATCGAATTTGGATGTACTCAATACATATTCTACTGATAGTATGGAAACTCAGTTAACCTGATCAAGATCTTCCTTATGTGTGTTGCAGGGAAACAATGGGAGACACTGTGGTTTACCATCGAGGTTTGTTCAAGCAGGGTCCTTTGGCTAATAGCACATTATTGTGCAGTTGCAGGAATCATTCTAATATTTAGGTTTCTTACAATTTGGTCTTGCACAAGTAGGTCCTGCTGTTAGAGACTTAGACCCACTGTTTGACCCATTTTGCATATGGGGAAATGAGATGTCCATGAATATCAGTCAAGTCAAGAAACTCAGAAAGATTGTTAGGATGAAGAAACTTGCGATGAATAACATCAAGATCTTTGTTTGCACAGTGAATAAGACATCCGTCAACTATAGGATGGTACCAACTTTTTTTACCTTGTTTTTACCCCTTGCGCCATTTCAAAATTTACAACAGCGATTTAGGCATAGCTTTGTTTTCAGTACTTTCCAAAGAAGTTCACCGATGATTACCTATCAAACCACCTGCATGGTCAAGAGGCAAGGAAGGTATTCATTCAACACCCATGGTACAATATTGAAGTCTTGCTGAAGAGGACAAAGGTGTTGGAAATATGCCCTAGAGGCAATAATAAATTGATTATTATTATATTTCCTTGTTCATGATAATCGTTTATTATCCATGCTATAATTGTATTGATAGGAAACTCAGATACATGTGTGGATGCATAGACAACACCATGTCCCTAGTGAGCCTCTAGTTGACTAGCTCGTTGATCAATAGATGGTTACGGTTTCCTGACCATGGACATTGGATGTCATTGATAACGGGATCACATCATTAGGAGAATGATGTGATGGACAAGACCCAATCCTAAGCCTAGCACAAGATCATGTAGTTCGTATGCTGAAGCTTTTCTAATGTCAAGTATCATTTCCTTAGACCATGAGATTGTGCAACTCCCGGATACCGTAGGAGTGCTTTGGGTGTACCAAACGTCACAACGTAACTGGGTGGCTATAAAGGTACACTACGGGTATCTCCGAAAGTGTCTGTTGGGTTGGCACGAATCGAGACTGGGATTTGTCACTCCGTATAAACGGAGAGGTATCTCTGGGCCCACTCGGTAGGACATCATCATAATGTACACAATGTGATCAAGGAGTTGATCACGGGATGATGTGTTACGGAACGAGTAAAGAGACTTGCCGGTAACGAGATTGAACAAGGTATCGGGATACCGACGATCGAATCTCGGGCAAGTATCGTACCGCTAGACAAAGGGAATTGTATACGGGATTGATTAAGTCCTTGACATCGTGGTTCATCCGATGAGATCATCGTGGAACATGTGGGAGCCAACATGGGTATCCAGATCCCGCTGTTGGTTATTGACCGGAGAACGTCTCGGTCATGTCTGCATGTCTCCCGAACCCGTAGGGTCTACACACTTAAGGTTCGATGACGCTAGGGTTATAAAGGAAGTTTGTATGTGGTAACCAAATGTTGTTCGGAGTCCCGGATGAGATCCCGGACATCACGAGGAGTTCCGGAATGGTCCGGAGGTAAAGATTTATATATGGGAAGTCCTGTTTTGGTCACCGGAAGAGTTTCGGGGTTTATCGGTAATGTACCGGGACCACCGGGAGGGTCCCGGGGGTCCACCAAGTGGGGCCACCTGCCATGGGGGCCACATGGGCTGTAGGGAATGCTCCTTGGTCTACATGGGCCAAGGGGGCACCAATCCCACTAAGGCCCATGCGCCTAGAAGGGAGAGGGGGCAAACCCTAAGGGTAGATGGGCCCTAAGGCCCATATACCCTGCGCCTCCCTCTCCTCCCCCTTGTGGCCGCCACCCCTTGGCCATCTAGGGCTGCCGCCCCCCCTAGGGGTGGGAACCCTAGAGGGGGTGCAGCCCCTCCCCTTCCCCATATAAATAGAGGCCTAGGGCTGCCCCAAAACACACGTGATTTGATCTCTGGTTGGTGCAGCCCTGCATCTCTCTCTCTCCCTCCTCTTCTGTGGTGCTTGGCGAAGCCCTGCAGGATTTCCACGCTCCTCCATCACCACCACGCCGTTGTGCTGCTGCTGGATGGAGTCTTCCTCAACCTCTCCCTCTCTCCTTGCTGGATCAAGGCTTGGGAGACGTCACCGGGCTGTACGTGTGTTGAACGCGGAGGTGCCGTGCGTTCGGCACTTGGTCATCGGTGATTTGAATCACGACGAGTACGACTCCATCAACCCCGTTCACTTGAACACTTCCTCTTAGCGATCTACAAGGGTATGTAGATGCACTCTCCTTCCCCTCGTTGCTAGTCTCTCCATAGATAGATCTTGGTGACACGTAGGAAAATTTTGAATCTCTGCTACGTTCCCCAACAAAAGGTTGGGTGGGCAATTATCCATAGCCACTGGCCTAAAGTTGCAAGGACATTCAACATCACTGAAGGCTCAATATTTGCCTTCTGCTTTTGCAGTTTCCCAGATGAGATTCATCTGTCTATTTACCGTGTATGATGCTACTTTCCAAAGGTTTTTGATGCTGCATGTGAAACTTGTTGTTGTTGTGTAATGGCGTAACTAAGTGCTGAAGCTATCTGATGTAATTCGATTATGAAATCCTGGTTGCTTTTATACGGATATGAAATATCTGGCGTGTTTTACAAGAAATATCAGTTTGATTAGTACATGGATTATCAATAATAGGCTAATTACCCTGCTTATTGGGGTTTTCTATTGCAGACGGTTACTCAGAAAGCACCATGGGCGGTGAACTCAAACAACCTGCATGGTTTCTAGAAAGTAGGCGTGTTCGATCAACTAACAATCACACACGGTTTCCAGCAGCGAACTGTTTGCATTAGGCCACCTTGCACAAACGTTTCCACACAAAGAACTGTGTGTGATATACATACGTACGGAAATGTTTTTTTATGATTCACCGTGTGGGATGTACATACCTACGGAAATGATTTTCTGGGATTCACCGTGTGGGATGTACATACCTACGAAAATGATTTTCTGCGAGTCACCCTGTGGGATGTACATACCTACGGAAATGTTTTTCTCGGATTACCGTGTGGGATGTACATACCTACGGAAATGATTGGGTTTTGATGCCTCGCCCAATCGCACACGGCCCCAGCCTGTGTCCCAGGAGGGCCTATCCCTGACGATTTCTGGGTCATGTGGGAAGGACCCCCTATCGCCCACACTCACTTGGCGATGGTTCCAAATTCCGTTGCGGAAAGGAGTTAAAAACCGTTTTTATAATACGTCGTTGTACCAATGCACACATTTGTGCTTCAAGGGTCAGCTCATGCACACCACAGTTGTTTAACTGCGTGCACGTTTGTGTTCTGCTAACCCCTTTCAAATGTGGTGGCCTTACCACAACATCAGGCACAACATCAAAGAACAGACATCACAACAAAGGTAAGCAAGCAATGAATAGAAGGGTAAACAACAGATTAACAGGCAAACTAGTATAAGCAAGCAATTATCATTGCCGGTTGCTAAACATGCAATGCTCTGTTTAAGATCATAGCACTAGATCAGTGGCAGTTGCCAAATCAATGTTATGATCTAAACATAGAAGTGCAAGTTTGGCAAGTTGCTAAACATGCAATGCTTCAGATCATAGCACTAGATCAGTGGTAGTTGCCAAATCAGTGCTATGATCTGAACATAACACTACAAGTTGTGCCAGTTGCCAATCATTAGGAAGATACCCAAATTTGGTTGCATGTTAGTTAGTAGTAGTACCTAAACGAGCAAACACAATGGTCCTAGAACATATATGAGCATGCACATTTATCCTACCTACACTTATCACCATGCATGTACTGAAATCTTGCACAAACCCTAACTACGAACAACACAAAACACTGAACAGTACAACATGTGCAGCATGAACATCAAACAATTGTCATGAACATCAAGCAAGGCTTGGTACCAATCTAGCATGAACATCAATCCAATGTGAGTACCTATCTTGCAAGCACAAATCTATAACATCAGCATCCTTGTTTGCATCAATGCAGTGCACTAATCTAGCAATCTAACAACAATGAGGCAGTGCACTAATCTACAGTAACAGTCAAGAAGCATTCGACTGGATTCGAATCGAATCCAATCCAATCCATGCATAGTACAATTCAAACCCTAATACACATCTACTAGCAAAGGGGGAAAATGCTTCTTACCGAAGTGGGTGCTGATGGAGCGTACTCCAGCCGAGGAGAAAACCCCGGCAGGAAGGAGAGGTCGACTGAAGAGGACGAGCCGACAATGTTGCGGGCCATCGGCGATGCACCGGTGCTCGTGGTCACATGGGAGGTCGACGAAGAGGGCATCATCGTCCATGGCCCTGCTGCCCTGCCCGGAGAAAACCCTCGAATGGGGGTAAAAAAACCTCCGCCCACTAGGGTTTCGAGCAGTGGCGCACCCGATGCCCCCTTCGGCGGCACCACCACACCCAGGATCACCAAGTCTGGATACGGAAGTGGAGCCGGAGCGGCCGACACCTCATTGGGATGACGAGGGGGCCTGGTGGAGAAGGGCGAGGGCGCACAGATGGCTGTCATTAGGTCAATGCCTAAGTTCGCGAGGCCGGTCACCCACGGTCTTGGATGCTGTTGCTGCCAGCGATAATGGGGGTCAGGGGGTGGCACGGCAGCAGGCAAACCTATAATACCCCGGATGTAACTTGCCATATTTGTAACTCCGACTCTTGCCATTTTTAGCTTTAAGCTATGAGATTCCCCGTTGTCCGTTTCGCAATCCGACACTCCCACATGCACCCAGCGCACCCCTCTTGTCTCTTTTCGTGAGCGGGAGTTAAATATTCTCGGAATGGGCCAAGATTTGTCAAGTGGCCTTGGTACACCACCCATCAAATTTTGTTCCATTTGGAGGCCGTTTGATGCTCCAGGGGTTAACCGGGTAACCGCAAAAGCCTCTTGTGTGTTGCAGCCCAACACCCCTCCAAAACAGCCCAATAACCCATCTAAACCATCTCCATGTCCTCCCTCGTCGGATCACGATCGTGTGGGTGAAAACCGCACCCCATTTGGACACTCCTACCTCCATCTACCTATATATATATGTGTGTGTGTGTGTGTGTCTCCTCCCGAAAAATCGCAGTCTAACCCTAGTCTAGCCTCCCCTGCCGCCGCCGGACACGTCCGGGCGAAGCCGGACGCGTCCGCCACCGCCGCCCGACCAATACCGTGCCGCCACGTGTCCCCGTGCCCACTTCGCCGCCGCAGCTCGACCGCGGCCCGCCCGGGCCGGATCTGGGCTGAACCCTCGCGCCCGGTCCCACGCGCCTCCGCTCCCGACGCCGACCAGGGGCTTCGCCGGCTCGCCGGAGCTCCCCGCCGGCAACTGCGCCGCTCGTCCCCACCGGCAACCGCACCACTTCACTGCCGCAGCTCCGGCCCGAGCCTCCCCACGCCGCCTCCGCGCTCCGCCGCCCGCTGCTCACCGGGCCGCCAACCTCACCGGAGCTCCTCTCTCCTCACCGGCCACGTGCCTCGCCGGCTCCGATGCCCGTTCGCCGGAGCTTCGCCGCGCCGTCGCCGGATCTGGTCAACCGGGACCAGATCCACCCACTCCAGCAACCAAACACCGTCCCGTGTCCCGCTCTGTCTCGTCCCGCGTTGACTTTTCGCGAGGTGAAATTTCACGAAGTCCCGAAACTCCCTGATATTTGCATGCCTTCTTCAACATGCCATATCTCGGTGACCGAAGCTCCAAATCTTGCATATGATATGTCAAAATGTTCGTCTCGTTGAGCTCTTCATGGTAGTAGCATTTCCATGCATGTTACTGTCCAATATGATGCCTTTTTCTTTGTTGCAAGAGTGCTATAAAATGTTAACTACTGGTACTTATCAGATCATGGTGATTTGTCATTTTTGTTGCATTTGATGTGTGCATCATATGAGCATGAGGTCTACATGTGTTTTGAACTACACCATGCCTTATTTATAGAGGTGTAAGTCTTGTATTTTTGTGATCTATGTGGTGACTAGCACAAGCATGCAAACTAGGCTCCGTAATGTTGCTGTTTTCAGGGACATAGGATTTTGCTAAGTCTTTTTCCTGCTATTATTTTGATTCCATGTAAACTTGATGCTACATAGTGATCCATGTTTATTTTGGGATACTTCACTGAGGATGTTTTTAACATGTGGTTATGCTCTATCCATTCATGCCCCTGTTTGCAATTATGGAGTGCTCTAGCATGTCTTTTTCTTGTTCTACTTTTGCTATAAAATGTTCCTGGCAGAATGTTAACATGTTAATCAATCTTGCCATGGTTGTGGCTAGTGATCCATGCATCTTATGAACTTGCTCTTGACATGGTTAGCTTAATGAACATGTCATATTGCTATTGGTATGCTTATGTTGTCATTTAATGCTTTGTGGTGAGTGGCATGAGCTCGGAAAGTTGCTATCATAAATCTATTTATGCCATGCTCTGTTTTTCTTCTAAGTCTGAATCTGTTAATAAACTTGCTATGTTTACATGGGTGCCATCATATCTTCTGTGCCTTTTTTGCTCATGTTCAGTAAGAGACTTTTGTTCTATGCTTTTAGTAGAATCATGCCATGCCTTTGTTTGCTATGATATTGCCGTGGAATTGTCAGGGCAGATGTCCTCGTGGAAGGACTTAATCATGGACCCATCGCAACTAGGAAGCTTAAAGGGGTTAAACGGGACAAAGGACACGAGCGTTATACTGGTTCAGCCCCTTGCGGTGAAGGTAAAAGCCTAATCCAGTTTCAGGTGGTATTGCTTATTTTTCGATTACTAGGGAGCGAATCCGCTTGACCTAACTTTCGATCTGATCTTCCTTGCCCTGAACCGCCGCCGGGTCGTCCCTTTATATACAGAGGCTCCCCCGGCGGCTCATAGAATCCCGGCCGGCTCATAAACAGTGTCCGGCTCGGTCTCTAACTATTCTCCGCCTTACAATGAAAGTTATGTACATATGGCGGTTTATCAATACGGGCCTTGAGTCACCTTTGGGTCTTGGGCCCTTGTAAGTGCATCTAGTGCCACCCCTAGTTGGTTTTGGAGTATTGACGACAAACCTAGTTGAGGGACTAATGTGTTTGTGAGAATTGCAGGATAACACATGTAGAAGTCCCTCATTGATTCGGTTTTCCTACCAGAGATGACCCCTAAAAATGTATGAAGACATTGAAGTCAAAGGTGGTATGTGAAGACATTCACATTGAAGACTATGACAAGAGAAGACATCGCGTGAAGACTATGGAGCGCGGAGACTTAGCAGTTTCGTCGTTCTGTGTTTTTCTTTGTTGAGTCATAGGAACCACCGTACTGTTAAGTGGGGTCCAAGAGAACCAGTCAGAATGACTGAAGTGATGCTTAACCAAAATCCTATATCTTCGAGTGAAGACTATGAGAGCAAATCTTGTCCAGAGTTGGATAAGTCAGCTTTGCTTGTAGCCCAAGTAAAGTTGCCGTGTGTGTTTGAAATCTGACCATTGGAACACGTGTCAGTTCCTTAGTGACCTAGGGTCATTTCGGACAAATCAGGTCGGGTTGCCTAGTGGCTATAAATAGCCCACCCCCTACAACCATAAACGGTTGGTTGCTCAGAGTTAAAACACGGCTTTTGTCGTTTGAGAGCAACCCACCTCGAAGCCTTTGAGAGAGAATTCCTTGAGAGGATAAAGCCCTAACCACCCAGAGCCAAAGAGTGTTAGGAATCACTTAAGTCTTCCTGTCTGTGTGATCTGAAGACTTATTACACTTGAGGACCGTGAATCCTCCATCCAGTTAGGCGTCGCGTTCTGAGCATCCAAGAGTCATTGTGGATCGCCGGTGAACGAAGTCTGTGAAGGTTTGGAAGTCTACCTTGAAGACTTACCAGAGTGATTGGGTGAGGACTGGGTGTCCTTAGCTCAAGGGGAATAAGGTGAAGACGAGGTCTTCTGAGTTGAATCTCAGCCTCCCTAACTAGACGTATAGTTGTCACAACAATTGGAACTGGTCCAACAAATCATTGTCTTCAACGAGTCACTGCTTTCGTCCTTCCCTTCCCTTTACTTACTGTGGGTCCTTGTGAAGTCATTGTACGATTGCAACACCATTTGGCTTCACTGAGTGATTACTTGTTCTGATTGGCTTCACAATATCTTCCTACCTGATTCTCACTACATTGCTGCTATTAGTCATTGTGCTTTCACTTCATTGAATACTTGACTATGGTTTGCCTAGTGTAGTCTACCTTTCGTTGCATGGTAATAGGTTTATTTCTATCGTTTGTCTTCGAAACCTACATGTTTTGAAGACTTTCATAAAAATCGCCTATTCACCCCCCTCTAGTCGATCACTAGCACTTTCAATTGGTATCAGAGCAAGGTACTCCCTTGTTCTATGTGATTCAGTTTAACCACCTGGAGTTTTAGCTATGTCGACTGCAGGGATAATTAAAGTCTCCGCTGCGTGCCCCGTCTTCGATGGAACTGAATATCCCTACTGGAAGAATAAGATGCGCATGCATCTTGAAGCCATTGATGTCGACCTATGGTATGTCGTCAAGAACGGCGTTCCCAAGGCTGGAGAAGGTGTCACTGCTGCTGATGTCAAGAAGTTCGTTCAACTGGACTCTACTGCCAAGAATATCATCTGTGGTCATCTGACCAAAGGACAGTATGGCCGCGTGAGTGCTTTGGAAACATCTAAGCTAGTCTGGGACTGGCTCTCCAAGGTCAATGAAGGCATCTCAACCCAGAGAGATCAGAGAATCAGTGTCCTTCGCAACCTCTTCAACCGCTTCAAGAGAAATGACAATGAGAATGTCAATCTCACGTTTGATCGACTCACTGACATCACAAATGAGCTTCAAGCCCTCGGCGCTACTGAGATCACCAAGCATGAAGTCGTCAAGACACTCCTGAGATCACTTGACAGTTCGTTTGACACCCTAGCCCTGATGATTCAAGAACATCCTGATTTCAAGACACTCGATCCGTCTGACATACTTGAGAGGCTCAACACACACGAGTTTCAGCTTTCTGAGAAAAGAGACATCTACGGTCCCAACTATGGGCGAACTCGTGCCTTGAAGGCAAAGCCTGTCTCCTCATCTGAAGAAGAATCTGACAGCAGTTCTGATGATCCTGAAGATATTGGAAAGGAGCTTGCTATGCTTGTGAAGAAGTTCCAAAAATTCACCAAGAAGAAAGGCTTCAGAAAGTCTTCACGATCAAGCTCAAGGAATGATGAAGCTTCTGCTCATGACTACAAGAAGAGAACATGTCACAAGTGCAAGAAACCTGGCCACTACATCTCTGAGTGTCCACAGTGGGACAATGAGAACAACAAGAAGAAGAAGAGCAAGGAGTATGACTCTGACAACAAGAAGAAGAAGATATACTCAAAGTCTTCTTCCAAATCTTCCTCAAGGTCTTCATCACACAAGAAGAGCTCATCTGGTAAGGCACGTGCGTTTGTTGGCAAGGAAATGGATTCTGAGGAGGAGTCTGCTTCTGAGGAGGCGGAGGTGGAGTCTGAGGAGGAGTCCGATTCTGGCGTTGCGAGTCTGGCTACAGCATACGTTGCCAAGTCCATCTTCAACACTGAATACAATGACTTCATCACCGACACCGATGCAAATGACAAGGACTACTCCGCTCCTTCCTACTGCTTCATGGCACGCGGTTCCAAGGGTACGACACCAGCTGCTTCAGAATGGATTATTGATAGTGGGTGTACAAATCACATCACTGGCAAGCGAAGCCTTCTCATGGACTCAACTTTACGTCCATCTGACAAAAGTCACATCACATTTGCTGACACTGGTAAAAGCAAGGTATTGGGTCTAGGTAGAGTTGCAATCTCAAAGGATCAACACATGGATAAAGTCATGCTTGTTGAATCCCTTGGTTTCAACTTAATGTCTGTCTCAATGCTTTGCGATTTAAACATGATTGTGATGTTTGGAAAATATCATTGCCTTGTACTAATGGAATCTGACAAGTCTCTAGTGTTTGAAGAGTATCGGAAAGATGATTTGTACGTGGTAGATTTCTCAGCAGGACCACAACTTGCAGTATGTCTTCTAGCAAAAGCTTCTGAATGCTGGCTCTGGCATCGAAGGCTAGGGCATGCTGGCATGAGGAACCTCCACACCCTTGCAAGGAAGAAGCATGTCATAGGCATCGAGGGCGTCAAGTTCAAGAAGGATCACTTATGCGGTGCCTGTGAAGCAGGAAAGATGACGAGGGCCAAGCATCCCTCGAAGACAATCATGACAATGACTCAACCCTTCGAACTGCTCCACATGGATCTTTTCGGTCCCACTCATTACTCAACTCTTACTACTACTGCTTGTCTCTATGGCTTTGTCATTGTTGATGATTATTCAAGATATACTTGGGTGCATATAATCCTCTACAAGACTGAAGTGCAGGATGTCTTCAGACGCTTCACCAATCGAGCAATGAACAACTATGGCGCCAAGATAAAACACATCAGAAGTGACAATGACACTGAATTCAAGAACACTAGCCTAGATACATATCTTGATACTTTAGGCATCACACATGAATTCTCAGCTCCATACACGCCACAGCAGAATGGCGTCGTCGAACGCAAGAACAGAACACTTATTGAGATGGCCCGGACGATGCTTGATGAATACAAGACTCCAAGAAAGTTCTGGCCTGAAGCCATTGATACTGCATGCCATATCATCAACCGTGTTTATCTTCACAAGCTTCTGAACAAGACATCCTATGAGCTCCTTACTGGCAAGAAGCCAAACGTCAGTTACTTCAGAGTATTTGGTGCCAGGTGCTGGATCAAGGATCCACATCACACTTCAAAATTTGCACCAAAAGCACATGAGGGTTTTATGCTTGGATATGGAAAGGATTCACACTCCTACAGGGTCTTCAACCTTTTTCACTATAAAGTGGTTGAAACAGTGGATGTGCGGTTTGATGAGACGAATGGCTCACAAAGAGAGCACCTGCCAAATGTGCTAGATGAAATTCCATCCAGTGATTCAATCAAACTTATGGGAACTGGAGAAATCATACCGTCTGAAGCTCAGCCTGAAGAGAAACTTATCATCTCCGCACCTGATCAACCTGAAGACAATGCTCAGCCTGAAGAAAATCCCTCTAACGATAATAATGATCTGCAAGAGCAAAATCTTCGTCATGTACATCCTCGTGTTGCAAATGAAGTACATATTGAGAGAATAATTGATAGCATCAATGCACCAGGTCCACTCACTCGTTCAAGGGCAACACAGCTAGCAAATTTCTGTGGGCACTTCGCATTCGTCTCAATATCTGAACCCAAGAAAGTTGAAGAAGCCTTCATGGAACCTGAATGGATTCAAGCTATGCAAGAAGAGCTTCAACAGTTTGAGCTGAATAATGTATGGGAACTGGTTAAGCGTCCTGACCCTCGCAAGCACAATATAATAGGCACCAAATGGATATATCACAACAAGCAAGATGAGCATGGTCAAGTTGTCAGAAACAAAGCTCGTCTCGTTGCTCAAGGTTACACTCAAGTTGAAGGGATTGACTTCGATGAAACATTTGCTCCTGTGGCCAGACTTGAAGCCATACGCATACTGCTGGCTTATGCAAATCATCATAATATTCTTCTGTATCAAATGGATGTGAAGAGCGCTTTTCTCAATGGCAAGATTGAAGAAGAAGTGTATGTTGCACAACCGCCTGGCTTTGAAGATCCAAAACATCCTGACATGGTGTACAAGCTCAACAAGGCACTGTATGGCCTCAAACAAGCCCCTCGGGCTTGGTATGACACACTCAAATACTTCCTGAAGAGCAAAGGCTTAAAACCTGGTTCCCTCAACCCCACTCTCTTCACGAAGACATATGATGGTGAACTGTTTGTGTGCCAAATATATGTGGATGACATTATCTTCGGCTGCACCAATCAGAAATACACTAACGAGTTTGGATATATGATGCAAGAGCAATATCAGATGTCCATGATGGGTGAGCTGAAGTTCTTCCTTGGTCTTCAAATTCGTCAGCAACATAACGACATCTTCATATCTCAAGAGAAGTATCTCAAAGATTGCCTGAAGAAATTTGGGATGCAAGACTGCAAAGGCTTCACAACTCCAATGCCAGCCAAACATCATCTGGGTCCCGACGATAATGGTAAAGAGTTCGATCAAAAGGTATACCGCTCCATGATTGGGTCTTTACTTTATCTATGTGCATCTAGGCCAGATATTATGCTTAGTGTTTGCATGTGTGCTCGATTCCAAGCGGCACCAAAGGAATCGCATCACTTAGCTGTGAAGCAAATTCTTCGATATTTGGCTCACACCCCAACATTAGGATTATGGTATCCCAAGGGCTCAGAGTTTGATCTGGTTGGATTCTCGGATGCTGATTATGCTGGTGACAAGGTGGATCGCAAGTCTACGTCAGGCACATGTCATTTTCTGGGACGATCACTTGTATGTTGGTCTTCAAAGAAGCAGAACTATGTATCTCTCTCCACTGCTGAATCTGAATACATTGCTGCTGGATCTTGCTGCGCTCAGCTTCTGTGGATGAAGCAAACACTCAAAGACTATGGCATTCATCTGAAGCAAGTGCCACTCTACTGCGACAACGAAAGCGCCATCAAGATTGCCAACAACCCAGTTCAGCACTCGAAGACAAAGCACATTGAAATTCGTCATCACTTTCTCAGAGATCATGTTGTGAAGGAAGATATTGATATCATACACGTCAACACTGAAGAGCAATTGGCAGATATCTTCACCAAGCCCTTGGATGAGAAGAGATTTTGCAAGTTACGGTGTGAGCTAAATATCTTGGAATCCTCAAATGTCCTGTGATCAGGCACACATCCTAACACTTATGCATATTGATGACTTAGATGTGCAACACATGAAGTAAAATATATCTTCAATCAATGAAGACATACATTCTAAGTGTGAATACATTAATGTGGAATTTGACTTCGGAGCACCACGATAATTGTGCGCCGTGTCTGGGTCTAATACTTCCTATACGGTGGGTAACGCCACCACCAAATTCTTCTGTTTGAAGTGTTTCACCCATGCGTTACATTTGCTATGTCTTCACATTTGGTTTGGCTTCAATCTCAACCTGTCTTCATGATTATCTTCGCTATGTTGATTATATATATATACTAGTGTTCTGTCCTCTACAACATTCACTTATAGCTATGTCTTCTTGTTGAATCTTTTGAACTAAGTGAATGTGATCGGACCCTAACCTCTGTATGCTTTCTATCTCAAACTCTATCTCTCCAAATCACATGCATTCTCTTGAAACTGTCGAATGTCTTCTCTGCGTCCTTGTCAGCAGAAGATACAGAGGCAAACATTAAGTCCGCTTTCAATGCTAATTCCTTCACCCAAAACCTGGAGAAGTGTGAACGACCACCCGACAATCCAGGCGTGCGTGGGAACGTGGAACAACCTCCGATATGTTGCATGATGGCCACGTGTCCTTCAGATGTGAATCGCCAGGGGCACTTATGTAATAACACTGTGCCGTCCCTGTCCCTATAAATACACGCCTCACCACAGTCATTATCCTTTCTTCCACTCTCGCACAAACCCTAGCGCCACCACTAGCCCTTGACGACGCCGGTGACGAAGCTCTTAGCTGCCGCGACCTCTCCGACGCCGTCTTCACGCCGGTTGCGGACATCGTCTTCTCCGCCGTCGCTGTAGGTGTCCTCCGTCGCCAAGTTAGGGCACGGACGATCGAACTGCTCGGCCTCCTCTTCCACTCCGTCTAGCAGTTCTTCGTGTGGTAAATAAAACTTCCTTTTTACGACCCCTTTGATCCTATAGATTCATCACTTTCTACCACAAGAAGTTTCTATTCACACAAGTTGGATCTATTTCATACTGCATCTCATAATATGCCTAGTATGTTCACTTATGCTTCACAAAGTAGTTAGATTCCTCACTTGTATTGATCCATGGATTCGTACAAATCTGGAACCAACTCTTTATCTATGAGTGAATGTCTTCGCACGTTGAGGTCAATGTCTTCTAAACTGATTTATCTTCAAAATCTTTTGAGAATGCATATGACCTCTTCCCCTTCCCTCGCACCTTAATGCTGTCACAGGTACATGTCCGTGGGAGAATCCCTTGGTTCTCATAGTCTGCATTCATTTGCAGAATTCTTACAACATCATATAAATTCTCCCGAAGCCAGTTCCTGTTTGTCCAGCAAGCGAAAGCCTTTGAAGCCTTTGAACATGTTGAAGCCATTCAGTTTAAAGTTCATGGCTGCAGAGAAATCAGTAAGGAAGGGTGGCAGAAAGCGTCGAGGTGAAACATCAAGAGATCTGCCCGATGACCTCTCAGAGCTGTACAAGACAGATCCAGAAGAGGATTACAATCAGCGCAAGACACGAATCCAATGGATTCGACGATATTGGGCAGAACAGTGGTTCAAGTACAGATTTGTGACCAAGGAATATGCTGAGAAGAATGCCATCAAGCGACCATGGGGAGACATCCTATACAGAAATCTTTAACCCAGGTCCAGAGATGAAGCCATTGAACAAGGCTTCTATCCTTGCATGGTCCGTGGACCACAGCCTGCGGATGCACACCCATCGTCACTGCTATGGTGCCATGACGACAATCCGTTCAAGTGCAACTTCCAGTTTGCCCAGAATTCGGCGAAGCAGAACAAGAAGTCATTGGGACTAGACTTCAACCCTGGTCCCTCTACTCCCCGTGCCGATGGCACCCGCGAAGCTGAACCCAATCTTGTTGGGCCGTTCTACAACCTGGAAGGTCTCATCACTCATATCATGGTTCAAGGGACAGCCGTGGATGAGCCTGTAGATGACGCTGAATCTGATGAAGTGCCTGCACCGCCGAAGCCAAAGAAACTGAAGCAGCCTAAAGCTTCAAATCCTGCCTCAGCACCAAAAATCTCACGGGCGAAGCCACTGGCTACTGCACCTCCTGAAGACAGTGTGCAGTCTGAAGATTTGTCACGCATCTCCAAGCCCTCGAGAGTCAAGATGCCTTTGCAACACACGAGCCAAGAACTGACTGCTGCTGCTATTCTGCGCAACGACGCCATTGATCTGTCCAGCAATGAAGATCTTGTAGATGACGCTCTTGAGCAACTGATCAAGAGCAAAGAAGCAGAAATCTTCAATGATTTGCCTCTCTTTCACGTGGCAATCATCCACAACTTCATTGATGAGTGGTTTGACATGCCCAACCTCAGCTTTGAAGATCTGCAACTTCCAATTGGCCTCAGTGTCGCCTTCCATGGTGCCATTGCTTCAGAGCTAGCTCTAGCTCAGCGCATCGTTGAACTAAAGCAAAAGATTGACTTTGAGAAAGCTCAGTTCAAGAAGCACATGGCCAAGCTCAGCGTGCAAGAGGTCAAAAATTTCAAGATCATGCTGCACGAGCTCAAAGAAGCCTTTCTCAAGAAGCATGAAGAAGCTCAAGGTTCTCGTGAGCGCATGAAGAGCCTGGCTGACAAGTGTGTGCAAGCCTACAATGAGGCTGAGAAGCGCAAGGCCCTTGGTTGTCCTGGCATCGACCCCAGGATGGCTGCAAAGAAGAAGAAGAAGCCAGCTGTGGCCGAACCCGAAGCACCAAGGCAGGAAGCACATCCCATTGTCTTCCCAGCCAGTATGACTGGCTCGAAGCCAAAGGTCAGGTCAACCGCTTCAGAACTGAAGAAGACGAGGACTGCTGAGGCTGAAGCGAGAAAGAGGAAACATCCTGAAGCCTCTGATGCTGCTCCCTCCAAGAAGAAGCGCAAGACCAAGAAGGATCGGGCTGCTCCCACAGAGCCCTTAGTTGTTGAAAGTGCGTTATATCGACTAGAGGGGGGGTGAATAAGCGATTTTTATGAAAGTCTTCAAAACTTGGGAGTTATGAAGACAAACAGTGAAGATTATGCCTATTACTATGCAGCGGAAGTTAGATTACACTAGGCCAGCCATGGTCATGTATTCAATAGAGTGAAAGCACAGTGACAAACAGCTTCAGTGTAATAAGGATCAAGTAGGAAGAAGTTATGAAGCCAAACAGATCATGCATTCACGTTGTGACGACAAATGATAAAGCAAGCATGCAATGACTTCACAATGAGTAACAGCAAGAGAAGGAAGTGAAGATGAAACCAGTGACTCGTTGAAGACAATGATATGTTGGACCAGTTCCAGTTGCTGTGACAACTGTACGTCTGGTTGGAGCGGCTAGGTATTTAAACCTTAGGACACACAGTCCCAGACACCCAGTCCTGAACACACAGTTCAGGACACCAAGTCCTCACCGTAATCTCCTTGAGCTAAGGTCACTTAGTCCTCGCCCAATCACTCTGGTAAGTCTTCAAGGTAGACTCCCAAACCTTCACAGACTTCGTTCACTGGCAATCCACAATGTCTCTTGGATGCTCTGAACGCGACGCCTAACCGTCTGGAGGATTCACAGTCCTCAAGTGTAATAAGTCTTCAGATCACACAGACAAGAAGACTTAAGTGATGCCCAATTTACTCTGGCTCTGGGTGGTTAGGGCTTTTCTCCTCACTAGGAATTTTCTCTCAAAGGCTTCGGGGTGGGTTGCTCTCAAACGACAAAAGCCGTGCACTGAAATCCGAGCAGCCAACCGTTTATGGTTGTGGGGGTGGGCTATTTATAGCCACTTGGCAACCCGACCTGATTTGTCTGAAATGACCCTGGGTCACTAAGGAACTGACACGTGTCTCAACGGTCAGATTTCGAACTCTCATGGCAACTTTACTTGGGCTACAAGCAAAGCTGACTTGTCCGGCTCTGGACAACATTCGCTCTCATTGTCTTCACTCGAAGACATAGGTTTTTGATTTAGGCATCACTTAAGTCATTCTGACTTGTTCTCCTGGACCCCACTTAACAGTACGGTGGTTCCTATGACTCAACAAAAATAAAAAGAACTACGAAAGATCTAAGTCTTCGAGTTCCATAGGCTTCATAACATGTCTTTTGTTGTCATAGTCTTCAATGTGAATATCTTCATATACCACCTTTGACTTCAATGTCTTCATTCATTTTTAGGGGTCATCTCTGGTAGTAAACCGAATCAATGAGGGACTTCTACCTGTGTTTTCCTGCAATTCTCACAAACACATTAGTCCCTCAACTAGGTTTGTCGTCAATACTCCAAAACCAACTAGGGGTGGCACTAGATGCACTTACAATCTCCCCCTTTTTGGTGATTGATGACAAACTAGTTGAAGTTTTCAACGGGGAATATAAAGTGTGAAGTCTGTAAAGGAATTGTCATCATAAGTTGCAAGTGCTCCCCCTGAAGATGTGCATATAAGTTAATTTGCTTTTGGAATGCAATTGCACATGGCAGGTTGTACTTGTGGAGATCAGCTTCAGCTTATGATGACAATCTACTATGCATGTGAAAGTATATGAAGATAATAACATGCATAGTGGAAAATGGACGTCTGCAGAATGAGATGAGTGCGGAATTTATCGTCGCACATGCAGAATTTATCTTCGCAAAAGGAGTGGTAAAACAAGTAGCAGAAGACCATCGAGTTTTAGTGTTTACAACTCAAAAGAACCAAATGAAGCAAAACAAGAGTTGCAAACACGAAGCAAGTATAACAAAACAAGGCACCCGCCCATATTGACCCGCTTGAAGACTATAAACATCATATGCTTCTCCCCTTTTGTCAGGAATGACCAAAAAGGTTTGAAGACATAGAGTTTTCTACGCGTTCCCAGGCGCAGCAGGGTCGGTGGAGTTGTTTGGCGGTGCTGAGCTTTGAGGTGCTGAAGCGGGTGGTGGTGAAGTAGCATCATCATCTTCATCAATGATCCTCGCAGTGACGGTGGCAGCAGATGAGGAATACTCAGAGTCTTCAAGTGACGGTGTGTTGCGCATCACAGCCCTCCTAGGAGGTGTGGTGTCAAATTTGAAGCGCTCTGTGAAGCCATCCTCTTCAAGTTCAGCTTCAGTGCAGATCATTGAGAGCCCTTTCCACGTACGACGGCAAGTCTCATGCGTAACGAAGGCATTCTTGGTGGCTAGGTTTCGAAGACGATTGACACCCACCAAGAGGCTCTTCATCTGACGTTTCAGCCAGTCGTGATGCCTATCTTGCTTTTGGTGAAGGGCCACAAGAAGCTCTCGGTCAGTGAGGACACGAGCACGCTTCTTGGGTCTTGGAGCGTTTGTGCTATCTGTGGCTTCAGTTGATGCTGGTGCATGTGTAGTGCCAGCCATAGGATAGACCCTGGACATGGCTTCAACACCTTCAACATTCTGCGTGAAGCTCTGGTGTTCGGCATTCTGAAGACTTATTGGTTGCTTGGCAGGCTCAGGGTATATTGCTTCAGCTGATATATCAACATCTGGCAGGAAGATGCGATGGTTTCGGGCTGAGGGCTGATACGAATTTGTAGAGTGCAGTTTGATCAGCCTCATCACCCAAGGGGCATAGATTTTTAGACCAAATAAGTCCGAGCCTGACGCAGCAAGTTGTCGTATGAAAAGATCCTGTGCATTGGAGCATTTGCCATGCATGATATAGAATATGAGAGTCTTCATTGCACCCTCAATCTTGGCATGTGGAGAGTGTCCCTTAATGGGCCAGAGAGTCCGCCGAATAATATGATATATGGTCCTGGGCAGGTACTCTAGGTCTTCAATGAAGAACTCAGTTGGATAGGGTGCATCTTGAGGCAATGGCTTCATCATTGAGAGCATCTGACTCATATTGGGTTCAGGTCTCTGAAATATGCTCTCAATAGCTTCAGAATGAAGTTGACACCCTTCCTCGAAGAATTTGCCTGGAGTGGGCAGGCCAGTGAGCTCAATGATATTGAATGCATTGGCTTCATGATGGACATTTCCGGTCATCCACTCCAGGATCCAAGTCTTAGGATCTCTGTTGTAGCCTTTGATGTGGAGAGTGGCATAAAACTGAAGCAGAAGCTCTTCATTCCAGTGCTCTTCATCAGTCACGAACGGCAGCAGACCCACTTGCCTGAAGCAGTCCAAAGCTTCCTTAAGACATGGCAGACTAGCAATAGCTTCAACCTCAAGGCGCTTGTGAGGGAAGATGCGACCTTGGTTGTATAAGATGCAAGAATAATAGCTGCGCTGTGAATAGCTCCAGAACCTGTCTGATACAATCCTTTCCCTTGAATAGGGGTTCTTGGAGCTATCGAAAAATGTGTTGTCTGCCTTGAAGCTGTTTACATCAAAGGAGCCAGGTGCTGATGCAGGACCTGGGAACCTTGGAAGCCTTGGGACTGGCTTCTGGACATGAGGCCTGTGCTCTATGTGATAGTCAAATTGTGGACCTGCAGCAGACTCAGGAACTGAAGTGTCTGGCTCAGTGGCTTCGCTGTCCGCTGAAGCATTTGGTGGAGCGGGCTCCACATTGGCTTCAGTGTTAGTAGTTTGAGGGACATCTTCAGGCACGTTCTCTTGGGGAACTGCATCTTGATGGAGCGAGGGAGTGAGTTCTGGAGGTGCTTCTTCATTGTCTTCGGCTGATGCAGCCGGATTTTCTGCAGACTGGACTTGAGGCCGTGGACCTTTGTGAAGCCTACGGAACGCAGACGACGCTTGTGGTGTCGGAGTGGGCTGGGCCTGAATGTCTCTTCCTCCTGAGGGCGGTCCGCCCATGACTCATCTTGTGCCATTGGCGTCAGAGGACGACCAATGCTGATGGGTTCGCTTGTTTCAAGCTGAGGAAGGGCTGAATCACCTTGCACATTGTCCTGATGACCAATGTCTTCAGCAGCTAGTGGGTCGGCTGCTGGAATATCTTCAGCGTCAGGTGCCTCTGTGGTAGCAGGCTCATGAACTGTTAGTCTTCTTTCTGCATTGGGGTGAATGACAGAAAGGGGTTCAACCATCAAGGGCTCTGTGGGAGCAGCCCTAGTTTTCTTAGTCTTGCGCTTCTTTTTACTGGGGGCAGAAGGAGAGGCTTCAGAGCTCTTCCTTTTTCTGGCTTCAGCTTCTGCAGCTCTTGTCTTCTTTAGCTCTGAAGCTGTTGACCGGCTCTTTGGCTTCGAGCCAGTCGTGGCGGTTGGGAAGACAATGGAAGTGGCTGCTTGTCTTGATGCCTCTGGTTCACTCACAGCAGGCTGCTTCTTCTTCTTTGCGGCCATCTTGGGGTCGATGCCTGGACGCCCAAGTGCCTTGCGCTTTTCAGCCTCGTTGTAGGCTTGAACACATTTGTCAGCCAATGACTTCATCCTTTCACGCGAGCCTTGAGCTTCAGCACGCTTCTTCAGAAAGTTTTCTTTGAGATCATGCAGCATGATTTTGAAGCTTCTCACTTCCTGCACGCTGAGACTGGCCATGTGCTTCTTGAACTGAGCTTTTTCGTGATCAATTTTCTGCTTCAGCTCAACAATGCGCTGAGCAATGGCCAGTTCTGAAGCAATTGCGCCTTGGAAGGCGACGCTGAGTCCAATAGGCAGCTGCAGATCATTGAAGCTTATATCTGGTGTGTCAAACCATTCATCGATGAAGCTGTGGATGATGGCGACATCAAAGAGAGGCAGATTGTTGAAGATTTCCGCTTCCTCCTTGCTTTTGATGAGCTGTTCTAGTGCGTCATCGCCCAGATCTTCATCGCTTGATAGATCAATGGCTTCACTGCGCAGAATGGCAGCAGCAGTGAGCTCTTTGCCTATGTGTTGCTGGGGATCCTTATCCTTCAGGGGCTTGGAGATGCGGGATACATCTTCAGACTGCTCACTGACTTCAGGAGGTGCAGTTTTCAATGGCTTCGCCCTTGAGATTTTTGAGGTAGGGGCCGGCTTCGAAGCTTTTGGTTTCTTTGTCTGCTTTGGCTTCGGCATAGCAGGAGCTTCATCAGACTCAAAATCAGCTGGAGGGTCATTCACAGCAGTCCCTTAGACTAAGATGTGGGTGATCAGGCCCTCAAGATTGGCAAACGGACCGATGATATTGGGTTCCGCGTCGCGTGTGCCATCTGCCCTTGGTGAGGAGGGACCAGGATTGAAGTCAAGCCCAAATTTCTTCTTGTTTAGCTTTGCAGACTGTTGAGCAAACTGAAAGTTGCGTTTGACGAGATTGTCGTCACGACACCAGAGAAGTGACGACGGATGTGCATCATCAGGCTGTGGTCCTCGGACCATGCATGGGTAGAAGCCTTGAGCAATGGCTTCATCTCTGGTTCTGGGTACAAGGTTCTTGTATAAGATATCCCCCCATGGACTCTTGATTGCATTCTTTTCAGCATACTCCTGGGTGACGAAGCGGTATTTGAACCACTGTTCTGCCCAATAGCGTCGAATCCATTGGATTCAGGTTTTGCACTGCCCATAGCTCTCTTCTGGATCTGTTTTGTACATTTCTGCCAAGTCTTCAGGCAGATCCTTGGAAGTTCCCTCATGTCTCTGTCTGCCCCCCTTTCTTGCTACTGCAACTGAAGCCATAAACTTTAACTTGAAAGGCTTCAAAACTTTCAAAGGCTTCAAAGGCTTTCTTTTTCTGGACAAACAGGAACTGGCTTCAAGAGAGTTTATGTGATGCTGTAGGAATTCTGCAAATGAATGCAGACTATGAGAACCGAAGGATTCTCCCACGGACATGTACCTGTGACAGCATTAAGGTGCGAGGGAAGGGGAAGAGGTCATATGCATTCTCAGAAGGTTTTGAAGATTAATCAGTTTAGAAGACATTGACCTCATTGTGCGAAGACATTCACTTATAGATAAGAAGTTGGTTCCAGATTTGTACGAACCCATAGATCAGTACAAGTGAGGAATCTAACTACTTTATGAAGCACAAGTGAATATAGTAGGCATGTTATGATATGCAACGAGAGATCTAACTGATGTGAAGAGAAACTTCTTATGGTTGAAAGTGACAGAACCAAGAGATCAAAAGAGGCTGTAAAAAGAAGTTTTATTTACCACACTGGAACTGCTAGACGGAAGGGAGTTGATGCCGAGCAGTTCAGTCCTCCGTGCCCTAACTTGGCGACGGAAAACACCTACGGCGACGGCGGAGAGGACGATGTCCGCGGTCGGCGTGAGGACGGCGTTGGAGAGGTTGCGGCAGCGAAGCGCTTCGTCTCCGGCGTCGTCGAGTGCTAGCGGTGGCGCTAGGGTTCGTGCGAGGATGGAAGAAGGAGATAATGACTGCGGTAAGTGTGAATTTATAGACTCAGAGGCGGCACTGTGCTATTACGCAGGTGCCCCTGGCGGTTCGCATTTGAGGCACGCGTGGCCAATTAGCGGAAGTTTGGGGTTTGTTCCACATCCCACGCACGCCTATATTGTCAGGTGGTCGTTCCTGCTTCTCCGGATCTTATGTGGAGGAATGAGCATTAAAAATGGACTTTTATGGTTGTCTCTATGTCTTCAGCTGACAGGGACACAGTGAAGACATTCGACAGTTTCAATAGAATGCATATGACTTGGAGAGATAGAGTTTGAGATAGAAAGCATAGAGAGGTTAGGGTCCGATCACATTCACTTAGTTCAAAAGATTCAACCAAGAAGACATAGCTATAAGTGAATGCTGTAGAGGACAGAACACTTAGAGCATATATATATATAATCATCGTAGTGAAGATAATCATGAAGACATGTTAAGTTCGAAGCCAAACCAATGTGAAGATATTGCAAGGTAACGCCATGAGTTAAACATTTCAAAATGGAACGTTTGGTGGTGGCGTTACCCACCGTATAGGAAGTATTAGACCCAGACACGGCGCACAATTATTGTGGCGCTCCGAAGTCAAATTCCACATTAATGTATTCACACTTAGAATGTATGTCTTCATTGATTGAAGATATACTTTACTTTGTGCGTTGCACATCTAAGTCATCAATATGCATAAGTGTTAGGATGTGTGCCTGATCACAGGACATTTGAGGATTCCAAGATATTTAGCTCACACCGTAACTTGCAAAACCTCTTCTCCAAGGGCTTGGTGAAGATATCTGCCAATTGCTCTTCAGTGTTGACGTGTATGATATCAATGTCTTCCTTCACAACATGATCTCTGAGAAAGTGATGGCGAATTTCAATGTGCTTTGTCTTCGAGTGCTGAACTGGGTTGTTGGCAATCTTGATGGCGCTTTCGTTGTCGCAGTAAAGTGGCACTTGCTTCAGATGAATGCCATAATCCTTGAGTGTTTGCTTCATCCACAGAAGCTGAGCGCAGCAAGATCCAGCAGCAATGTATTCAGATTCAGCAGTGGAGAGAGATACACAGTTCTGCTTCTTTGAAGACCAACATACAAGTGATCATCCCAGAAAGTGACATGTGCCTGATGTAGACTTGCGATCAACTTTGTCACCAGCATAATCAGCATCCGAAAATCCAACCAAATCAAACTCTGAGCCCTTTGGATACCATAATCCTAGAGTTGGGGTGTGAGCCAAATATCGAAGAATTCGCTTCACAGCTAAGTGATGCGACTCCTTTGGTGCCGCTTGAAATCAAGCACACATGCAAACACTAAGCATGATATCTGGCCTAGATGCACATAAATAAAGAAAAGACCCAATCATGGAGCGGTATACCTTTTGATCGAACTCTTTACCATTGTCGTCAGGACCTAGATGATGTTTGGCTGGCATTGGTGTTGTGAAGCCTTTGCAGTCTTGCATACCGAACTTCTTCAGGCAATCTTTGAGATACTTCTCTTGAGATATGAAGATGCCATTGCGCTGTTGTCGGATTTGAAGACCAAGAAAGAACTTCAGCTCCCCCATCATGGACATCTGATATTGCTCTTGCATCATATATCCAAACTCTTCACTGTACTTCCGATTGGTGCAGCCGAAGATAATGTCATCCACATATATTTGGCACACGAACAGTTCACCATCGTATGTCTTCGTGAAAAGAGTGGGATCCAGGGAACCAGGTATGAAGCCTTTGCTCTTCGGAAAGTACTTGAGTGTATCATACCAGGCCCTAGGGGCTTGTTTGAGGCCATACAGTGCCTTGTTGAGCTTGTATACCATATCAGGATGTTTTGGATTTTCAAAACCAGGTGGTTGTGCAACATACACTTCTTCTTCAATCTTGCCATTGAGAAAGGCACTTTTCACATCCATTTGATATAGAAGTATGTTATGATGATTTGCATAGGCCAGCAGTATGCGTATGGCTTCAAGCCTAGCCACAGGAGCAAAAGTTTCATCGAAGTCAATGCCCTCTACTTGAGTATATCCTTGAGCAACGAGACGAGCTTTGTTTCTGACAACTTGACCATGCTCATCTTGCTTGTTGCGGTATATCCATTTGGTGCCTATTATGTTGTGCTTCCGTGGATCGGGACGCTTAACCAGTTCCCATACATTATTCAGCTCAAACTGTTGAAGCTCTTCTTGCATAGCTTGAATCCATTCAGGTTCCATGAAGGCTTCTTCAACTTTCTTGGGTTCTGATATTGAGACGAATGCGAAATGCCCACAGAAGTTTGCTAGCTGAGTTGCCCTTGAACGAGTGAGTGGACCAGGTGCATTGATGCTGTCAAGTATTCTGTCAATCTACACTTCATTTGCAACACGAGGATGTATAGGGCGAAGACTTTGCTCTTGCTGATCTGCGTTGTTGTTTGGAGGAATGTCTTCATGCTGAGCATTGTCTTCATGTTGATCAGGTGCTGAGATGATGAGTTCTTCTTCAGGATGAGCTTCAGAAGGCATAATCTCTCCAGTTCCCATAAGCTTGATTGATTCACTAGCTGGGACTTCATCTAGCACATTTGGCTTTGAAGCAATAAGTCTAAGTGCAGCATCTGAGAATTTTAGCTTTGAAGCCTTAGCAAACAGTCTAGCAGGTGGACAATAATACTCATAGGAATAAGCAGAATAATTTTTGGTCACATGAACACGGTTCGATGAACCGCTCTCATACTCATGTGCCTGAGTATGGTTTCCCTGCAAAAAATTTGTGTTAGTGTGACTCAGGTGAGTCCTCTGTTTGTATGAAGCCATTGGACCGTATGAAGCCTTTGGTCTGAGATTTGTCTTCTTCAAGTGAGGTGTCATGAAGACATTCACAGGAAGATTTTCCAGACACTTTTTGGAAACCCAGATCTTCTTCATTGGCGGTCCATTCCTGCAGTTAGTACCAATGTACCTGGCAAACACTTCACCATTCTGATTCTTAAACAGTTTATAGTTTGCATCAAAGGATTCATCAATGATAATGGGGTTAGCACAAGTGAAGCCAGATAAGTTGGATGGATCTACTGAAAGTTCCTTTGCAGCAACCCATGTGGTTTTGGGGTACTGCTCAGGTTTCCAGTAAGAGCCATCTGCATTGATTTTCCTCACAAATCCAACACCCTCTTTCCTAGGGTTTCGATTCAGTATCTGCTTCTTGAGGACATCACATAGTGTCTGATGTCCTTTAAGACTTTTGTACATCCCTGTTTCAAGCAATGTCTTCAACATAGCATTCTCATCAGCAATAGCAGTGGTATCCTCAGCAGAGGGGTTAGTTACCACGTCAACAGTTGAAGATATTGCAACAGCAGTAGAAGTGGAACATTCAGCAACAGAATTAGCATTATCACGCTCAATGCATTTAAGACATGGTGGTTCAAAACCTTCCTGAGCGGGACTGATCTGTTCGGAGCGAAGTGACTCGTTTTCCTTTTGAAGATCTTCATGAGCCACCCTCAATTTCTCAAGTTCTTGCTTCCTTTGAAGATAATCATAGGAAAGCTTTTCATGAGTTTTTGAGAGAGTATCATGATGATCTTCAAGTTCCTGATACTTAATGTGAAGGTTTTTTATGTCTTCAATTAAGGATTCAGATTGAGTCATTTCAGCACCCAACAGATCATCGCTTCTGTCTAACAGTTTTTGAATATGTTCCATAGCTTTCTGTTGTTCAGTTGCAATTTTAGCAAGTGTTTTGTAGCTAGGTTTTGAATCACATTCAGAGTCATCGTCACTAGATGTTTCATAGCGAGTAGTGCATGTGTTTACCTTGGCACCGCGTGCCATGAAGCAGTAGGTAGGAGTGGAGTCGTTCTTGTTATTTGCGTTGGTGTCGGTGATGCAGTCATTGTCTTCAGTGTTGAAGATGGACTTGGCGACGTATGCTGTAGCCAGACTCGCAATGCCAGAATCAGACTCCTCCTCAGACTCCATCTCTGCCTCCTCAGATGCGGACTCCTCCTCTGAATCCATCTCCTTTCCAACAAACGCACGTGCCTTGCCAGATGAGCTCTTCTTGTGTGATGAAGACTTTGATGAAGACTTGGAAGAAGACTTTGAGTATTTCTTCTTCTTCTTGTCGTCAGAATCATATTCCTTGCTCTTCTGCTTCCTTCTGTTCTCATTGTCCCACTGTGGACACTCAGAGATGAAGTGTCCAGTTTTCTTGCACTTGTGACATGTTTTCTTCTTGTAGTCATGAGCAGAAGCTTCATCATTCCTTGAGCTTGATCGTGAAGATTTTCTGAAGCCTTTCTTCTTGGTGAAATTTTTAAACTTCTTCACTAGCATTGCAAGTTCTCTTCCAATGTCTTCAGGATCATCAGAACTGCAGTCAGATTCTTCTTCAGATGAGGAGACAACTTTTGCCTTCAAGGCGCGAGTTCGCCCATAGTTTGGACCGTAGATATCTCTTTTCTCAGAAAGCTGAAACTCGTGTGTGTTGAGCCTCTCAAGTATGTCAGACTGATCGAGTGTCTTGAAATCAGGACGTTCTTGAATCATCAGGGCCAGGATGTCAAACGAACTATCAAGTGATCTCAGCAGCGTTTTGACGATTTCATGTTTGGTGATTTCAGTGGCGCCGAGGGCTTGAAGCTCATTTGTGATGTCAGTGAGTCTATCAAATGTGTGCTGGACATTCTCATTGTCATTTCGCTTGAAGCGGTTGAAGAGATTGCGAAGGACACTGATTCGTTGATCTCTCTGGGTTGAGATGCCTTCATTGACCTTGGAGAGCCAGTCCCAGACCAGTTTGGATGTCTTCAAGGCACTCACACGGCCATACTGTCCTTTGGTCAGATGACCACAGATGATGTTCTTGGCAGTAGAGTCCAGTTGAACAAATTTCTTGACATCAGCAGCAGTGACACCTTCTCCAGCCTTGGGAACGCCGTTCTCGACGACATACCATAGGTCGACGTCAATGGCTTCAAGATGCATGCACATCTTATTCTTCCAGTAGGGATATTCAGTTCCATCGAAGACGGGGCACGCAACGGAGACTTTGATTATCCCTGCAGTCGACATAGCTAAAACTCCAGGTGGTTAAACCGAATCACACAGAACAAGGGAGCACCTTGCTCTGATACCAATTGAAAGTGCGTTATATCGACTAGAGGGGGGTGAATAGGCAATTTTTATGAAAGTCTTCAAAACTTGGGAGTTATGAAGACAAACAGTGAAGATTATGCCTATTACTATGCAGCGGAAGTTAGATTACACTAGGCCAGCCATGGTCATGTATTCAATAGAGTGAAAGCACAGTGACAAACAGCTTCAGTGTAATAAGGATCAAGTAGGAAGAAGTTATGAAGCCAAACAGATCATGCATTCACGTTGTGACGACAAATGATAAAGCAAGCACGCAATGACTTCACAATGAGTAACAGCAAGAGAAGGAAGTGAAGATGAAACCAGTGACTCGTTGAAGACAATGATATGTTGGACCAGTTCCAGTTGCTGTGACAACTGTACGTCTGGTTGGAGCGGCTAGGTATTTAAACCTTAGGACACACAGTCCCAGACACCCAGTCCTGAACACACAGTTCAGGACACCAAGTCCTCACCGTAATCTCCTTGAGCTAAGGTCACTTAGTCCTCGCCCAATCACTCTGGTAAGTCTTCAAGGTAGACTCCCAAACCTTCACAGACTTCGTTCACTGGCAATCCACAATGTCTCTTGGATGCTCTGAACGCGACGCCTAACCGTCTGGAGGATTCACAGTCCTCAAGTGTAATAAGTCTTCAGATCACACAGACAAGAAGACTTAAGTGATGCCCAATTTACTCTGGCTCTGGGTGGTTAGGGCTTTTCTCCTCACTAGGAATTTTCTCTCAAAGGCTTCGAGGTGGGTTGCTCTCAAACGACAAAAGCCGTGCACTGAAATCTGAGCAGCCAACCATTTATGGTTGTGGGGGTGGGCTATTTATAGCCACTTGGCAACCCGACCTGATTTGTCCGAAATGACCCTGGGTCACTAAGGAACTGACACGTGTCTCAACGGTCAGATTTCGAACTCTCATGGCAACTTTACTTGGGCTACAAGCAAAGCTGACTTGTCCGGCTCTGGACAACATTCGCTCTCATTGTCTTCACTCGAAGACATAGGTTTTTGATTTAGGCATCACTTAAGTCATTCTGACTTGTTCTCCTGGACCCCACTTAATAGTACGGTGGTTCCTATGACTCAACAAAAATAAAAAGAACTACGAAAGATCTAAGTCTTCGAGTTCCATAGGCTTCATAACATGTCTTTTGTTGTCATAGTCTTCAATGTGAATATCTTCATATACCACCTTTGACTTCAATGTCTTCATTCATTTTTAGGGGTCATCTCTGGTAGTAAACCGAATCAATGAGGGACTTCTACCTGTGTTTTCCTGCAATTCTCACAAACACATTAGTCCCTCAACTAGGTTTGTCGTCAATACTCCAAAACCAACTAGGGGTGGCACTAGATGCACTTACAGTTGTTGAACCTATCTCCATGGTTCGCCCTGCAGCTGAACATCAAGAGCGCCAACTGACTTTCCATGAGCCTGCTTCCACAGAGGCTCATGAAGCTGAAGACATTCCAGCAGCTGATCCCAGCGCTGCTGAAGACATTGGTCACCATGACAATGTTGAAGATGATGTAGTTCTTCCTCAGATCGAGCACAACTTGGTATCATCGCCTGTGCTTACGCACAACGAACTCATTAGCATTGGTCGTCCTCTGACGCCAATTGCTCAAGATGCATCATGGGCTGATCACCCACAACAACAAGTCACACCACCCCGGCAAGAAGAAGAAGATGACTTTGAGGCCCAGCCAACTCCATCTCCAGAGGCATCGCCAGCGTTACGCAGGCTTCGCAAAGGACCAAGGTCTCAAGTCCCTCTTTTGAGCGTTCCAGAAGGAGAAGTGCCCCACCAATATGTTGCACATCAAGTGTTTCCAGATGCCACTCCTACTGTGAATGTCTCCGAGTCTGAGGCTAAAGCTGCTGAAGACATTCCGGCTGCATCAGTCGATGACACACGAGAAGAAGAACATGTCCCTACTCCCCCATTACTAAAGAAGCTGTTCTCAAGGAGAACGTGTCTGTGCCCGACCCTCCAGCTCATCAAGTGGAGGTTGAGAATCTTGAGGCTGCCACCACCAACACAAATGAAGCCAATGACGTTGTCATGGCTGAAGCAAATGTGGAGTGCACCAACCAATGTGCAAGAAGTCAGTGAAGCCAATGATGCTACTGCTCCTGTTCCAGCGCCTGCTGCTGGTCCTCAGTTTGACTATCACATTGAGCACAGGCCTTAGGTACAGGAGCCAATGCCAAGGTTGCCCAGGTTTCCAGGTCCTACATCAGCACCCGGATCCTTTAATGTCAACGGCTTCAAAGCAGACAACACCTTCTTTAATAGCGCCAAGAACCCCCACTCAAGGGAAAGAATATCTTCTGATTGGTTCTGGAGCTATCCGAAGCGAAGTTATTACTCATGCATTCTGTACAATCAAGGTCGCATTTTCCCTCATATGCGTCTTGACACTGAAGCCATAACTGGTCTGCCTTGCTTGGAAGAAGCTCTGGATTGCTTCAAAGAGTCTGGACTGTTGCCTTTCGGCACCGACCAAGAGCACTGGAACGAAGAGTTGTTGCTCCAATTCTATGCCACTCTTCACATTCGTGGCTACAACAGAGATCCGAAGACTTGGGTCCTTGAGTGGATGACCGGCAATGTTCATCACGAAGCCAAAGCCTTTGATATCATTGAGCTCACTGGTCTGCCCACTCCTGGAGATCTTTATGAACCTGGTTGTCAGCTTCATAGTGCAGCTATGGAGAGCATCTTTCAGAAGCCTGAACCGAACATGAGTCAGATGCTTAGCATGATGAAGCCTTTGCCTCCATATGCTGCATATCCTAAGGAGTTCTTTGTTGAAGACCTTGAGTATCTGCCACGCACTATCTATCACATTATCAGGCGAACTCTCTGGCCCATCAAAGGACATTCTCCACATGCAAAGCTGGAAGGTGCAATGAAGACTTTGGTCTTTTATATTCTTCACGGCAAATGCTTCAATGCACAATACTTCTTCATCCGCCAACTTGCTGCATCATGATCTGATCTTTTTGGCTTGAAGTTTTACGCTCCATGGATAATGCGGCTGATCAAACTACACTCAGATGTCTCATATCAGCCCTCTACTCGCAATCATCGGATCTTTCTGCCTGACGTTGATATGTCCGTTGAAGCCATCTATCCAGAGCCTGCCAAGGAGCCTCTTAGTCTTCAGAATGCTGAGCATCAAAGTTTCTCTCAAAACATTGAAGGAGTTGAAGCAGTCACTCGTGTTTATCCTCTGGCTGGTACTACACGTGCACCTCATCGTGCCCTCACTGAAGCCACTGAAAGCACTATTGCCCAACGGCCCAAGAAGCGATCTCGTGTTCTCAATGACCGAGAGCTTCTGGTTGCCCTTCATCAGAAACAGGATAGGCATCATGACTGGCTGAAGTGCCAAATGCAAAACCTCTTGGTGGATGTCAACCGCATTCGCAATCTTGCCACCAAGAATGCCTTTGTTGCCCATGAAACCTGTCGGCGTACATGGAAAGGGCTGACGCTTATGTGTTCTGAAGATGATCTTCAAGAGGATGGCTTCTCTGAACGCTTCAAGTTTGACTCCACACCTCCAAGAAGGACTGTGCTGCGACGAACTCCGTCTCTTGAAGACTCTGAGTTCTCTTCCTCCGCGGCAACTGTGAATGCCAGAATGATCGAGGACGAAGACGATGCCACTTCACCGCTCCCTACTTCTGCACGCATCGACACTGCCCCGAGTTTGTCTGCACCGCCGAACAACACCGACGACCTTGCTGCTTCACCTACTCCTCATGGGAACGAGTAGATGCTCTATGTCTTCAAACCTTTTTGGTCCTTACTGACAAAAGAGGGAGAAGCATATGAGTTTGATAGTCTTCAAGCGGGTCCATATGGGCGGTTACTTTATGTTTTGCCTAGTGTTTACAACTCTCGTTTTGATACATTTGGTTCTTTGACTTGTAACACTTAAACTCGATGGTCGTCTGCTACTTATTTGCTATTCTGTGATGCGATGATAAATTCCGCATGTGCGACGATAACTTCCGCACTTAGATCATTTTGCAGACGTCCATTTTTCATTATGCATGTCATTATCTTCACATACTTTTCATGCATGATGAATTGTCATCATAAGTTGAAGAGGATCTCCACAAGTACAACCTGCCATGTGCATTTGCATTCCAAAAGCAAATTACTTATATGCACATCTTCGGGGGGAGCCCTTGCAACTTATGAAGACAATTCCCTATCCTTTACAATTTCACATATTATATTCCCCATTGAAAACTTCAACTAGTTTGTCATCAATCACCAAAAAGGGGGAGATTGTAAGTGCATCTAGTGCCACCCCTAGTTGGTTTTGGAGTATTGACGACAAACCTAGTTGAGGGACTAATGTGTTTGTGAGAATTGCAGGATAACACAGGTAGAAGTCCCTCATTGATTCGGTTTTCCTACCAGAGATGACCCCTAAAAATGTATGAAGACATTGAAGTCAAAGGTGGTATGTGAAGACATTCACATTGAAGACTATGACAAGAGAAGACATCGCGTGAAGACTATGGAGCGCGAAGACTTAGCAGTTTCGTCGTTCTGTGTTTTTCTTTGTTGAGTCATAGGAACCACCGTACTGTTAAGTGGGGTCCAAGAGAACCAGTCAGAATGACTGAAGTGATGCTTAACCAAAATCCTATATCTTTGAGTGAAGACTATGAGAGTAAATCTTGTCCAGAGTTGGATAAGTCACCTTTGCTTGTAGCCCAAGTAAAGTTGCCGTGTGTGTTTGAAATCTGACCGTTGGAACACGTGTCAGTTCCTTAGTGACCTAGGGTCATTTCGGACAAATCAGGTCGGGTTGCCTAGTGGCTATAAATAGCCCACCCCCTACAACCATAAACGGTTGGCTGCTCAGAGTTAAAGTACGGCTTTTGTCGTTTGAGAGCAACCCACCTCGAAGCCTTTGAGAGAGAATTCCTTGAGAGGATAAAGCCCTAACCACCCAGAGCCAAAGAGTGTTAGGCATCACTTAAGTCTTCCTGTCTCTGTGATCTGAAGACGTATTACACTTGAGGACTATGAATCCTCCAGCCGGTTAGGCGTCGCGTTCTGAGCATCCAAGAGTCATTGTGGATCGCCGGTGAACGAAGTCTGTGAAGGTTTGGAAGTCTACCTTGAAGACTTACCAGAGTGATTGGGCGAGGACTGGGTGTCCTTAGCTCAAGGGGAATAAGGTGAAGACGAGGTCTTCCGAGTTGAATCTCATCCTCCCTAACCAGATGTACAGTTGTCACAACAACTGGAACTGGTCCAACAAATCATTGTGTTCAATGAGTCACTGGTTTCGTCCTTCCCTTCCCTTTACTTACTGTTGGTCCTTGTGAAGTCATTGTACGATTGCAACACCATTTGGCTTCACTGAGTGATTACTTGTTCTGATTGGCTTCACATTATCTTCCTACCTGATCCTTACTACCTAGCTGCTATTAGTCATTGTGCTTTCACTTCATTGAATACTTGACTATGGTTTGCCTAGTGTAGTCTACCTTCCCCTGCATGGTAATAGGTTTATTTCTATCGTTTGTCTTCAAAACTTACATGTTTTGAAGACTTTCATAAAAATCGCCTATTCACCCCCCCCTCTAGTCGATCACTAGCACTTTCAGCCCTTAACTGAACCGCCATCTTCCAGAGATGTCTTGGGATTCATGAATCACCATAGGTATAACCCGGCCCCTCCTGGGCGAGTCATACCTAATAGTTATATCTCCAACATTAGGCCCCAGATTGATTTGAACTGGTTCATGTCAATCTTCAACACTTATAGGAAATCTTCTGCTCTTTATTGTGCAAAAATTTGTAACCCGCCATGATGTCATCTCCAAGATTTGTGATAACCCGCCATGACATTATCTGCCATTACTTCACACTTCCTCCAACATATCTCAACGGATCTTTATCTTAATGATTATCCTGAAAATCAAGGCGTCCTGGTAGTTGGATTACCATATTTTCGGCTCCCTCGTATTTTGCACCTGCCTGTTCCCTGTCTCCTTATAAATAGGATCCGAAACCATCTCCCATTTTTCTCATTGTTCCTTCTTTCTCTCGCAACCCTTCTGCCGCTCGAGCTCCACCGCTGCTACCTCTTGAGCACTGCGTTGGTTTTCCCTTGAAGAGGAAAGGGTGATGCAGTAGAGCAGCGTAAGTATTTCCCTCGGTTTTTGAGAAGCAAGTTATCAATCCAGTAGGAGGCCACGCACGAGTCCCTCGCACCTACACAAACAAATAAACTCCTCGCAACCAACATGATAAAGGGGTTGTCAATCCCTTCACGGTCACTTACGAAAGTGAGATCTGATAGATATGATATGATAATATTTTTGGTATTTTTATGATAAAGAGAAATAAAGATACAAGTAAAATAAATGGCAAAGGAAATAACTAAGTATTGGAAGATTAATATGATGGAAAATTGACTCGGGGGCCATAGGTTTCACTAGTGGCTTCTCTCGAGAGCATAAGTATTACAGTGGGTGAACAAATTACTGTTGAGCAATTGATAGAATTGAGCATAGTTATGAGAATATCTAGGTATCATGTATATAGGCATCACGTCTAAGACAAGTAGACCGACTCCTGCCTGCATCTACTACTATTACTCCACACATCGACCGCTATCCAGCGTGCATCTAGAGTATTAAGTTCAAGAGAACAGAGTAACACTTTAAGCAAGATGACATGATGTAGAGGGATAAACTCATGCAATATGATATAAACCCCATCTTGTTATCATCGATGGCAACAATCCAATACGTTCCTTGCTGCCCCTACTGTCACTGGGAAAGGACACCGCAAGATTAAACCCAAAGCTAAGCACTTCTCCCATTGCAAGAAAGATCAATCTAGTAGGCCAAACCAAACTGATAATTCAAAGAGACTTGCAAAGATAACCAATCATACATAAAAGAATTCAGAGAAGATTCAAATATTGTTCATAGATAAACTTGATCATAAACCCATAATTCATCGGTCTCAACAAACACACGACAAAAGAAGATTACATCGAATAGATCTCCACAAGAGAGGGGGAGAACTTTGTATTGAGATTCAAAAAGAGAGAAGAAGCCATCTAGCTAATAACTATGGACCCGAAGGTCTGAAGTAAACTACTCACACTTCATCGGAGAGGCTATGGTGTTGATGTAGAAGACCTCCGTGATCGATACCCCCTCCGGCGGAGCTCCGGAAAAGGCCCCAAGATGGGATCTTGTGGATACAGAAAGTTACGGCGGTGGAATTAGGGTTTTGGCTCCGTATATGGTAGTTTGGGGGTACATAGGTATATATATGAGGAAGAAGTACGTCGGTGGAGCAACGTGAGCCCCATGAGGGTGGAGGGCGTGCCTGGGTAGGCGTGCCCCCTACCTCGCGCCTTCCTAGTTGATGTCTTGACGTAGGGTCCAAGTCCTCTGGATCACGTTTGTTCTGAAAATCACGTTCCCGAAGGTTTCATTCCATTTGGACTCCGTTTGATATTCTTTTTCTGCAAAACTCTGAAATAGGCAAAAAACAACAATTCTGGGTTGGGCCTCCGGTTAATAGGTTAGTCCCAAAAATAATATAAAAGTGTATAATAAAGCCCAATAATGTCCAAAACAGGATATAATATAGCATGGAACAATCAAAAATTATAGATACGTTCGAGACGTATCAAGCATCCCCAAGCTTAATTCCTGCTCGTCCTCGAGTAGGTAAATGATAAAAACAGAATTTTTGATGTGGAATGCTACTTGGCATAATTTCAATGTAATTCTTCTTAATTGTGGTATGAATATTCAGGTCCGAAAGATTCAAGACAAAAGTTCAATATTGACATAGAAATAATAATACTTCAAGCATACTAACTTAAGCAATTATGTCTCTTCAAAATAACATGGCCAAAGAAAGTTATCCCTACAAAATCATATAGTCTAGCTATGCTCCATCTTCACCACACAAAGTATTTAAATCATGCACAACTCCAATGACAAGCCAAGCAATTGTTTCATACTTTTAGTGTTCTCAAAATTTTTCAATCTTCACGCAATACATGAGCGTGAGCCATGGACATAGCACTATAGGTGGAACAGAATGGTGGTTGTGGAGAAGACAAAAAGGGGGAAGATAGTCTCACATCAACTAGGCGTATCAACGGGCTATGGAGATGCCCATTAATAGATATCAATGTGAGTGAGTAGGGATTGCCATGCAACAGATGCACTAGAGCTATAAGTATAGGAAAGCTCAACAAAAAGAACTAAGTGGGTGTGCATCCAACTCGCTTGCTCACGAAGACCTAGGGCATTTTAAGGAAGCCCATCATTGGGATATACAAGCCAAGTTCTATAATGGAAAATTCCCACTAGTATATGAAAGTGATAACATAGGAGACTCTCTATGAAGATGTTGGTGCTACTTTGAAGCACAAGTGTGGTAAAAGGATAGTAGCATTGTCCCTTCTCTCTTTTTCTCTCATTTTTTATTTGGGCCTTTTCTCTTTCTTTTTTATTTAGTCCGGAGTCTCATCCTGACTTGTGGGGGAATCATAGTCTCCATCATCCTTTCCTCACTTGGGACAATGCTCTAAAAATGATGATCATCACACTTTTTTATTTACTTACAACTCAACAATTACAGCTCAATACTTAGAACAAAATATGACTCGATGTGAATGCTTCCGGTGGTGTACCGGGATATGCAATGAATCAAGAGTGACATGTATGAAAGAATTATGAACGGTGGCTTTGCCACGAATACAATGTCAACTACATGATCACGCAAAGCAATATGACAGTGATGGAGCGTGTCATAGTAAACGGAACGGTGGTAAGTTGCATGGCAATATATCTCGGAATGGATATGGAAATGCCATGATAGGTAGGTATGGTGGCTGTTTTGAGGAAGGTATATGGTGGGCGTGTGATACCGGCGAAAGGTGCGCGGTATTAGAGAGGCTAGCAATGGTGGAAGGGTGAGAGTGCGTATGATCCATGGACTCAACATTAGTCATAAATAAATCATATAATTATTGCAAAAATCTACAAGTTATCAAAGCAAAGTATTACGCGCATGCTCCTAGGGGGATAGATTGGTAGGAAAAGACCATCGCTCGTCCTCGACCGCCACTCATAAGGAAGACAATCAATAAATAAATCATGCTCCGACTTCATCACATAACGGTTCACCATACGTGCATGCTACGAGAATCACAAACTTTAACACAAGTATTTCTAAAATTCAAAACTACTCAACTAGCATGACTCTAATATCACCATCTCCATATCTCAAAACAATTATCAAGTATCAAACTTCTCATAGTATTCAACACACTCATAAGAAAATTTTATTATTAATCTTGAATGCCTAACATAATTAAAGCAATTTACCATGCTGTTTTGTAGGACTCTCAAAATAATCTAAGTGAAGCATGAGAGAACAATGGTTTCTATAAAACAAATCCACCAACGTGCTCTAAAAGATATAAGTGAAGCACTAGAGAAAAAACTATATAACTCAAAAGATATAAGTGAAGCACATAGAGTATTCTAACAATTTCCGAATCATGTGTGTCTCTCTCAAAAGGTGTGTACAGCAAGTATGATTTTGGAAAACTAACAAATAAATACTCAAATAATACAAGACGCTCCAAGCAAAACACATATCATGTGGTAAATAAAAATATAGCTCCAAGTAAAGTTACCGATGGTAGTAGACGAAAGAGGGGATGCCTTCCGGGGCATCCCCAAGCTTTGGCTTTTAGGTGTCCTTAGATTATCTTGGGGGTGCCATGGGCATCCCCAAGCTTAGGCTCTTGCCACTCATTGTTCCATAATCCATCAAATCTTTACCCAAAACTTGAAAACTTCACAACACAAAACTTAAAGTAGAAAATCTCGTGAGCTCCGTTAGCGAAAGAAAACAAAACACCACTTCAAGGTACTGTAATGAACTCATTATTTATTTATATTGGTGTCAAACCTACTGTATTCCAACTTCTCTATGGTTTATAAACTATTTTACTAGCCATAGATTCATTAAAATAAGCAAACAACACACGAAAAACAGAATCTGTCAAAAACAGAATAGTCTGTGGTAATCTGTAGCTAACTCAAGATCTGGAACCCCAAAAATTCTAAAATAAATTTCTGGACGTGAGGAATTTATATATTAATCATCTGAAAAAATAATTAACTAAATAGCACTTTCCAAATAAAAATTACAGCAATTCTCGTGAGCGCTAAAGTTTCTGATTTTTACAGGAAGATTAAAAAGACTTTCCCCAAGTCTTCCCAGCGGTTCTACTTGGCACAAACACTAATTAAACACAAAAAACACAACCAAAATAGAGGCTAGATAAATTATTTATTACTAAACAGCAGCAAAAATCAAGGAATAAAAAAAATTGGGTTGCCTCCCAACAAGCGCTATCATTTAACGCCCCTAGCTAGGCATAACAGCGAAGATAGATCTAGGTATTGCCATCTTTGGTAAGCAATCCATAAGTGGCTCTCATAATAGATTCATATGGTAATTTAATTTTCTTTCTAGGGAAGTGTTCCATGACTTTCCTTAACGGAAATTGGAATATAATATTCCCTTCCTTCATATCAATAATTGCACCAATCATTCTAAGGAAAGGTCTACCAAGAATAATAGGACATGAAGGATTGCAATCTATGTCAAGAACGATAAAATCTACAGGCACATAGTTCCTATTTGTAACAATAAGAACATCATTAATTCTTCCCATAGGTTTCTTGATAGTGGAATCCGCAAGGTGCAAGTTTAAAGATCAATCATCAAAATCACGGAAACCTAGCAAATCACACAAAGTCTTAGGAATCGTGGAAACACTAGCACCCAAATCACACAAAGCATAGCACTCATGATATTTAATTTTAATTTTAATAGTAGGTTTCTACTCATCATAAAGTTTTCTAGGGATAGAAACTTCCAACTCAAATTTTTCTTCATAAGATTGCATGAAAGCATCAACGATATGTTTGGTAAAGGCTTTATTTTGACTATAAGCATGAGGAGAATTTAGCACGGATTGCAACAAGGAAATACAATTTATCAAAGACCAATTATCATAACTAAATTCCTTTAAATCCAAAATAGTGGGTTCATCGACATTTAAAGTTTTGACTTCTTCAATCCCACTTTTAACAATTTTAGCATCAAGATCTAAAGACTCCGAATTTTTGGAACGCCTTCTAGGTAAAGGTGGATCATATTCAGTCCCATCATTATCAAGATTCATATTAGAAAACAAAGATTTAATAGGGGACACATTAATAACTTTTAGATCTTCATCTTTGTTATCATGGAAACTAGAAGAACACGCTTTTATAAAGCAATCTTTCTTAGCACGCATCCTAGCGGTTCTTTCTTTGCACTCATCAACGGAAATTCCCATAGCTTTGAGAGACTCATTGATATCATGCTTAGGTGGAATAGATCTAAGTTTCAAAGAATCAACATCAAGAGAAATTCTATCAACGTTCCTGGCCAACTCATCAATCTTAAGCAAATTTTCTTCAATCAAAGCATTGAAATTCTTTTGCGAAGTAATAAATTCTTTAATATTAGATTCAAAATCAGAGGGCATATTATTAAAATTTCCATAAGAATTGTTGTAGGAGTTACCATAATTATTAGAGGAATTACTATGATAAGGCCCAGGCTTAAAGTTTCCTCTATACGCGTTGTTACCACAATTATTCTTACCAACAAAATTCACATCCAAAGATTCATTATTATTCTCAATCAAAGTAGACAAAGGCATATCATTAGGATCAGAAGAAAAACTTTTATTAGCAAATAATTTCATAAGTTCATCCATGTTTCCACTCAAAACATTAATTTCTTCTATCGCATGCACTTTCTTATTAGTAGATCTTTCAGTGTGCCATTGAGAATAATTAACCATAGTATTATCTAGGAGTTTAGTAGCTTCTCCTAAAGTGATTTCCATAAAAGTGCCTCCCGCGGCCGAATCTAAAAGGTTTCTAGAAGCAAAATTCAATCCGGCATAAATTTTTTGTATAATCATCCATAAATTCAAACCATGTGTAGGGAAATTACGTATCATTAATTTCATCCTCTCCCAAGCTTGTGCAACATGTTCATGATCAAGTTGCTTAAAATTCATAATATCGTTTCTAAGAGAGATGATCTTAGAGGGAGGAAAATACTTAGAGATAAAAGCATCTTTGCACTTATTCCACGAATCAATACTATTTTTAGGCAAAGACGAAAACCAAGCTTTAGCACGATCTCTAAGCGAAAAAGGAAATAGCTTCAATTTAACAATATCATTGTCCACATCTTTCTTATTTTGCATATCACACAAATCAACAAAGTTGTTTAGATGGGTAGCGGCATCTTCACTAGGAAGGCCGGAAAACGGATCTTTCATGACAGGATTCAACAAAGTAGCATTAATTTCACAAGATTCAGCATCGGTAAGAGGAGCAATCGGAGTGCTAATAAAATCATTGTTGTTGGTATTAGTAAAGTCACACAATTTGGTATTATCTTGAGCCATCGTGACAGGCAAGCAATCCAACACACAAGCAAACAAGAGACGGGCAAAAAGAGGTGAATAGAGAAAGAGGAGGAGGATGGAGAGAGAGAGGGCGAATAAAACGACAAGGGTGAAGTGGGGGGAGAGGAAAACGAGAGGCAAATGGAAAATAATGTAATGTGGGAGATAAGGGTTTGTGATGGGTACTTGGTATGTTGACTTTTGCATAGACTCCCCGGCAACGGCGCCAGAAATCCTTCTTGCTACCTGTCGGTGTCAAAACCGGCGGATCTCGGGTAGGGGGTCCCGAACTGTGCGTCTAGGCGGATGGTAACATGAGGCAGGGGACACGATGTTTTACCCAGGTTCGGGCCCTCTTGATGGAGGTAAAACCCTACGTCCTGCTTGATTAATATTGATGATATGGGTAGTACAAGAGTAGATCTACCACGAGATCAGAGAGGCTAAACCCTAGAAGCTAGCCTATGGTATGATTGTTTGTTCCTACGGACTAAAACCCTCCGGTCTATATAGACACCGGAGAGGGCTAGGGTTACATAGAGTCGGTTACAATGGTAGGAGATCTACATATCCGTATCGCCAAGCTTGCCTTCCACGCCAAGGAAAGTCCCTTCCGGACATGGGACGAAGTCTTCAATCTTGTATCTTCATAGTCCAGGAGTCCGGCCGAAGGTATAGTCCGGCTATCCGGACACCCCCTAATCCAGGACTCGCTCAGTAGCCCCCGAACCAGGCTTCAATGACGACGAGTCCGGCGCGTAAATTGTCTTTGGCATTGCAAGGCGGGTTCTCCTCCAAATTTTGTGTAGTTGTTGAATAGTGTCTGGTTTCTTGTAAATGTAGTGCTCCTTGGCTTCTACGCCCAAAAATGGCCGTCTTCCACGTGTCAAACGAATACGAAAAGTCAGGGTGTTTTTTTATATTTACACCCCTAGCCGCGTGAATGAACCGCGTATTTAAGGGGACGGGGATTTATATCCAAACCACACCTTCTCCCCTCCGCGAGTATTCATCAAAGCGTATCCGACAAAGGTCCATTCTATCATGGCCGGCCACCGCAGCTCCTCCTCTCGCCCTTCCAGCCCTCAGTCTGGAGATTGGAAGAGGTGCTCCATCCTGCACAGCGAGCTAGTGACGCTCTAGACCAAGGGATTTCTCCCCCCGGCCTATATGGTCCCGGTTCGAGCCGGACTTGCCACCTATAATGGCGAAGAGCAAGCGGAGAGCGCCCCCAATCCCTCCAAAGGAGGGCGGGTATGCCTTGTCCCTTACTTAATAAGAGGGCTCGAATTTCCAATTCATCCATTTCTCCGGGGGCTCCTGGAGTTCTATGGCCTCTAGCTGCACAACCTCACGCCTGCCTCCATATTGCATATCGCGAGCTTCGTAGCCCTTTGCGAGCTGTTTTTGGGCTGCGAGGCTCATTTCACGTTGTGGAAAAGGCTATTCTGCTTTGTGCCCTGTTCTCAGAAGGGGTCAATATATCAAGTGGGCGGAGCCAAAGTGTGGCGCATCGCCGGGACCAGATATCTATCCGGAACCCCAAAGAAGGCGTCCGAGGACTGGCCTTCGGAATGGTTTTATATAGAGGACGTCCCGCTGCCGGATCCTGTCCGGATCGGCCTCCCTGAGTTCGACAGTGCTCCCCTAAAGAAGCGCCTAAGCTGGCGTCCACGGAGCCCTCAGAGGGAAAGCGACAAGGACGTTCTTTACCTGATGGGCCGGATAAGATTGTTGGCTCATTTCGGACTGGCCATGATCGGGGTCATGGCCGCATGCATCATGCGAGGGGTGCAGCCGCTCCAGTATAGAGGCCACCCCATGTGGGACTTCAACGGGGAGGACGACGCCACCCGCCACGGCCGTAAGGGGCCGGATTCGGCTGCCGCTCTAATAAAGACCTTGTCCGCTTTGTACAAGGGAGAAGAGGAGGAATTTCTCTGTGTCAACCCACAGGGTGGATTTTCTATGTATAATCCCCCAAGTTGGGTAAGTGGACACTTTTACTTGCCCATCCATTTTATATTCCCATCGTTAAATATTCAGTCTAACGACTTCAATGCAGGAACTGCGCCAGGCTGTCAAAGAAATAAACAGCCCTCCTCCACAACCCGAGGATCTGGGACGGTCCCTCGACCTGGCCTCTCAAAAGGATCCGGACTTATCTGTGGAGCTGATTTATGAGGTGTTTCATCAATTGAGCAAGGACAACGCCTTCGTGGCCATTACGGCCGATTACCCAGGGCTACTCCCAGCCTCACAGGTAACTGAGACCGAAGTCCCAGCACTTTGAAAAGGGATCTATCCTCGCGTGTTTTCGATTGCTATATGACAACCGTGTTTTGCAGGGGAGGTCCTTGAGACGGGAGGCCGAGCCTACGGCGACTAGCCAACGAGGGGCGGCAAGGCCCCGCGGGCTGAAAAGAAGTGCGGTCCGGACTGAGACACCGGCGCAAAGGTATAGCGCGCCATCTTATTCCCAGGTGTTATTCCTTTAAGGCATACTAACGCTCGTGCTTTCTTCAGGATGAAGAGACCTCGCCGGACTATATCCGGAGAGGTTGCCAATCGCGCCTCCACCAGCCAGGCTCCAGAGCCTGGTCCGGAAGCGGAGGCGAACACAAGGCGCGCACCGGACGCTCCTCCGACAGAGGACGCGGACAGGCTGTCTGCCACCAATTCCGAGGTGGAGAGTGCCATGAACCATAGGTGTCGCCGGACAGTTCTTTGCGACGCTTGTTTCTCCCAAGAGGCATTGGATGCCTTCAATTTGGGAGATGCGTACCTCCGTGCCGCTCAAAATGGTATAGCCAGAGCCACGGAGCAATATGTAAAAGACATACGGGTAAGAAATTTTTGGTAATTATATAATACCAGTAGCCCCCGAGACTTGAAACAGTTAGAATAACTGATTTAAGGACCATTTGTTATGCAGGTTCTTACAAAAAAGAATACCCTACTGTCCCAGGAGCTGAAAGAGTGAAAAGCCCAACTTGAGGCCGCACTAGCCGCGGCAGGGGAGCCCAAGGAGACCCCCACTGGTAATATATGCTTCGAAAGATAAGTATTTTGCGAAGTGCGGCGTGTGTGCAAATCTGACAAATGAAATTGCAGATGGCGCCGGATTAAATCCGGAAGAGCAACAACTCCTACGCCAGCTGCAGGCTGGTGAGTGCGTGCTGACAAAGGTGAGGCGGGAGAAGTACGATCTCCAAGATGCCAACACCAAGCTAGGCGTTGAACTGAAGGATGTTCGTGCCCAGCTGTTGGACTCCGTTAAGGAGAATCAGCAGCTTCGACGCAACATATTTAGTAAGTGCTTAAACGAACTTTGAAAAAAGAGTTCGGCGAGGAAGTCGACTAACAGAGTAATGTCTGTAGGTATGCTAACAGGTCATCCTGCAGAGAAAATGCCCGGTTCTATGGGTGACATTCTTCCCGAGCTCTCACAACTGCACGAGCGAATTCGGCAGGTGATGCAAGGCGTCGCCCAAGCCTTGTGGCCATCCGTCTCCATGCCCGAAGGCCTTGGAGAGCTTGTAGAAAAGCTGAAGGGAGCGCGGCGGCGCTTCCGATTGTGGAAGATGTCGGCCTGCCGTCAAGGCGCCAGGGAGGCCTGGGCCATGGTGAAGACGCGGTACACGAAGGCTGACCCAAACCACATGGCTGAGGTCGGACCCGTGGGGCCCGATGGGAAGGAGATCCATGTGAGCTTAGTGTACGGCCAAGTAGAGTTGGCCGCAAAGTATTCCCAACAGGACTGTAAACTAGACAGCCTGTTAGATGGTATTGAAGAGGAATACAATCAGTCAGATTGACTATGTAATTTTAATTGACATGTGTAATGCCTTCTAGCAGGATTGTAGATCGTTTGTCATGGCCGACCTTTCCGCTTCAACCTCGGGACCTGACGGTCCGGAGTGTGTCCGAATACCCTCGCGGTTATATAAGAACCGGGGTATGCATGGAGACCAGGCGTAGGGGTCATTAGTGCTTGAACAGACAAGTGCCCAACTAGTTATGTTATATTACATGGTTAGTAAGAAACATCTTCCAGGGAGAATAGTTCCGTTAGGGGTTCCTTTCCCTGGGAGACATGCCCTAAAGTGCATTTCCATTCTGCGAAAAGAGACACAGGAAAAACATCTGGGGGCGTATAGATAAATAAAAAAAGATCATCTTTAGTTCACCGACCGAATATTCCCTTAAGAACGCTAGCTTTCGGCTTCACCCAGTCTGAGGTACACATCTGGCTGACCCGGCAGTAACAATCGCAGAGGTGCTCCCTTTACCACCTAGCCGAACAATCGGGAACATAGGGGTAAGCACAGGAGCTAGGAAACCCAGCTTGGCCAAAACTTAAGTCATATCGATGCATATAATGGCGAATAAAATGTACATGCAGAAGTGTGACACGTGTGTTGGGCATGAAGCCCGTATAAATAAGCTTATGTTTAAAGAAGCCCCCAGGTTTAATGAGCGCGGATAGCACGTCACTTTATGAGCCTTTAAAGGCTATAAGAGAGAGGGAGGGGAGAAGGAGAGAAATGTAAGACAGAAAGTATATAAAAAATGGACAGAGGAAGGAGACGAACACAGAGTCCGACGCTAGGCATAGAATCTTCGTAGACGGGGTGCGTTCCATGGGTTCGGCTCGAGTCGGTTATCCGATGCATCTCGCAGGCGGTACGCTCCACCAGTCAGGACTTGGTCGATTATGAAGGGACCTTCCCACTTGGGCTTGAGTTTGTCCTTTTTCTTGTCCGGCAGGCGTAAAACTAATTCGCCAACGTTGTAATTTTTGGCCCGTACTTCTCTGCTTTGGTATCTTCGAGCCTGCTGTTGATAGAATGCGGAACGGGCTTTTGCCACGTCACGCTCTTCCTCCAAGGCGTCCAAACTGTCCTGCCGATCGAGCTCGGCTTCTCTTTCTTCGTACATGCGCACTCGAGGTGAGTCATGAATTATGTCGCAGGGCAAAACTGCCTCTGCGCCGTACACCATGAAGAATGGTGTGTATCCGGTGGTGTGATTCGGCATGGTCCGCAGCCCCCAGAGTACGGAGTCGAGCTCCTCTACCCAACGCGTGTTAGATTCCTTAAGGGACCACACTAATCTGGGTTTGATGCCGCTCATGATAAGACCATTTGCACGCTCGACCTGGCCGTTAGTTTGTGGGTGATAGACGGAAGCATAATTGAGCTTGATGCCCATGTTTTTGCACCAGAGTTTTACCTCGTCGGCCGTAAAGTTCGTGCTATTATCAGTGATGATGCTATGGGGGACGCCGTAACGGTGTACAACCCCGGATATAAAGTCTATCACTGGTCCGGATTCGACCGTCTTAATAGGCTTGGTTTCTATCCATTTGGTGAACTTATCCACCATGACCAGTAAGTATTTTTTCTTGTGGGTTCCGCCTTTAAGGGGTCTGTCGGTGTCAAAACCGGCGGATCTCGGGTAGGGGGTCCCGAACTGTGCGTCTAGGCCGGATGGTAACAGGAGGCAGGGAACATGATGTTTTACCCAGGTTCGGGCCCTCTTGATGGAGGTAAAACCCTATGTCCTGCTTGATTAATATTGATGATATGGGTAGTACAAGAGTAGATCTACCACGAGATCAAGGAGGCTAAACCCTAGAAGCTAGCCTATGGTATGATTGTTGTATATGGAGTTGATTGCCGACGGACTACAACCCTCCGGTTTATATAGACACCAGATAGGGTTAGGGTTACATAGAGTCGGTTACAATGGTAGGAGATCTTGAATATCCGCATCGCCAAGCTTGCCTTCCATGCCAAGGAAAGTCCCATCCGGACACGGGACGAAGTCTTCAATCTTGTATCTTCATAGTCCTGGAGTCCGGCTGAAGGTATAGTCCGGCTACCCGAACACCCCCTAATCCAGGACTCCCTCAGTAGCCCCCAAACCAGGCTTAAATGACGACGAGTCCGGCGCGCAGATTGTTCGGCATTGCAAGGCGGGTTCTTCTCCAAATCTTGTCTACCTGTAGGAATAATGTCCGATTTTTGTAATGTAGTGCTCCTCGGCTTGCACGCCCAATAATGGCCGTCTTCCATGTGTCAAACGAATGCGAAAAGCCGAGGCGTTTTTACATCCACACCCCTAGCCGTATAAACGAGCCGCCTATTTAACGGGATGGGGACTTAGGTCCAAACCACATCTTCTCCTCTCCTCGAGTTATCATTAGAGCGCTTCCAGCAAAGGTCCATTCCAACATGACCAGCCGTCGCAGCTCCTCCCCTCGCCCCTCCAGTCCCAAACCCGGGGACTGGGAGAGTTGCACCATCCCGCATAGCGAGTTAGTGTCGCTTTAGGCCAAGAGATTTCTTCCTCAGGCACATGGTCCCGGTCTGAGCCGGTCTCGCCACCTACAATGGCGGAAAACAAGCGGAGAGCACCCCCAATCCTTCTAAAGGAGAGCGGGCGTGCCTCGTCCCCTATCTAATAAGGGGACTGGGATTTCCAATTCATCCGTTTCTCCGCGGGCTTCTGGAGTTCTACGGCCTCCAGCTGCGCAATCTCACGCCCGCATCCGTATTGCATATTGCGGGTTTCGTCGCCCTTTGCGAGCTATTTTTAGGCGTTGAGGCTCATTTCACGCTATGGAAGAGGTTATTCTGCCTGGTGCCCCGTTCTCAAGAGGGGTCTCTATACCAAGTGGGCGGAGCCGAAGTATGGCGCATCACCGGGACCGGATACCTATCCGGAACCCCAAAGAAGGCATCCGAGGACTGGCCTTCGGAATGGTTTTACATAGATGACGTCCCGCTGCCGGACCCTATCCGGGTCGGTCTCCCTGAGTTCAACAGTGCTCCATTGAAGAAACGCTTGAGCTGGCGTCCGCGGAGCTCTCAGAGAGAAAGCGACAGAGACGTCCTTTACCTGATGGGCCGGATAAGACTGTTGGCTCATTCCGGACTAACCATGATTGGAGTCATGGCCGCATGCATTATGCGGGGGGTGCAGCCGCTTCAATATAGAGTCCACCCCATGTGGGATTTCAACGGGTAGTAAAGATCTTATCCTCTTTGTACAAGGGAGAAAAGGAGGAATTCCTCCGCGTCAACCCGCAGGCCGGATTTACTATGTACGATCCTCCAAGTTGGGTAAGTGAACAATTGAGCTTGCCCGTTTGTTTTATACTCCCACGGTTAGATGTGTAGTCTAATGACTTTAGTGCAGGAACTGCGACAGGAGGTAAAGGATATAAACAGCCGCCCTCCATAGCCCGAGGACCCAGAACGGTCCCTCGATCCGGACTCCGAAGAGGATCCGGACATATCGGTGGAGCTTATCGACGGGGTGTTCTATCAGCTAAGCAAGGACAATACCTTGGTAGCCATCATGGATGATTACCCAGGGTTAATCCTGGCCTCCCAGGTGACAGAAACCGGAGTCTCATTCCCTTGAGAGAGATTCCACTCTCACGTATTCCGGTGTTTCTGACGACAACCGTGTTTTGCAGGGGAGATTTCCGAGGAAGGAGGCCGAACCTGCGGCGGCTAGCCAACGAGGGGCCGCAGGGCCCCGTGGGACAAAAAGGAATGCAGTCCGGACCGAGACGCCGGCGCAAAGGTATAGCGCACCCTCTGTTTCCCTAGTGTCATTCTGTCAAGGCATATTAACGTTCGTGCTATCTTCAGAATGAACAGACCTCGCCGAACTACATCCGGAGAGGTTGCCAATCGCGCCTCCACCAGCCAGGCTGCAATGCTTGGCCAGGAAGCGGAGGCGAGCACAAGGCGTGCACCGGACGCTCCTCCGACAAAGGATGCGGACAGGCTGTCTACCACAAATTCTGAAGTGGAGAGTGCCATGAACCACAGGCGTCGCCGGACAGTTCTACGCGACGCTTGTTTCTCCCAAGAGGCTTTGGATGCCTTTAATTCAGGAGATGCGTACCTCCGTGCCGCTCAAAATGGTTTAGCCAGAGCCACGAAGTAGTATGTAAAAGACATACGGGTAAGAAAATTTTGGTTAAACATATATATGCCAGTAGCCCCCGAGACTTGAAGCAGTTAGAGCAACTGATTTAAGGATCATTTAATATGCAGGTTCTTACAGAGAAGAATACCGTACTGTCCCAGGAGCTAGAAAAGTGCAAGGCCCAACTAGAGGCCGCACTAGCCACAACAGGGGAGCCCAAAGAGACCCCCTCAGGTAAGATACACTTCGAAAGATTAGTATTGTGCGGTGTGGGTGCAAATCTGACAAATCATATTGCATATGGTGTCGGACTCGATCCAGACAAGCAACAACTCTTACGCCGGCTAAAGGCCAGTGAGAGTATGTTGACAAAGGTGAGGCGAGAGAAGAATGATCTTCAAGATGCCAACACCAAGCTGGACGTCGAACTTAAAGATGTTCGTGGCCAGCTGTCAGACTCCACGAAGGAGAATCAGCGGCTTCGACGCGACATTTTTAGTAAGTGCTTGAACGAACTTCGAAAAAAAAGTTCGGCGAGGAAGTCAACTAACAGAGTAATGTCTGTAGGTATGCTCACAGGTCATCCTGCAGAGGAGATGCCCGGTTCTACGGGTGACCTTCTTCCCGAACTCTTGCAACTGCACGAGCGAATTCGGCAGGCGATGCGGGGTATTGCCCAAGCCTTATGGCCTGCCGACTCCGTGCCCGAGGGCCTTGGAGAGCTTGCGGAGAAGCTGAAGGGAGCTCAGCGGCGCTTCTGGTTGTGGAAGATATCAGCCTGCCGACAAGGCGCTAGGGAGGCCTGGGCCATGGTGAAGACCCGTTTTACGAAGTCTGACCCAAACCACATGGCCGAGGTCGGACCAGTGGGGCCTGACGGGAAGGAGATCCCTATGAGCTTAGTATACGGCCAAGTAGAGTTGGCCGCGAAGTATTCCTAGCAAGACTGTAAATTAGACAGCCTGTTAGATGGTATAGAAGAGGAATACAATCAGTCAGAATGACTATGTAATTTTGAATTGACATGTGTAATGCCTTCTAGCCGGATTGTAGATCGTTTGTCGTTGCCGACCTTTTCGCTTCAACCTCGGGACCTAACGGTCCGGAGTGTGTCCGAATACCATAGCGGTTATATAAGAACCGGGGTATGCGTGGAGACCAGGCATAGGGGTCATTAGTGCTTTATCAGACAAGTGCCCAACTAGTTATGTTATATTACATGGTTGGTAAGAAACATCTTCCAGAGAGAATAGTTTCGTTAGGGGTTCCTTTCGCTGGGAGGCATGCCCTAAAGTGCATGTCCGGACTGCGTGAAAAGACGCAGAAAAAAGCATCTGGGGGCACATAAAATGAGTAAAAAGATCATCTTTTATTTCACCGACCAAATATTCCCTTAAGAACGCTAGCTTTCGGCTTCACCCAGTCTGAGGTACACGTCCGGCTGACCCGGCAGTAACAATCGCAGAGGTGCTCCCTTTACCGCCTAGCCGAACAATCGGGAACGTAGGGGTAAGCACAGGAGCCAGGCAACCCAGCTTGGCCAAAACTTAAGTCATATCGATGCATATAATGGTGAAGAAAAAGGTACATGCGGAAGTTTGACGCATGTGTTGGGCGTGAAGCCCGTATAAATAAGCTTCTGTTAAAGAAGCCCCCAGGTTTAATGAGCGCGAGTGGCGCGTCACTAGATGAGCCTTTAAGGGCTATAAAAGAAAAGAGGGGAAGGAGAGAAATGTAAGACAGAAAAATGCAAAAAATGGACAGATGAAGGAGACGAACACAGAGTCCGGCGCTAGGCATAGAATCTTCGGAGACGGGTGGCGTTCCACGGGTTCGGCTCGAGTCGGTTATCCGACGCATCTCGCAGGCGTTACGCCCCACCAGTCAGGACTTGGTCGATTATGAATGGACCTTCCCACTTGGGCTTGAGTTTGTCCTTTTTCTTATCCGGCAGGCGTAGAACTAGTTCGCCAACATTGTAATTTTTGGCCCGTACTTCTCTGCTTTGATATCTTCGGGCCTGCTGTTGATAAAATGCGGAACGGGCTTTTGCCACGTCACGCTCCTCCTCCAAGGCGTCCAAGTTGTCCTGCCGATCGAGCTCGGCTTCTCTTTCTTCGTACATGTGCACTCTAGGTGAGTCATGAATTATATCGCAGGGCAGAACTGCCTCTGCGCCGTACACCATAAAAAATGGTGTGTATCTGGTGGTGCGATTTGGCGTGGTCCGCAGCCCCCATAGCACGGAGTCGAGCTCCTCTACCCAGTGCATGTTAGATTCCTTGAGGGACCGCACCAGTCTGGGTTTAATGCCGCTCATGATAAGACCATTTGCACGTTCGACCTGGCCATTGGTTTGTGGGTGATAGACGGAAGCATACTCGAGCTTGATGCCCATGTTTTTGCACCAGAGTTTTACCTCATCGGCGGTAAAGTTTGTACCGTTATCGGTTATGATGCTGTGGGGGACGCCATAACGGTGTACAACCCCGGATATGAAGTCTATCACAGGTCCAGATTCGGCCGTTTTAATAGGCTTGGCTTCTATCCACTGGTGAATTTATCTACCATGACCAGTAAGTATTTTTTCCTATCGGTCCCACCTTTAAGGGGTCCGACCATGTCAAGCCCCCAGACCGTAAAAGGCCAGGTGATGGGTATAGTTTGGAGTGCGGTGGGTGGCATATGGCTTTGGTTGGCAAAAAGTTGGCAACCAGCGCATCGTTGGACTAGGTCCTGAGCGTCTGCCCGGGCCGTCGGCCAATAAAAGCCTGTACGGAAAGCCTTGCTAACAAGGGACCGAGCAGCGGCGTGGTGACCACCGAGTCCGGCATGAATTTCAGCCAGAAGGTTCCGCCCTTCCTCTTCGGAGATGCACCTTTGAAGGACTCCGGTAGTGCTTTTCTTATAAAGCTCTCCCTCATGGACTCTATAGGCTTTAGATCGCCGCACTATGCAGCGGGCCTCGTTTTGGTCCTCCGGGAGTTCCTGCCTAGTAAGGTAGGCTAGGAATGCTTCTGTCCACGGGGCGATAACCGCCATTATTACGTGGGCTGAAGGTGTAATTTCATTGGCAGAGCCTCCAATTGTGTCAGATTGTTTGGCGTCGAGTGGTGCGGCTGGGTCCGGGCTGTTATTTGCGGGTTCCCCCTCCCATGCTACGGATGGCTTGAACAATCTTTCCAAAAAGATGTTGGGGGGGACTGCATCGCGTTTTGCTCCGATGCGTGCCAGGACGTCCGCTGCTTGATTGTTTTCTTGGGCTATATGGTGAAACTCCAGCCCTTTGAACCGACCTGACATTTTTAGGATGGCGTTGCGGTAAGCTGCCATTTTTGGGTCCTTGGCGTCGAAGTCTCCATTTATTTGGGATATTGCGAGGTTTGAATCCCCGCGTACCTCTAGGCGCTGAATACCCATGGATACTGCTATCCGGAGACCATGTAGGAGGGCCTCATATTCGGCTGCATTGTTGGAATCCGTGTACATGATCTGGAGCACATATTGGACTGTGTCTCCTGTGGGGGACGTGTAACGCCCTCGATGCGGCTATAGCTCCCACGTGTCGAGGCACGACTTAGAGACATAACCGCATTGAAAGCAATGTCGCAAGTCAGGCAATCATTACAACATCCCATGTAATATATAATAAAAAGGGGGAGGAACATAGTTGGCTTACACTCGCCACGTCACATCAAAGTACATAAATAACATCCATCATACAAACACTCATGGCCCGACTACGGCGCCAAAATAGAAGATAACCCAACATGCGACAAGGCCCTGAATCGAACCCCAACTAGGCACCACTACTGATCATCAGGAAAAGACACGTAGTAACACTGAGAGTCCTCGTCGAACTCCCACTTGAGCTCGTACTCGTCACCTGGAGCGGTATCACCTGGACCTGCATCTGGAGTTATAGTATCTGTGAGCCACAGGGACTCAGCAATCTCGCACCCTCGCGATCAAGACTATTTAAGCTTATAGGAAGGGTAAGGCAAATATAAGTGGAGCTGCAGCAAGCGACTAGCATATATGGTGGCTAACTTATACGCAAAAGAGAGCAAGAAGAGGAGGCAAAGCGCGAGCGAGAATCTAGAGGAACAGCTTGCGCAAGCATAACTCCAACACCGTGTCCACTTCCCGGACTCTGCCGAGAAGAGGCCATCACGGCAACACACTCAGTTGATTCATTTTATTTATTTAAGGTTCAAGTTATCTACAACCGGACATTAACAAATTCCCATGTGCCCATAACCGCGGGCACGGCTTTCGAAAGTTCAATCCCTGCAGGGGGGTCCCAACTTAGCCCATGACAAGCTCTCACGGTCAACGAAGGAATAGACCTCCTCCCAAGACGTTCCGATCAGACTCGGTATCTCGGTAACTCAAGACACTTCGACAGGTTAAAACAAGACCAGCAACACCGCCCGAATATGCCGACAAATCCCGATAGGAGCTGCACATATCTCTTTCTCAGGGCACACTCAGATTGTCTAAACTTCCGGTAGGCCAGCCCAGAGTTGCCCCTGGTAGCCACCGGCGGCTGACGGTTTGGACCAACACTCAGAGGAGCACTGGCCCGAGGGGGTTAAAATAAGATGACCCTTGAGTCTGCAGAACCCAAGGGAAAGAAAAGGCTGGTGGCAACTGGTAAAACCAAGGTTGGGCATTGCTGGAAAAGCTTTAATCAAGGCGAACTATCAAGGGGTTCCCATTATAACCCAACCGCGTAAGGAACGCAAAATCCGGGAACATAACACCGATATGACGGAAACTAGGGCGGCAAGAGTGGAACAAAACACTAGGCGAGAGGCCGAGCCTTGCACCCTTTACCAATTATATAGATGCATTAAGATAACATGGCAAAATAATGATATCCCAACAAGTAAATAAATGATGTTCCAACAAGGAACGGTCTCCAATCTTCACCTGCAACTAGCAACGCTATAAGAGGGGCTGAGCAAAGCGGTAACATAGCCAATCAACGGTTTGCTAGGACATGGTGGGTTAGAGGTTTGACATGGCAATTGGGAGGCTGACAAGCAAAAGGTAGGCATCGTAGCATTGGCATAGCAAACGAGCGCGCAAACTAGCATAGCAAAGATAGTAGTGATTTCGAGGGTATGATCATCTTGCCTGCACAGTTGTCAGAGTTGACTGGATCCTCACAAGCAAACTCAACGGGCTCCTCAGTAGCGAACTCGTCTCCCGGCTCTAACCAAACAAGACAAACAAGCAACAAGGGTACAATCAACCACGTGCAAGACCAAGCAATAAGATGAAACGATGATATGCTATGCGGGATGCGATGCGGAATGCAAAATGCAAGATAAGACAGGAAATGCATGAACCTGGCCCCAACTTGGAAAACCAAGTGTGCCACTGGATAGAGGGGATGAAATCGCTTGAAAACGATATAAAGATCATTGGAATCGGAGTTACGGTTTGGAAATGCAAGCGTTTTAAGAATGACACCGGTCTGTAATTTACAGCAAGTAGGCATCTAAATGCAATGCAACGAACATGCTACAGCCACCAAACATGACAACAAAATACATGGCAGGGATGCACACAATATTCTTAACAAAAGACTAGCACTGAGCCATGGCCAATTCATCCATTATGAGGTCCAAACAAGCATGGCAAAAACGCAAATGCAAAACAGATTCCAGACTTAGTGAAATTAACACTAGTCTGAAATTTCAGATCACGAAGCCCTCTTCGGAGCAGCAAAACAACATGATACATGACCTTATTAAGACAAGTAAGAACATGGCATGGAGCTACTCAACAAGCTTAATAAAAGTCCCAAAGTGAACTGGGGCCAAAATGGATCACAAAATATACTAACGGGCACACGAACATAGCTAAAACACAATCAGTTTTCAGACTTAGTGAAAACTGAGACATGCTGAAATATAACTCACGAAGGCATGTAAACGAGCTCGATGCACTCACTACGGTGCAAGTCATGGCAAGGCAAGCATACATCCATAAAGAAGGCACAAAATGCTAGCTAGACATAGCAAGAACAATGGCATGGCATGCACGGGTCAACTACAATAGCACCGGCAAAATCGCAAACAAGTTGACGATCTGCCCAGATTCCCAACGAAGCAAAAGTAGAGCTCGATTGACTCAAGCTAGGTTGCTCCATAATTGCAAACAAAGACATGGATGGATAGAGCATAACCTGATTAACAAAACTCCCTTACTGATCATCCTCAAAAGAGGCACGGCTCACTAGGAAACAAGCTGAACACATGGCATCATGAACTAAAATATCCCAGACTTGGTGAAAACAACTAAGTCCCTGAAAACAGATTTACCGGGTGCCTCACTTTGCAAGCTTGCACAAGTCACCACACACATCCTAAAAATGCACGGGTTGCACCTCTGGAAAGAAGACAAAATGCTTAACAAAACATATGAAGGACTTACAGGCATATCATGCACACATTAATCATGGCAAAAATGACAAAAGTCTAAAATGAACTAGCATATCTGACAATTAACTCACGAAGCCTCCTTCTAACAGCATTTTGGTCATCAAGATGAGCTCAAATGAAAATGATGCAATGGAATAAAATGATGTACTCGTCGAGGCGAACATTTTGATATGCTATATGCCCAAAACGGAGCTAAGGATGCGGAGATACGGCCGGTCAAAGTATGCATAAAAGTTTAGGGGGAGAGGGAAAAAGTCAACCGTTAGGGTTTTTTGGATCTGGATCTGGCGCGGTACTGTTCACGACACAGTTCACCGGCGCGGACTTCGAGGTCTCCGGCGATGGCGTGGTGACCGGAGATGGAGGGGAGAGGCCGGGGCCGGTGGGGACGAGGCGAGGCCGGTCGCCGGCGGGGGCTTGCGGCGGCCGGGGCGACGAGGCGGCGGCCCGCGGCGGCGGACGGAGTGGCGGCGACGGCCGGAGGCAGGGGGCGGCGCCGGGAGCGCGGCGGGGTTCCGGCGAGGCAGCGGCCGCCGGCGAGAGGAGGCGGGCGGCGCTGCGGGGGCGCGGGCGCGGCCCGGATGGAGCGAGGAGGGGGCCCGCGGTGGGCCTGGGCGGGCCGGCGCGGTGGCGGCGATGCGGTCCCGCCCCGGGGACAGGTGGCGGCCGCTGACTGGGCGCGAAGGGCGGCGGACAATGTCCGGCCTTCCGGATTTTTGTCCGGCGGTCGGAGGAGGAGAGGGGCTAGGGTTTCGTCCGTGATTCAAATGGGGGGAGATATATATAGGCATAAGTGGAGCTAGGAGAGTCCAAATGAGGTGCGGTTTGCGGCCACGCGATCGTGATCGAACGCTCTAGGAGATGGAGCAGAGTTTGGTGGGTTTTGGGCCAAATTAGAGGGGTGTTGGGCTGCAAAAAACACAAGGCCTTTTCGGTCCCTCGGTTAACCATTGGAGTACCAAACGAAGTCCAAATGGTACGAAACTTGACAGGCGGTCTACCGGTAGTAAACCAAGGCCGCTTGGCAAGTCTCGGTCCAATCCGGAAATGTTTAATCCCCACACACGAAAGAAAGCTAGAAATGACCACCGGAGGAGAACGAAGCGCCGGAATGCAAAACGGACAACGGGGAAAATGCTCGAATGCATGAGATGAACACGTATGCAAATGCAATGCACATGATGACATGATATGAGATGCATGAAAACGAAAACAACACACAGAGACAAAGACCCGAACCCGAGAAATAAATATAACTTAATGCCGGAAATGGCAAGAGTTGGAGTACAAATAGGGAAAGTTACATCCGGGGTGTTACAACACTCCACCACTACGAAAAGATCTCGTCCCGAGATCTAGGACTGAAAGAACTCCGGGTACTCAGAACGGAGGTGATCCTCGCGTTCCCAGGTAGCTCCACGGTCGGAATGGTGTGACCACTTGACTTTGAGAAATTTGATTGACTTGTTGCAAGTCTTGCGTTCAGTGTCTTCGAGAATAGCAACTGGGTGCTCACGATAAGAGAGATCTTCTTGGAGCTCAATGTCCTCGAAGTTGACGGTGCGGTCAGGAGTCTTGAAGCACTTTCGAAGCTGAGAGACATGGAACACGTCATGGACATTTGCAAAGTTTGAAGGAAGCTCGAGTTGATAGGCGAGGTCGCCTCTCTTGCTGACAATCTTGAAAGGTCCCACGTATCTAGGGGCAAGCTTCCCTTTGATAGCGAAGCGACGAGTACCTTTCATAGGAGAGACACGGAGGTAAACATGATCTCCGATCTCGAAAGCCAAATCACGGTGCTTACTATCATAGTAGCTCTTCTGGCGGGATTGGGCTGCTTTGAGGTTATCACGAATGACTTTGCACATTTCTTCTGCTTCTGTGATTAAGTCATTACCCAGCAGCTGACGTTCACCGGTTTCAGACCAGTTGAGAGGGGTACAACACTTCCTGCCATACAGAATTTCAAATGGGGCCTTGCCCGAACTTGCTTGAAAACTGTTGTTATAGGAGAATTCAGCATAAGGAAGACAATCCTCCCATTTCATGCCGAAGGAGATCACACAAGCCCTGAGCATATCTTCAAGAATCTGGTTGACACGCTCGACTTGACCGCTTGTTTGAGGATGGAAAGCAGTGCTGAAGCGGATGTTGGTGCCCATGGCCTTCTGAAAAGAATCCCAAAACTTCAAGGTAAAAATGCTGCCACGGTCTGAAGATATCACTTGAGGAATACCATGCAGAGAGACAATATGAGAGGTATAGAGTTCCGCCAATTGAGCTGCAGTGATCGACTCTTTGATAGGCAGAAAGTGAGCCACTTTGGTGAGTTTATCGATGACAACAAATATAGCATCATTGCCACGCTTGGACTTTGGAAACCCAGTCACGAAGTCCATCTCAATGTGGTCAAACTTCCATTCTGGAATGGCAAGAGGTTGGAGGAGACCTGCTGGCCTTTGGTGTTCTGCCTTCACTCTTCTGCAGACATCACACTCGTTCACGAATTGGGCGATCTCGCGCTTCATTCGAGTCCACCAATAAACTTGCTTGAGGTCTTGATACATCTTCGTGCTTCCAGGGTGGATGGAGAGGAGAGAATTGTGAGCCTCGTTCATGATCACTTTATGATGTTCACCTTTGGGCACAACAATACGATCCTCGAAGAAGAGAGTGTCCTTGTCATCAAGGCGGTAGCACTTGTACTTGGACTGACTCTTGGCAATCCCAATCTTCACCTTTTTCACCATAGCATCAAGAAGCTGGGCTTGGCGAATCTGGTCTTCTAAGGTAGGAGAGACTTGAAGGTTGGCGAGGAAACATTGAGGAACAACTTGCAGATTAAGTTTGCGGAAAGCTTCACAAAGCTCGGGTTGATAAGGCTTGAGAATCAGACTGTTGCAGTAGGCCTTTCTGCTCAAAGCGTCAGCAATCACATTGGCCTTGCCTAGAGTATACTCGATACTCGGATTATACTCTTGAATCATTTTGACCCATCGAGTTTGCCTTAGGTTGAGATTAGGCTGAGTGAAGATGTACTTGAGACTCTTGTGATCAGTGAAAATGTCCACTTTTCTTCCCAATAGAAGATGTCTCCAAGTCAAAAGAGCATGCACAACTGCCGCCAACTCATGATCATGAGTGGGGTAGTTCTTCTCATTAGGCTTCAACTGGCGAGATGTATAAGCAACAACTTTCTTCTCTTGCATCAATACTGCGCCAAGACCTTGGAGAGAGGCATCACAAAAGACCTCGTACGGCTTGGATTCATCAGGCGGAGTCAGAACTGGAGCAGTGATCAACTTCTCTTTCAAAGTGTTGAAAGCAATATCACACTCCGGAGACCAAACGTACTTGACGTGCTTCTGAAGAAGATTTGAGAGAGGCTTCACGATCTTAGAAAAGTTTTCAACGAATCTTCGGCAATAACTTGCGAGACCGAGAAAACTGCGGAGTTGCTTCACATTCTGAGGAGGTTCCCAATTCACAATTGCGGATACCTTCTCGGGATTCACGGAAATGCCCTTGGCAGAGATGATATGACCAAGATAAAGAACCTCATCGAGCCAAAATTCACACTTGGAGAACTTGGCATAGAACTGATGTTCCCTGAGCTTATCAAGAACCAAACGCAAGTGCTTGGCATGATCTTCCTTGTTCTTGGAGAAAACCAGAATGTCGTCGAGATAGACCAAAACGAAGTCATTGGTGTAGGCGTTGAAGATGAAATTCATCATGCGAGAGAACGTCGGAGGAGCGTTGGCGAGGCCAAAAGACATGACAGTGTATTCATATGAACCAAAGCTTGTTCTGAATGCTGTCTTGGGAATATCTTCTTAATGCGAATCTGGTGATAACCCATACGGAGATCAAGCTTGGAGAATACTTGGGCACCATTGAGTTGTTCGAACAGCTCATTGATGTTGGGAAGTGGGTATTTGTTCTTGATGGTCTTCTTGTTCACTGGACGGTAATCAACACAAAGTCGGTCCGTTCCATCCTTCTTCTTCACAAAAAGAACACCACAACCCCACGGAGAAGTACTAGGCCGGATGAGACCCATTCTTTCTTGCTCATCGAGTTGCTTCTTCAGCTCCTTCAACTCTTCAGGTCTGAGCTTGTAAGGACGTTTGCACACAGGTTCCGTACCGGGCTCAAGATCAATAATAAATTCAACTGGCTGGTGCGGAGGCATTCCTGGGAGCTCTTATGGAAAGACGTCTTGATATTCGCAAACGACTGGAATTTGAGAGATGGCATCCAATTCACCCTTCTCATTGAGAGAAAACAGACGGATGGAATTATCCTGAGCGGCAAAGACAATTACATCCTCATTCGAATGATTCAATTGAATCTGCCTGGCTGCACAATCAAGCTGAGCCTTGTGCTTAGAAAGCCAATCCATCCCGAGAATAAGATTAATATCTGAGTTACCAAGAACCATTGGAGAAGCCAGAAACTTGAAATCACCCATCATGATAGAAATATCCGGAACTTCATAGTTAGCAAGCAAGCATCTACCCGGAGAGACGACTGCTAATGGCTTATGCATAACTTGAGAAAACCACCCATGCTTAGATGCAAAAGGTCTGGAAATGAAGCAATGCGACGCACCAGTGTCAAAAAGAACTTTTGCAGGAACATCGTTAACAGGAAGGTTACCCATAATCACATCTGACGAGTCCTCTGCCTGGGCTGCATTCACCATATTGACTTTGGCGTACTTGGGGTTATGCTTGACCACTGCTGTACTTGCCGATCTGACAGGAGGAGGAGGAAGACGCCTCTGGTTGAAACACTTGTTGGCATAGTGACCCTTCTGTTGGCACTTGTTGCACGTGACCTCTGAAAGCGGACGGTGATACGGAGCACTCGATCTTAGAGCTTGAGACGAAGTCTTGTTCTGAAAGCCAGGGTTGGGTGGGTGGGAAGAACCACTGCCACCTTTGCTCTTCTGCTGAAACGGCTGACGGAACGGAGGAGGAGGAAGCCAAAACTTCTGCTGCTTGGCCACTTGAGTAGAGGAAGAAGGAGTAACATCTCTGACTCGCTTCCTGGAAGCATCACACCTCAACTGAGCAGCCTCTTGCTTCAGTGCCATGTTGTAGAACTCATCACATCTCAAGGGCTCGAAGAGAACAAGAGCGAGCTGAATATCTTCTCTGAGACCACCCCTGAACTGGTATATCATGCTCTTCTCATCAGGCATGTCCTGCTTGGCAAAGCGGGCAAGCTTCTGGAACAACTTGTTGTAGTCATAGACAGACAAAGAGCCTTGCTTCAGATTGCGGAATTCCTCACGCTTGCTTTCAACCACGCTCTGCGGAATATGATGAGCTCAGAAATCTCGACGGAAATCATCCCAAGTGATAACACGTCCACCTCTGGAGTCCTTGTACTGCTGGAACCATTCTGCAGCTTGATCTTTGAGTTGGAAGGAAGCGAACTTGACAAAGTCCTCAGGCCTGACGTTACTGCACTCGAAATGCTTACACAGATCCACAATCCAATCGTCAGCATCGGTTGCCTCAACACAATTGCTGAAAGTCTTTGGCCCGTTAGCAAGGAACTGGTTGAGTGTAGCAAAGTGACTCTGGTTGCTGCCTTGATTCCCTTGACTGCCTTGATTGCGCTCTTGAAGAATTTGCATGATCAGCGGTGTGTTTGCATTGGTTGCAGCCATCACAGCTTGCCATGCCTCTGGAGGAGGTGGAGCCGGTGGCGGATCTTGATTCTGGTTCTGGCAGGTGCTCTTAGCGGGAGCCATCCTGAAGAGGTTGACCACCATTTGCACATAGACAGATAATTATTGAAGCTGAATCCAATGGAATGAAAATTGCAACATATAGTCTTCACATCCGAACAAAATGAACGAATGCATTCCTCTTCAAATGGTCACATATCCATAAATTGAGAAGCTACGTAGAATTAAGGTAGAGAAATAAATCAATAAGGTACGGATCAAGAACGAATAATCGGTAAGAAATCGCAATCTCAAACCAATATCCGTGGAAGAAGAACTAGAGCTACTAGAATTCCCACCTATGAAACTCCCGAACCTTTCCGGTTATGCAATTAGGTGTTGGGGATACAGGGGAAGCATAATATCTCACCCAAACTAGCAAATCCTACATCCAGCTGTATCCATCCTTCAACACATAACCAAGAAAACTTCGGAAACCATCTACCTCAACCTTCGAAAAGCATCCGTTAGACAAGTTATGGTGATACTCCCGAACTCCCGCCCCAGTACTGGGTGGCGTCGAGGTTATCTCACCAACGAACTGCATAAAAGAGATTTTCGATGTCGGCGAACATATCTCAAGTATTCCAGAATTGCAACGATAAAATTATGATGACAACACCTCAGAGCTCAACTCCCCGGGACACTTCCACTAAACCCCTGACAGGAGGCACCAAGACAATGTTCTCATCATAAGCCATCGGAACGATTCCAAGATACTCGCGTGATCCTAAAATTTTTTTTAGTGAAATTTGAGAAGAGAAGAGTCAAAACTCTACGTCAGGATGCCTTACCAGAGCGATGAGGAGACTGGGAAGTAAAAAGAATTCCTAAGCTCTCCGATATATAATTCCTAAGGACTCAAAACATTTTTTTTCTAAACACAACTCGGCTGCTAAAACGATCAAGCAATGGGACTCCTAAGGTCGGGGAAGGCTCTGATTACCAACTTGTAACGCCCTCGATGCGGCTATAGCTCCCACGTGTCGAGGCACGACTTAGAGACATAACTGCATTGAAAGCAATGTCGCAAGCCAGGCAATCATTACAACATCCCATGTCAGGCAATCATTACAACATCCCATGTAATATATAATAAAAGGGGAGAACATAGTTGGCTTACACTCGCCACGTCACAATCAAAGTACATAAATAACATACATCATCCAAACACTCATGGCCCGACTACGGCGCCAAAATAGAAGATAACCCAACATGCGACAACGGTCCCGAATCAACCCCAACTAGGCACCACTACTGATCATCAGGAAAAGACACGTAGTAACGCTGAGAGTCCTCGTCGAACTCCCACTTGAGCTCGTACTCGTCACCTGGAGCGGAATCACCTGGACCTGCATCTGGAGTTATAGTATCTGTGAGCCACAGGGACTCAGCAATCTCGCACCCTCGCGATCAAGACTATTTAAGCTTATAGGAAGGGATAAGGCAAATATGGAGCTGCAGCAAGCGACTAGCATATATGGTGGCTAACTTATACGCAAAAGAGAGCGAGAAGAGGAGGCAAAGCGCGAGCGAGAATCTAGAGGAACAACCTGCGCAAGCATTACTCCAACACCGTGTCCACTTCCCGGACTCCGCCGAGAAGAGGCCATCACGGCAACACACTCAGTTGATTCATTTTATTTAATTAAGGTTCAAGTTATCTACAACCGGACATTAACAAATTCCCATCTGCCCATAACCGCGGGCACGGCTTTCGAAAGTTCAATCCCTGCAGGGGAGTCCCAACTTAGCCCATGACAAGCTCTCACGGTCAACGAAGGAATAGACCTCCTCCCAAGACGTTCGATCAGACTCGGTATCTCGGTTCTTCAAGACACTTCGACAGGTTAAAACAAATCCAGCAACACCGCCCGAATGTGCCGACAAATCCCGATAGGAGCTGCACATATCTCTTTCTCAGGGCACACTCAGATTGTCCTAGGTACGGGTAGGCCAGCCCAGAGTTGCCCCTGGTGGCCACCGGCGGACAGGTGGACCAACACTCAGAGGAGCACTGGCCGGGGGGGTTAAAATAAGATGACCTTTGAGTCTGCAAGAACCCAAGGGAAAGAAAAGGCTAGGTGGCAAATGGTAAAACCAAGGTTGGGCATTGCTGGAAAGCTTTAATCAAGGCGATATCAAGGGGTTCCCATTATAACCCAACCGCGTAAGGAACGCAAAATCCGGGAACATAACACGATATGACGGAAACTAGGGCGGCAAGAGTGGAACAAAACACTAGGCGAGAGGCCGAGCCTTCCACCCTTTACCAAGTATATAGATGCATTAAGATAACATGCAATATAATGATATCCCAACAAGTAATAAAATGTTCCAACAAGGAACGGTCTCCAATCTTCACCTGCAACTAGCAACGCTATAAGAGGGGCTGAGCAAAGCGGTAACATAGCCAATCAACGGTTTGCTAGGACATGGTGGGTTCGAGGTTTGACATGGCAATTTGGGAGGCTGAAAGCAAGTGGTAGGCATCGTAGCATTGGCATAGCAAAAGAGCGAGCAAACTAGCATAGCAAAGATAGTAGTGATTTCGAGGGTATGATCATCTTGCCTGCACAGTTGTCAGAGTTGACTGGATCCTACAAGCAAACTCAACGGGCTCCTCGGTAGCGAACTCCTCCCGGCTCTACCAACAAGACAAACAAGCAACAAGGATACAATCAACCACGTGCAAGACAAGCAATAGATGAAATGATGATATGCTATGCGGGATGCGATGCGGGATGCAAAATGCAAGATATGACAGGAAATGCATGAACCTGGCCAACTTGGAATTCCAGTGTGCCACTGGATAGAGGGGATGAAATCGCTTGAAAACGATATAAAGATCATTGGAATCGGAGTTACGGTTTGGAAATGGCAAGCGTTTTAAGATATGACACCGGTCTGAATTTACAGCAAGTAGGCATCTAAATGCAATGCAACGAACATGCTACAGCCACCAAACATGACAACAAAATACATGGCAGGGATGCACACAAGATGATTAACAAAAGACTAGCACTGAGCCATGACCAATTCATCCATTATGAGGTCCAAACAAGCATGGCAAAAACGCAAATGCAAAACAGATTCCAGACTTAGTGAAATTAACACTAGTCTGAAATTTCAGAATTAACACTAGTCTGAAATTTCAGATCACGAAGCCCTCTTCGGAGCAGCAAAACAACATGATACATGACCTGATTAAGACAAGTAAGAACATGGCATGGAGCTACTCAACAAGATTAATAAAATTCCCAAAGTGACCTGGGGCCAAAAGGGATTACAAAATATACTAACGGGCACACGAACATAGCTAAAACACAATCAGTTTTCAGACTTAGTGAAAACTGAGACATGCTGAAATATAACTCACGAAGGCATGTAAACGAGCTCGATGCACTCACTAAGGTGCAAGTCATGGCAAGGCAAGTATACATCCATAAAGAAGGCACAAAATGCTAGCTAGACATAGCAAGAACAATGGCATGGCATGCACGCGTCAACTACAATGGCACCGGCAAAATCGCAAACAAGTTGACGATCTGCCCAGATTCCCAATGAAGCAAAAGTAGAGCTCGATTGACTCAAGCTAGGGTGCTCCATAATTGCAAACAAAGACATGGATGGATAGAGCATAACCTGATTAACAAAACTCCCTTACTGATCATCCTCAAAAGAGGCACGGATCACTAGGAAACAAGCTGAGCACATGGCATCATGAACTAAAATATCCCAGACTTGGTGAAAACAACTAAGTCCCTGAAAACAGATTTACCGGGTGCCTCACTTTGCAAGCTTGCACAAGTCACCACACACATCCTAAAAATGCATGGGTTGCACCTCTGGAAAGAAGACAAAATGCTTAACAAAACATATGAAGGACTTACAGGCATATCATGCACACATTAATCATGGCAAAAATGACAAAAGTCTAAGATGAACTAGCAGATCTGACAATTAACTCACGAAGCCTCCTTCTAACAGCATTTTGGTCCTCAAGATGAGCTCAAATGAAAATGATGCAATGGAGTGAAATGATGTACTCGTCTAGGCGAACATTTTGATATGCTATATGCCGAAAACGGTGCTACGGATGCGGAGATACGGCCGGTCAAAGTATGCATAAAAGTTTAGGGGGAGAGGGAAAAAGTCAACCGTTAGGGTTTTTTGGATCTGGATCTGGCGCGGTACTGTTCACGACACAGTTCACCGGCGCGGACTTCGAGGTCTCCGGCGATGGCGTGGTGACCGGAGATGGAGGGGAGAGGCCGGGGCCGGTGGGGACGAGGCGAGGCCGGTCGCCGGCGGGGGCTTGCGGCGGCCGGGGCGACGAGGCGGCGGCCCGCGGCGGCGGACGGAGTGGCGGCGACGGCCGGAGGCAGGGGGCGGCGCTGGGAGCGCGGCGGGGTTCTGGCGAGGCGGCGGCCGCCGGTGAGAGGAGGCGGGCGGCGCTGCGGGGGCGCGGGCGCGGCCCGGATGGAGCGAGGAGGGGGCACGCGGTGGGCCTGGGCGGGCCGGCGCGGTGGCGGCGCTGCGGTCCCGCCCCGGGGACAGGTGGCGGCCGCTGACTGGGCGCGAAGGGCGGCGGACAATGTCCGGCCGGCCGGATTTTTGTCCGGCGGTCGGAGGAGGAGAGGGGCTAGGGTTTCGTCCGTGATTCGAATGGGGGGAGATATATATATAGGCATAAGTGGAGCTAGGAGAGTCCAAATGAGGTGCGGTTTGCGGCCACGCGATCGTGATCGAACGCTCTAGGAGATGGAGCAGAGTTTGGTGGGTTTTGGGCCAAATTAGAGGGGTGTTGGGCTGCAACAAACACAAGGCCTTTTCGGTCCCTCGGTTAACCGTTGGAGTACCAAACGAAGTCCAAATGGTACGAAACTTGACACGCGGTCTACGGTAGTAAACCAAGGCCGCTTGGCAAGTCTCTGTCCAATCCGGAAATGTTTAATCCCCACACACGAAAGAAAGCTAGAAATGACCACCGGAGGAGAACGAAGCGCCGGAATGCAAAACGGACAACGGGCAAAATGCTCGAATGCATGAGATGAACACGTATGCAAATGCAATGCACATGATGACAGGATATGAGATGCATGAAAACGAAAACAACACACAGAGACAAAGACCTGAACCCGAGAAATAAATATAACTTAATGCCGGAAATGGCAAGAGTTGGAGTACAAATAGGGAAAGTTACATTCGGGGTGTTACAGGACGTCAGGACGACGCCAGCCCCCAGTCCGGCCATCATTTTGGAGCCGTCGAAATGCATAATCCAGCTTGAATATGTGCCGTACTCTTTCGGGAGCTCGGCCTCTGTCCATTCTGCGACGAAGTCGGCCAAAACTTGCGATTTAATAGCTCGCCGTGGCTTATAGGTTATATCAAACGGGAGAAGCTCGATGGCCCATTTTGCAATCCGGCCCGTTGCATCACGGTTGTTGATAATATCGTTGAGTGGTACATCCGAGGCTACTATTATGGAACACTCTTGAAAGTAGTGTCGTAGCTTCCAGGATGCCATGAATACCGCATATGCAATCTTTTGATAATGCGGGTACCGTGATTTGCATGGAGTGAGGACAGTGGATATGTAGTAGACCGGCCTTTGAAGGGGGAATTTGTGTCCATCCGTTTCCCACTCGACAACGAGTACTGCACTGACAACTTGATGTGTTGCTGCAATGTACAATAACATTGGTTCGCCGGTGTTTGGCGCGGCCAGGACTGGGTTTGTTGCCAATATGGCTTTTATTTCATCAAGTCCGGCCGTGGTGGCATCCGTCCACTCGAAGTGTTCGGTGCGCCGAAGGAGGCGATAGAGGGGTAGTGCCTTTTCTCCCAAGCGGGAGATGAAGCGGCTTAAAGCCGCCACGCATCCGGTTAATTTTTGTATTTGTTTGAGGTCCTTTGGGATATCCAATTGTGACAAAGCTCGGATCTTGGCTGGATTTGCTTCAATTCCTCTACCGGATACAATGAAGCCCAAGAGCTTTCCGACTGGAACGCCGAAGACCCATTTTTCCGGGTTGAGCTTGATGTCATATTTTCGGAGGTTATCGAATGCAAGCCTCAAGTCGTCTACTAGAGATTCGACATGTCTTGATTTGACGACCACATCATCCACATACGCCTCCACTGTTTTGCCGATCTGGTTTGCCAGACATGTCTGGATCATGCGCTGATATGTTGCGCCGGCGTTTTTCAGCCCGAAGGGCATTGTGTTGAAGCAGAATGGGCCGTATGATGTGATGAATGCTGTTGCGGCTTGGTCTGATTCTGCCATCTTGATTTGATGGTAACCGGAGTATGCGTCGAGGAAACACAACGAGTCGTGTCCTACGGTGGCATCGATAATTTGATCGATATGGGGGAGGGGGAAGGGATCCTTTGCGCAAGCCTTGTTAAGGTCTTTAAAATCGACACACAGGCGCCAGGATTTGTCCTTTTTTGGTACCATCACTAGGTTTGCTAGCCAGTCCGGATGTTTTATGTCTCTAATGAATCCGGCCTCCAATAGCTTGGCTAGCTCCTCTCCCATACCTTGTCTCTTGGGTTCGGAAAAACTCCGAAGGGCTTGTTTGACAGGTTTGAATCCTTTTAGGATATTTAAGCTATGTTCGGCCAGCCTGCGTGGGATCCCTGGCATGTCTGAAGGGTGCCAGGCGATAATGTCCCAGTTCTCTCGTAGGAACTCTCGCAGTGTGGCGTCTATATCAGGGTTCAGTCGTGCCCTGATGGAAGCTGTTTTATTGGGGTCCGTTGGATGGACCTGGAATTTGACTATTTCGTCAGCTGGCTTGAAGGATGTGGATTTGGATCTCTTGTTGAGTATCACATCATCCCTGTTAACCGTGGAGCGTAGCGCAGTCAGTTCCTTGGCCGCTAAGGCTTCGGATAATGCCTCAAGGGCTAATGCGGCCGTCTTGTTTTCGGCGCGGAGTGCTATGTCCGGATCACTAGCTAGAGTGATAATTCCGTTCGGCCTGGGCATCTTAAGCTTCATGTACCCGTAATGGGGTATTGCTTGGAAGATTGTGAATGCTTCCCGCCCTAGTAAAGCGTGATATCCGCTTTTGAACGGGGCCACCTGAAACGTGACTTCTTCGGACCTGTAATTATCCGGCATGCCGAACACCACATCTAGTGTGATTTTTCCTGTGCAGCGCGCTTCCCGACTGGGGATTATTCCTCTAAAGGTTGTGCTGCTTTGCTCGACGCGGTTCCTGTCCATTTCCATTTTTTGAAGGGTTTCCTCATAAATGAGGTTCAGTCCGCTGCCTCCATCCATGAGCACCTTGGTGAGGCGAAAGCCGTCCACTATGGGACCGAGGACCAATGCGGCTGGTGCTCGGGCTTTTTGGAATCTAGGTTCATCACTTGCGTTGAAGGTAATGGCAGTGTCACTCCATGGATTTATTGTTGCAACTTGAGAGACTTCGGCGAGGCTGCGGAGTGTTCTTTTTCGCACATTGTTTGATGCAAAAGTTTCGAAGACTGTGAGAACGGTACTGGTGTCCTTTGGCTGGCTTTCTGCGGCCTCTGGAATTAAGAGGTCCTCGCCGATTTTGGCCACCTGCCGGAGTATCCAACATGCTCTAAGGCTGTGAGTTGGTGTGGCGTCCTCTATACTGCGAATTCTACAGGGTCCATCAAGCCATCTTTCCAGTACGGTTCCATGCCCTGTTGAGGGTTTTGGCTTTTTGGTGTTTATCCCGGGTGTCCTATGATAATGCACCCTCTTAGTTCGGACGGATTACTATTCAAGGCCGGATTATCCCAAAAATTTATTTCGGTTTTCCAGGCGCTTTCCATCGCACAGTATTTTTGTACTATGGACGCCAAGTCAGCGAAGCGTGTGATATCACGATGACTTACGGCGTTAAGGATTCCCTTGTCCGTGCAATTACTGCAGAAAATTGAGATTGCGTCTTCCTCGCGGCAATCCTTTATCCTGTTCATAACCAGGAGGAATCTGGCCCAGTAATGATGTACTGTTTCCTCAGGCCTCTGCCTGATTTGGGAGAGATCGCTTATGATCGGGTGGGTGTCGTTGAATCTGAAACCTCACCCAATCCAAGATTCGGAGGCCGAAGAGTTTCCGAACTCTGAAGTTCGGATTCTTGGATGTTGTCCAGTGAATCTGGCCCGTTGCCTGATCCTAGGCTCAGGTCTTGAGTTACATCTCCCCCTCCGCGGGTATCCGGCTTGGAGGGGTCAGGAATTCGGACGTAGCTAGTCCTTAAAATAGATGAAGGGTCGCCGCACTGCGTCTCTACCACGACAACGTGGTGGGTGACTTGGGGAGAGTTAATTTCTCTTAGATCGGGTTTAAGCCCAACCTGGTCGTAATCCGTAGCGACCCCCAGGGCGGCGATGCGATCCAAGAGCTTGTTTACGGAAGAGAGCTCCATTGGATCTAGCTGCTCGACGAGCTTCGAGCTGACGTGTAGGTTGCTTTTGATGACCCGAGAGGTCACCGTCGGCGCAACAGCCGAACAGGCGGTCATGAGGAAACCACCTAGCCGGAGGGTTTGACCGACAGCCAAGGCTCCCTTAGCAACGGCGCCATCTTTAAAGACGGGAGGAGGCATCCTTCCTGATTGTGACGGCACAGAGGAACTCTCAATGAAAGCACCAATGTCGGTGTCAAAACCGGCGGATCTCGGGTAGGGGGTCCCGAACTGTGCGTCTAGGCCGGATGGTAATAGGAGGCAGGGAACACGATGTTTTACCCAGGTTCGGGCCCTCTTGATGGAGGTAAAACCCTATGTCCTGCTTGATTATATTGATGATATGGGTAGTACAAGAGTAGATCTACCACGAGATCAAGGAGGCTAAACCCTAGAAGCTAGCCTATGGTATGATTGTTGTATATGGAGTTGATTGCCTACGGACTACAACCCTCCGGTTTATATAGACAGCGCATAGGGTTAGGGTTACATAGAATCGGTTACAATGGTAGGAGATCTTGAATATCCGCATCGCCAAGCTTGCCTTCCACGCCAAGGAAAGTCCTATCCGGACACGGGACAAAGTCTTCAATCTTGTATCTTCATAGTCCTGGAGTCCGGCTGAAGGTATAGTCCGGCTACCCGAACACCCCCTAATCCAGGACTCCCTCAGGGTCCAACCATGTCAAGCCCCCAGACCGTGAAGGGCCAAGTGATGGGGATAGTTTGGAGGGCGGTGGGTGGCATATGGCTTTGGTTTGCAAAAAGCTGGCAACCGACGCATCGTTGGATTAAGTCCTGGGCGTCTGCCAGGGCCGTCGGCCAATAAAAGCCTGTACGGAAGGCCTTGCTTACAAGGGACCGAGCTGCAGCGTGATGACCGCCGAGTCCGGCATGAATTTCAGCCAGGAGGTTCCGCCCTTCCTATTCGGAGATGCACCTTTGAAGGACTCCGATAGTGCTTTTCTTATAAAGCTCTCCCTCATGGACTTTATAGGCTTTAGATCGCCGCACTATGCAGCGTGCCTCATTTTGGTCCTCAGGGAGTTCCTGCCTAGTAAGGTAGGCGAGGAATGGTTCTGTCCACGGGGCAATGACGGCCATTATTACGTGGGCTGAAGGTGTTATTTCATTGGTAGAGCCTCCAATTATGTCAGAGTGTTCGGTGTCAGGCAGTGCGGTTGGGTCCGGGCTGTTATTGCCGGGTTCCCCTTCCCATACTACGGATGGCTTGAACTGCCTTTCCAGGAAGATGTTGGGGGGGGGACTACATCGCGTTTTGCGCCGATGCGTGCCAGGACATCTGCTGCCTGATTATTTCCCGGGCTATATGGTGAAATTCGAGCCCTTCGAACCGAGCTGACATTTTTAGGACGGCATTGCGATAAGCTGCCATTTTTGAATCCTTGGCATCAAAGTCTCCATTTATTTGGGATATTGCGAGGTTCGAGTCCCTGCGCACCTCTAGGCGTTGAATGCCCATGGATACCGCCATCCGGAGACCTTGTAAAAGGGCCTCATATTTGGCTGCATTGTTGGAGTATGTGTACATTATCTGGAGTACGTATTGAACTGTGTCTCCTATGGGGGACGTCAAAATGACGCCAGCCCCTAGACCGACCAACATTTTGGAGCCGTCGAAGTGCATGACCCAGTTTGAATATGTGCCGTACTCTTTAGGGAGTTCGGACTCCGTCCATTCTGCGACGAAGTCGGCCAAAACTTGTGACTTGATAGCTCGCCGTGGCTTGTAAGTTATGTCGTACGGGAGGAGCTCAATGGCCCATTTTGCAATCCGGCCCGTCGCGTCGCGGTTGTTTATAATATCGTTAAGTGGCACTTCCGAGGCTACTGTTATTGAACACTCTTGAAAGTAGTGTCGCAGCTTCCGGGATGCCATAAATACCGCGTATGCAATCTTTTGATAATGCGGGTACCGTGACTTGCACGGAGTAAGGACAGTGGACACATAGTAGACCGGCTTTTGAAGGGGGAATTTGTGTCCGTCCGTTTCTCGTTTGACGACGAGCACTGCGCTTACGACCTGATGGGTTGCTGCAATGTATAATAGCATTGGTTCGCCAATATTTGGCGCGGCCAGGACTGGGTTTGTTGCCAAGATGGCTTTTATTTCGTCGAGTCCGGCCGTGGCTGCATCCGTCCACTCGAAGTGTTTGGTGCGCCGAAGGAGGCGGTAAAGGGGTAGGGCCTTTTCTCCTAAGTGGGAGATAAAGCGGCTTAGAGCCGCCACACATCCGGTTAATTTTTGTATTTGTTTGACGTCCTTCGGGCTATCCAATTGTGATAGAGCTCGGATCTTGGCTGGATTTGCTTCAATTCCTGTACCAGATACGATGAAGCCCAAGAGCTTTCTGGCTGGAACGCCGAAAACGCATTTTTCCAGGTTGAGCTTGATGTCGTATATTCGAAGGTTATCGAATGTTAGCCTCAAGTCGTCTACTAGAGATTCGACATGTCTTTTTTTAACAACCACATCATCTACGTATGCCTCCACTGTTTTCCCGATCTGGTTTGCCAGACATGTCTGAATCATGCGCTGATATGTTGCGCCGGCGTTTTTGAGCCTGAAGGGCATTGTGTTGAAGCAGAATGGGCCGTATGGTGTGATGAATGCCGTTGCGGCTTGGTCTGACTCTGCCATCTGTATTTGATGGTAGCCGGAGTATGCGTCGAGGAAACACAATGAATCATCTCCTGCGGTAGCATCGATAATTTGATCGATGCGGGGGAGAGGGAAGGGATCCTTTGGGCAAGCCTTGTTAAGGTCTTTGAAATCAACGCACAGGCGCCAGGATTTGTCCTTCTTTGGTACCATCACCAGGTTTGCTAGCCAGTCCGGGTGTTTTATATCTTTGGTGAATCCGACCTCCAATAGCTTGGCTAGTTCCTCTCCCATGGCCTGTCTCTTAGGTTCGGAAAAACGCCGAAGAGCCTGTTTGACTGGCTTGAATCCTTTTAGGATATTTAAGCTGTGTTCGGCCAGCCTGCGTGGGATTCCTGGCATGTCTGAAGGGTGCCAGGCGAAAATGTCCCAGTTCTCTCATAGGAACTCTCGCAGTGCGGCGTCTACATCAGGGTTTAACTGTGCCCCGATGGAAGCTATTTTATTGGGGTCCGTTGGATGGACCTGGAATTTGACTATTTCGTCCGCCGGTGTAAAGGAGGTGGACTTGGATCTTTTATCGAGTATCACATCGTCCCTATTCACCATGGAGCGCAGTGTAGTCAGTTCCTCAGCTGCTAGGACTTCGGATAGCACCTCGAGGGCTAGTGCGGCTGTCTTGTTTTCGGCGCAGAGTGCTATGTCCGGATCACTAGCGAGAGTGATGATTCCGTTAGGCCCGGGCATCTTGAGCTTCATGTACCCGTAATGGCGTATTGCTTGGAAGACTGTAAACGCTTCCCGCCCTAGCAGAGCGTGATATCCGCTACTGAACGGGGCCACCTGGAACATGACCTCTTCGGACCTGTAATTATCCGGCGTGCCGAACACCACATCTAGTGTGATTTTTCCTGTACAGTGCGCTTCCATGGGGATTATTCCTCTAAAGGTTGTGCTGCTTCGCTCAATGCGGTTCCAGTCTATTTCCATTTTTTGAAGGGTTTCCTCATAAATGAGGTTCAATCCGCTGCCGCCATCCATGAGTACCTTGGTAAGACGAAAGCCGTCCACTATTGGACTGAGGACCAATGCGGCTGGTGCTCGGGCTGTTCGGAATTTAGGTTCATCACTGGCGTTAAAAGTAATAGCCGTGTCACTCCATGGGTTTATTGTTGCTACTTGGTAGACTTCGGCAAGGCTGCGGAGTGTTCTTTTTCGCATATTATTTGATGCGAAAGTCTAGAAGACTGCTCATACCGTACTTGTTTCTCTGGGGTGGCTTTCTGTGGCTTCTGGAATTAGAAGATCTTCGCCAATTTTTGCCACCTGCCGGAGTATCCAACATGCTCTAAGGCTGTGAGTTGGTGTGGCGCCCTCTGCACTATGAATTTTACAGGGTCCATTTAGGCCATCCTTCCAGTACGGTTCTGTGCCCTGTAGAGGGCTTTTGCTTTTTGGTATTGAACCCGGGTGTCTGGCGATGATGCACCCTTTTATTTCGGACTGGGTTTGTATTCAGGATCGGATTGTCCCAAAATTTTATTTCGGTTTTCCAGGCGCTTTCCATCGCACAGTACTTTCGTACTATGGACGACAAGTCAGCGAAGCATGTAATATCACGGCGACTTATGGCGTTGAGGATTCCCTTGTCCGTGCAATTATTGCAGAAGAATGAAATTGCGTCTTCCTCGCGACAGTCCTTTATCCTGTTCATAACCAGGAGGAATCTGGCCTAGTAGTGATGTACTGTTTCTTCGGGCTCTTGCCTAATTTGGGATAGATCGCTTATGTACGGGTGGGTGGGTGGAATCAAATCCGAAACCTCACCCAATCTGAGACCCAGGGGCCAAGGAGTTTCCGAACTCGTAAGTTTGGATTCTTGGATGCTGTCCAATGAATATAGCCCGTCGCCTGACTTTAAGTTCAGGTCTTGAGTGATGTCCTCCCCTTCGCGAGTATCCGGCTTGGAGGGATCGGGAATCCGGACATAGCTAGTCCCTAAGATAGATGAAGGGTCGCCACACTGTCCCTCTACCACGGCAACATGATGGGTGACCTGGGGAGAGTTAATCTCTCTCAGATCAGGTTTAGGCAAAATCTGGTCGTAATCCGTAGCGACTCCCAGGGCGGTGATGCGATCCAAGAGCTCGTTTAGGGAAGAGAACTCCATTGGATCTAGCTGCTTGGCGAATTCCGAGCTGACGTGAAGATTGCTTTCGATGACCCGAGAGGTCATCGTCGGCGCAGCAGCCGAACATGCGGTCATAAGGAAACCACCTAGCCGAAGAGTTTGGCCGACAGCCAAAGCTCCCTTAGCAACGGTGCCGTCTTTAAAGACGGGATGAGGCATCCTTCGTGATGGCGACGACACAGAGGAACTCTCAATGAAAGCACCAATGTCGGTGTCAAAACCGGTGGATCTCGGGTAGGGGGTCCCGAACTGTGCGTCTAGGCGGATGGTAACAGGAGGCAGGGGACACGGTGTTTTACCCAGGTTCGGGCCCTCTTGATGGAGGTAAAACCCTACGTCCTGCTTGATTAATATTGATGATATGGGTAGTACAAGAGTAGATCTACCACGAGATCAGAGAGGCTAAACCCTAGAAGCTAGCCTATGGTATGATTCTGTTCCTACGGACTAAAACCCTCCAGTTTATATAGACACCGGAGAGGGCTAGGGTTACATAGAGTCGGTTGCAATGGTAGGAGATCTACATATCCGTATCGCCAAGCTTGCCTTCCACGCCAAGGAAAGTCCCTTGCGGACATGGGATGAAGTCTTCGATCTTGTATCTTCATAGTCCAGGAGTCTGGCCGAAGGTATAGTCCGGCTATCCGGACACCCCCTAATCCAGGACTCCCTCACTACCTCTTGAGCACTGCGTTGGTTTCCCTTGAAGAGGAAAGGGTGATGCAGCAGAGCAGCGTAAGTATTTCCCTCAGTTTTTGAGAACCAAGGTATCAATCCAGTAGGAGGCCACGCACGTGTCCCTCGCACCTACACAAACAAATAAACTCCTCGCAACCAACACGATAAAGGGGTTGTCAATCCCTTCATGGTCACTTACGAAAGTGAGATCTGATAGATATGATATGATAATATTTTTGGTATTTTTATGATAAAGAGAAATAAAGATACAAGTAAAATAAATGGCAAAGGAAATAACTAAGTATTGGAAGATTAATATGATGGAAAATTGACCCGGGGGCCATAGGTTTCACTAGTGGCTTCTCTCGAGAGCATAAGTATTACGGTCGGTGAACAAATTACTGTTGAGAAATTGATAGAATTGAGCATAGTTATGAGAATATCTAGGTATGATCATGTATATAGGCATCACATCCAAGACAAGTAGACCGACTCCTGCTTGCATCTACTACTATTACTCCACACATCGACCGCTATCCAGGATGCATCTAGAGTATTAAGTTCAAGAGAACACAATAACACTTTAATCAAGATTACATGACGTAGAGGGATAATCTCATGCAATATGATATAAACCCCATCTTGTTATCCTCGATGGCAACAATACAATACATGCCTTGATGACCCTACTGTCACTGGGAAAGGACATCGCAAGATTGAACCCAAAGCTAAGCACTTCTCCCATTGTAAGAAAGATCAATCTAGTAGGCCAAACCAAACTGATAATTCAAAGAGACTTGCAAAGATAACCAATCATACATAAGAGAATTCAGAGAAGACTCAAATATTGTTCATAGATAAACTTGATCATAAACCCACAATTCATCGGTCTCAACAAACACACCGAAAAAGAAGATTTCATCGAATAGATCTCCGCAAGAGAGGGGGAGAACTTTGTATTGAGATCCAAAAAGAGAGAAAAAACCATCTAGCTAATAACTATGGACCCGAAGGTCTGAAGTAAACTACTCACACTTCATCGGAGAGGCTATGGTGTTGATGTAGAAGCCCTACATGATCAATACACCCTCTGGCGGAGCTTCGGAAAAGGCCCCAAGATGGGATCTCGTGGATACAGAAAGTTATGGCGGTGGAATTAGGGTTTTGGCTCCGTATCTGGTAGTTTGGTGGTACGTAGGTATATATAGGAGGAAGAAGTACGTCGATGGAGCAACATGGGCCCCACGAGGGTGGAGGGCGCGCCTGGGGGAGGGGGTAGGCGCGCCCCCTACCTCGTGCCTTCCTGGTTGATGTCTTGACGTAGGGTCCAAGTCCTCTGGATCACGTTTGTTCTAAAAATCATGTTCCCGAAGGTTTCATTCCGTTTGGACTCCATTTGATATTCTTTTTCTGCGAAACTCTGAAATAGGCAAAAAACAGCAATTCTAGGCTGGGCCTTCGGTTAATAGGTTAGTCCCAAAAATAATATAAAAGTGTATAATAATGCCCAATAATGTCCAAAACAGGATATAATATAGCATGGAACAATAAAAAATTATAGATACGTTGGAGACATATCAACCGCCGCCGCAGAGCACCTCGTCTTCATCAACCTCGGCCGCTGCACCAACCTGAGTCGATCCAGATAACGGCGGCGACCCTCCGCAGCAGATCTGTAGCTGTAAGTTTCTGCCTTCTCATACCTTAGATCCGCACTAGGGTTTGCGAGCTTCGCTGTGTTCTTCATAGTTCATCGCAGTTCCTTCAGGCTCCACCACGAGCTTCTTTGATCTGAGAACGACGCTAAACCAATGTGGTAGTCGTTTTAGTTCTACCTTTGATATCAATAGATCCCCTTTTCTGGAAGAAAAAATCTTGTACAAGCTCATGAACTCATGTGTACTGATTTTTAGGTCTAGATTTATTTTTCCTTTCCTGAACAACCTTTGATCCAAAATAATAGCTCCAGCCTATGAAACTTGTTTATCTTAGTACTTAGCCAACTTCTCGTTGCTGGCAACTCTTGATTATCTTTATTCATGGTGGCTTACCATGCCGGCTTATTTTTCCTTCATATACCATTAGCCCTTATTTAAGCCGCCATTATACATTTGTACTGCAGTCATAGCTTGTAATTCCACCAAATTAATTTGAGCCGGCAAATTACTTCCTGTTAGATTGTATTTTTGCCTTGCTGCCGAAGACGACGACAGTTTGCAACTAGGTCACTTCTACAGTCACTGAAGATACTCTAAAAGATTTTGTCACTGTCGGATACTTACCAGAGAAGAGCGTCATGTCTTACCGCGCCCTTGACTCGGCCGAAGAAAGACCTCAGCCAAAGGATGGTGAAATCATTGTCTTCACTGATCATATGAACCGGGGCTTTTTTCCGCTCGGCTCAAAATTCTTTAGTGATGTTCTGCACTTTTTCAAGCTTCATCCGCAAGACATTGGACCCAATTCTATATCAAACATATGTAACTTCCAAGTTTTCTGCGAGGTTTATCTTCAAGAAGAACCTACTTTTGAACTATTTAGAGAATACTTCTATTTGAACCGCCAGAATGAGTACACAAACGGCCCCAGCTTGGAACTTGGCGGGATTTCGATTCAGCGCAGACGGGATCCTGTCTTTCCTCTAGTAGTATTGCCAAGCCATCCCAAGGACTGGAACCAAACGTGGTTCTATTGCAAAGACACGTTGCCGGCTGATGAAAAACCAATGCCGGGTTATCCTGCTGAGCGTCTTAACGCTAAATATTTACTCCTTGATAAACTTTCTGCTGCTGAACGTAAGAAACTTATCCCAACAATCAAAAGGGTTCAAGCCTTGCTGGGAAATGGCTTAATTGGAGTTGACTTGATCCGCTGTCGGGTCGCATGGCGGATCATCCCTCTGAGCCGCCGATCTGACTTGATGTGCAACTATACCGGAGGAACAGACGATCCATTACGGCATAGCTCCCTACGTCTGACCGAAGAAGCCATTGTTGAAATGGCGACCAGCCTCGTCAACAGCAAATATGAAGACTGCCGCAAAGTAGGATTGAATCCTTTCTGCAAGCTTAACCCGGCACCAGAGGTAAATCCTCTTGACTCCTTTTTCCTCAGCAGTTAAGTATTTGCATGAGTTTAAACATGCTATTTTTCTACAGGCTAAATCTAACTTTTGGAAGGTCAAATATGATCATGAGGCTGCCAAAAAAGCTAGAGCCGCTGCAATAGCCGCCAAGAAAACCGCCAGAAAATCTAGGAAGAAAACAACTACTTCTGACTTACTCAAGTTGGATGACATCTCTGAGTCGAAGGTAGCCCTTGACTCTCTTGGCCTGCTTTTTAACAACCTGATTGACACTGACTATTATCAGGAGGACACAGGGGCCAGCTAGGCAGTTGAAGAAGAGGTAACTATTATTTCCTCCGACTCAGAACCTTTACCAAGGCAGAAACCTCGGCGGGTAACCCGGAAAGTAAGGTTTTCACACCCCTTGGCTTATTTAGATCCTCATTTTCTTTTGAAAAAACAGCAACATGAGAGCCGCCGTCAGACCTGGACCAGTGGAGATGGTGAGTTACCCTCCGGCTTACCGAATACTCCTCGGAAACACCAAAACGAGGTTCTTTTACATCTTAACTCTGATGAATGAGTCACTTTTATAAGTCACCACTACAAAAAAAAGACACATCCGTGACATTTTGGGCCGAACGAAAAAAAATTCTGTCATACATATGACACTTCTATGACGATAATTGTGACAAAACCCGGTATCATCATAGATGTGGTGGGCTCTTACTTCTATGACAAAAAATCATGACAGAAAATGGGCTTTTTGTCTTGGGTGGGCCGGAGACGCAGCTGCATGACATTCTTTGGGCCGTCCATGACGGAAAAAACCATGGTAGAAGCGAGGGCGAGGAAAATTTGGGTGAATTCCCAGTTACGGTGGGAGGTCAGTGGCCGAGCGATGCGTGTTTCTCTCGTACACGTACGTGCGTGTGTGCGAGGCGTTGGCTCTAACTGAACCTGAGCGAGGCGTTGGGCTCTAACTGAACCCGAGCGATTGCACTGCAGGCTACGCGTTACTGAACCCGAGCAATCGATCGATGGCTGTTAATTGAACCCGATCAAGCGATTCCTTCGCTACTACTGCTAACCGAAGCCGTTCGATGCTGCCTCTGGGATGAACAGTGAGCGTTGCGGGGGGGCGGCGGGGTGGATGAACAGTGAGCGGTGGCGTTGCCTCTGGATGAACAGGCCCCTGTGGTGTGGTGGAGGGTTGGATGAACAGTAGACGGTGGAGGGGTGCCCGTGGAGGGGTGGTTGAACATGACCCCGTGGTGTGGAGGGCTGGATGAACAGTAGACGGTGGAGGGGTGGTTGAACAGTAGCCGGTGGAGTAGCGCGCGGTGGAGGCTGGATGAACAGGAGCCCATGGAGGCTGGAGGAGGTCAACGGTAGCCCATGGAGGCCGGAGGAGGTCGACGGTGGAGATGAACAGTATCCCGTGGAGTCCCGTTTTGCAGTACGCCACACCCCTCCCGATGAACAGGACCCCCGTTTCGACCGTAGGAGGTCTGTTTCGTCCGTTTTGTGGTATGCCACACCCCTCCCGATCAACAGGACCCCCCGTTTCGACCGTAGGAGGTCCATTTCCTCCGTTTTGCGGTACGCCACACCCCTCCCGATCAACAGGACCCCGTTCCAAATGTAGGAAGTTTGTTTCCTCCGTTGTGCGGTACGCCAGGTCTCGTTTCCATCGCATGTTCCGTCCAAGCCCTCCCGATGAACACGACCACGCATTCCGTTTCAACCCAGCCGGTTGGCTCCCACGTGTTCTGTTGCGTCCATATGAACACAACGCATTCTGTTGCCTCCCCATGAACACGACGCATTCCGTTGCCTCCCCAAGAACACGACGACGTTGTTTCTCAGTTCCGACCCAGCCATGTACACGAGCCCTGGCCGTACGTATGCGCGAGTAGGCGTTTGAGACCCCGCCCGTATGTACACATACATGGACGTATTTTCTTTCTTGCACCCTGGCCGCTGTACGTACGTGTACATGCTCCGTGCGCGCCTCTACTACGACACGTACGCGCCTCTACTATGACACGTGCGCGCCTCTACATCCACCAGTATATATGTACGTACACGTTCGCGACCAGAATGACAACGCTACGTACGCTTCGACCAGGTGGGTCCCGACTATGAGGAACTTCCTTGCCTGCGAAGATGTAGCTAGTGGGTCCCAGTAGTCAGGGGTGTGAATCGTGTTTTTGCCCAGACGCACTTCTTTGCGTGCGAAGATGTAGCTGGTGGGTCCCAGCAGTCAGGGGGAAACATTTTTTCGTGAAATACGGTGGCCCGTCTGGTGGGTCCCCGCTGTCAGGTGGAGGAATAATTATTTTGCACGTAATAAGGAGGCACTTCCTTGCTGCGGCCGTGGACCCAGTTGTCAGCCTCTCCATGTACAGCCCACGTCTGATGGAAGCCGTTCCTTGACCATGTTGACCACGCCACGCCGAGAGCACCAGGGCGATCGACGACGGCGAGGCCTAGGAAGGGGACGACACGGAGCCGGGGAAGACGCGGCAGTGGATGCCCACGCGTAGAGGAGTACGAGGGTTCACTGGTTCGCTGCGGTGTGAGGCTGCCGTCGCCGCAGAATAACAGGGGGTGTGGGTGAGTAGAGGGATGGCCTGGCCAGTGGTGGGAGTAGTAGGGGGCGGTGAGGCCTCCGCCACATCGCAGCCGGCCACGGGAGGCAGGAGCACGAGGCATGACCGGCGCTGGTTTGGGCGGCTGGAGCAGGAAGACCAGAGGTTGAAGGAGCACTACGGCCTTTGGATGGACATCGTACGGTCACTAGAGCTAGAATCGTGCATATTGACTAAGTTGACAAAGCCCTCCGTCCCCGTCAACTTAGTAGGCCCACAAGTCAGCCTGCCACTATACTGGATCCCAGCTAACAGGTGGAGTATTCATTTTTTTGTGCGTAATAAGGAGGCACTTCCTTGCGTGCGAAGATATAGCTGGTGGGTCCGAGCTGTCAGTGGCGGTAACATTTTTTTCACGAAATATAGAGGCCCTTTCGGTGGGTCCCTGATGTCAGGTGGAGGAATCATTATTTTGCACGTAATAAAGAGGCATTTCCTTGCGTGCGGCCATGGACCCAGCTTTCGGCCTCTCCACGTGCAGTCCACTTCAGATGCATGTCGGTCGTTGACCACGTTGACCAGGCCGCGCCGAGAGCACCAGGGCGGTGGACGACGGTGAGGCCTAGGAAGGGAATGACACAGAGGCAGGGAAGACTCGGCAGTTGTTTCGAACGCGGAGGGGAGTACGACTGTACGAGGGTTTACTGGTTCGTCTGCCGTCGCCGGAGAATAACAGCAGGCGTGGGTGAGTAGTGGGATGGCTAGGCTAGCGATTGGAGTACGGTGGGGCGGTGAGGCCTGCGCGGCAGCAGAGCCAGTCGCAGGGAGGAGGGAGCAGGTAGTCCCGCCGGCGCTTGTTTGAGCGGCTGGAGCAGGAAGAGCAGAGATTGAAGAAGCACGACGGCCGTTGGATGTCCATCCAACTGTCACTGCTTGTGCATCAACCTTTTTTTTAGGAAAGCCTCAAATTTGTGGAAAACAACATATAGCCCATCTGCCATTATTTCTAATAATTTAAAGCCCATTTTCTAATTATTAAGGTGTTTTTGGAGCCCATATTCTTTTTGTTAGCATTACAGCCCATATTGTGGCCACGGTTAAAAAATTATACGAAATTTTGCATATTTCGGTGTGGTCCGAACTGTTTTTAATCCCGAAATTTCGACTCACATTCCAACTGAATTTAAAAATAAATGTATATCAATATAAAATCCAACAAATTCTCCACGCATAAAAATTAATGTAATTTGAAATCTCGAAATGAAAAAAAAAGATATTTGAAACTAATTGCCGGTTTGATGTGTTTTAAAAATGTACAGCCCATTTCTCATTACTGATGGGCCATTTTCTCAGCCAGCCAAATGAAAGCTCTCCTCGTCTTGAAAGATTTGCAGCCCAACAGGCCTGACAAAGCGACTTACTTGGCAAATCACAAAAAACTGGGCTGTGGCCACGGACCCAGCTGTCAGCCTCTCCACGTACAACACTCTTTCGATGGAAGTCGTTCCTTGACCACGTTGACCACGCCGCGCGGAGAGCACCACGGCGGCGGACGACGACGAGGCCTAGGAAGGGGACGACGTGGAGCCGGGGAAGACGCGGCAGTGGAAGCCCGTGCGGTGAGGAGTACGAGGGTTCACTGGTTTGGCTGCGGTGTGAGGCTGCCGTCGGCGCAGGGCCTGGCCAACGGTGGGAATAGTAGGGGGCGGTGAGGCCTCCGTGGCAGCACAGCTGGCCACGGGAGGCAGGAGCAGGTGGCACGACCGGCGCTGCTTTGGGCGGCTGGAGCAAGAAGACCATAGGTTGAAGAAGCACTACGGTCGTTGGATGGACATCGTACGGTCACTGGAGCTAGAATCGTTCATATTGACTAAGTTGACAAAGCCCTCCGTCCCCGTCAACTTAGTAGGCCCACAAGTCAGCCTCCCACCAAGGTGGGTCCCAGCTAGCAGGGGGGGTATTCATTTTTTTGTGCGTAATAAGGAGGCACTTCCGGTGGGTCCGAGCTGACAGCGGGGGGAACGTTTTTTCGCGAAATATGGTGGCCCGTCCGGTGGGTCCCAGCAGTCAGGGGGGAAACGTTTTTTTCATGAAATAAGGTGGCCCGTCTGGTGGGTCCCCGCTGTCAGGTGGAGGAATAATTAATTTGCGTGTAATAATGAGGCACTTCCTTGCGGCTGCCGTGGACCCAGCTGTCAGCCTCTCCACGTACAGTACTCTTCCGATGGAAGTCGGTCATTGACCACGCCGCGCCGAGAGCACCAGAGCAGTGGACGACGGCGAGGCCTAGGAAGGGGACGATGTCGAGCCGGGGAAGACGCAGCAGTGGAAGCCCGCGCAGAGAGGAGTACAAGGGTTCACTGGTTCGGCTGCGGTGTGAGCCTGTCGTCGCCGTAGAATAACAAGGGGTGTGGGTGAAGGAAATATGCCCTAGAGGCAATAATAAAGTTATTATTTATTTCCTTATAATCATGATAAATGTTTATTATTCATGCTAGAATTGTATTAACCGGAAACATAATACATGTGTGAATACATAGACAAACAAAGTGTCACTAGTATGCCTCTACTTGACTAGCTCGTTAATCAAAGATGGTTATGTTTCCTAACCATGAACAATGAGTTGTTATTTGATTAACGAGGTCACATCATTAGTTGAATGATCTGATTGACATGACCCATTCCATTAGCTTAGCACACGATCGTTTAGTATGTTGCTATTGCTTTCTTCATGACTTATACATGTTCCTATGACTATGAGATTATGCAACTCCCGTTTGCCGGAGGAACACTTTGGGTGCTACCAAACGTCACAACGTAACTGGGTGATTATAAAGGAGCATTACAGGTGTCTCCAAAGGTAGATGTTGGGTTGGCGTATTTCGAGATTAGGATTTGTCACTCCGATTGTCGGAGAGGTATCTCTGGGCCCTCTCGGTAATACACATCACATAAGCCTTGCAAGCATTACAACTAATATGTTAGTTGTGAGATGATGTATTACGGAACGAGTAAAGAGACTTGCCGATAACGAGATTGAACTAGGTATTGGATACCGACGATCGAATCTCGGGCAAGTAACATACCGATGACAAAGGGAACAACGTATGTTGTTATGCGGTCTGACCGATAAAGATCTTCGTAGAATATGTAGGAGCCAATATGGGCATCCAGGTCCCGCTATTGGTTATTGACCGGAGACGTGTCTCGGTCATGTCTACATTGTTCTCAAACCCGTAGGGTCCGCACGCTTAAGGTTACGATGACAGTCACATTATGATTTTATGCATTTTGATGTACCGAAGGTTGTTCGGAGTCCCGGATATGATCACGGATATGACGAGGAGTCTCAAAATGGTCGAGACGTAAAGATTGATATATTGGAAGCCTATGTTTGGACATCGGAAGTGTTCCGGGTGAAATCGGGATTTTACCGGGTTACCGGGAGGTTACCGGAACCCCCCGGGAGCCATATGGGCCTTCATGGGCCTTAGTGGAAAGATGAAAGGGCTGCCCACAAGGGCTGCACGCCTCCCCCCTTCCCCTAGTCCTATTAGGACTAGGAGAGGTGGCCGGCCACTCCTCTCCCTCTTTCCCCCTCGGGGAATCCTAGTTGGAATAGGATTGGGGGGGAGTCCTACTCCCGGAAGGAGTAGGACTCCTCCTGCGCCTCTCTCCCTGGCCGGCGCCCCTCTCCCCCCTTGGCTCCTTTATATACTGAGGTAGAGGCACCTCTAGACACACAAGTTGATCCACGTGATCTATTCCTTAGCCGTGTGCGGTGCCCCCTGCCACCATATACCTCGATAATACTGTAGCGGAGTTTAGGCGAAGCCCTGCTGCTGTAGTACATCAAGATCGTCACCACGCCGTCATGCTGACGGAACTCTTCCCCGACACTTTGCTGGATCGGAGTCCGGGGATCGTCATCAAGCTGAACGTGTGCTCGAACTCGGAGGTGCCGTAGTTTCGGTGCTTGATCGGTTGGATCGTGAAGACGTACGACAACTTCCTCTACGTCGTGTCATCGCTTCCGCAGTCGGTCTGCGTTGGGTACGTAGACAACACTCTCCCCCTCGTTGCTATGCATCACATGATATTGCGTGTGCGTAGGAATTTTTTTGAAATTACTACGAAACCCAATAGTGGGTGAGTGGAGGGATGGCCTGGCCAACGGTGGGAGTAGTATGGGGGCGGTGAGGCCTCCGCGGCAGCGCAGCCGGCCACGGGAGGTAGGAGCAGGTGGCACGACTGGCGCTGCTTTGGGCAGCTGGACCAAGAAGACCAGAGGTTGAAGAAGCACTACGGCCGTTGGATGGACATCGTACGGTCACTGAAGGTAGAATCATTTATATTGACTAAGTTGACAAAGCCCTTGGTATGCTCCAACTTAGTAGGCCCACAGGTCAGCCTCCGAAATGGTGCGCCCCAGATGTCAGGGGGAGGAATCATTTTTTTGGCGGCCGAAACTAAGAATATCCGAGATTGAAGAAGCACGACATCCGTTGGATAGACATCCAACGACCACTGCTGCTAGAACCGTGTGTTGACTATAATAAGTTGACAAAGCCTTGCATACGCGTGAACTTATTTTTTTAGGGGACGCGTCACTTAGTAGGCCCACAAGTGTGTGGCAGAGAACTTATAGCCCATTTGCGTTTTGTAAGAATGTACATCCCATTTTTGAATTCTAATGGAATTTACAACAGCCCATTTACAGTTTGTTAAAAGTACAACCCATTTTCTAGCTAGGACAACGATTAATAATTTCAACCAACTGTTGAAGACAGAATTCAATAAAATTTCCCACATTTTGATGGGATCCAAAATAATTTTATCCCAAAATTTCTAGTCAGATTAAATATAAATTTGTATTACGTAAAAATCCAACGAAACATTGCACGCGCAACAATGAACATTTAAGATTTTCAAAATCCATAAATAATATTTTATAAAATAATTTCGTGTTTGGTGCATTTTTTATAGTTACTGCCCAATTTTTATAATTACATCCCATTTATTATTTTTTAAAGCCCATTTTCCTGTTAAGCCTAATGCATCCCTCCTAGGAAAGATTTGTAGCCCAGCGGGGCGAAGAATAACAAGTTGATCTTGCCTAGGTATTCCTCAAAAAGATGTATAGCTGGGCTAGCCATTTTCATCTTGAAAAAATTAGTATATGGGCTGGATATCTGGCCTGGGCTAGACGGGCCACAGCCCGGCCAGTTAATACCCTGCTCTCCTCTGAACAACAACGAAATCATCGCCAAGAAAAACTCTGCAGTGCTCACGCCTCAAAAACACAAATACTGCTCGAGCCGCTTGGTCCCAGCTGTCGGCCGCACCTTGTGCAATTCTCTCATTTATTTTGACTACATAGGTTGACAATGGTGTGGGACCGTGATGTCAGGAAACCAGGAGAAAGCAAAAAAATATAGTTGTACATAATAAGGAGGCACTTGCGTACGTACGGCTATGGCCCTAGTGGGTCCCTAGTGTCATCCAGTCAAAATAAAGTCATCTCTTGAATCCTCATGTTCGTTGACGATGTTAACAATTCTCGGTGCCACGGCGAGTGCAACAACTCGAAGGACAATGGAGAGGGCCTCGCGGGCCCTACGGATGGTCTGATACAGCGCCCGCTGCTCATTCAGGAAGCCAGGATCATCGGACACCTATGAGCACCTTCGAGAAACTGAGATGGCATGAAACGGTAAGGCCGCGCTTGGGAGCTCTGGTTTATTTCAAACCTGTATTAACAAACAAGTGTAATTTACTCGTCATCGGAGACAACACATAAAATACAGGCATAATGAAACCGAGGGCCCAAGGTCTGTAAGTAAAACCGGCGGGTTACGCGTGTAATTTGAGAGACTAGTGTATATTTTACGAGCACTGCTATATGGACGACATTACCAGACGATACATGCACGACGTGCATATCATGCCATCCATGGGCAAGGCTGAAACAGCAGCTAACGGCTGGATTAGCAATCATCCAAGTGTCGTTCAGCATTTTTATCGTGTGTGAAGTACTTCCGATATTTTACTAGTCGAAATCGACCAACCAAGCGCCTTGGCCCGAGACCATCTGCTTTAATTTACAAGCGTCAGTTTTACAAGCGGTTTTGGTTGGAAAACGACGATCCAATCACGGCCTAATATCATGAGTTGGTCGGAAGATCATATGGTTTCACGTCTAACCTACCCGACTTGTCCTATAGGCTATGAATGAAACATCAGACGATGAACTTCTTAATCACGGAAACAACAGAAGAGGATGATCTTCTTAAAAAGCAAATCACTGGCATTAGATCGACATGCAAAACAATACGAAGCATTATTCTCAGGAGGCACGGTGAACAACTCATGATGCCGCATGCCACAACATTCCAAGCTCAACTTTGCAATCAAACACAAGGCCTGGCATTACATAGACAATATTCAGAACAAACTCTTAACACAGGAATATCTCAGCAGAGTAACTATTTACTTCTAAACTGAACACAGGAATAGGAAAAAAACACTCGACGCTGCTCACAGCAAGGGCGTCCCACTCAAAAATATCAAATGCATGTCTTCTGGCTAATATCAATGAGCAAATTTTGACAAGGTTTTCCAATTCCAATATATTAAACTAACATCTTCTTGCTAACATCAATGGTTAAACTTTGACAAGCTTTTCCCATTCAAAATATGTAATGCCTATGATCGTGGAGTCCTGTCGTAGCTTCTTGTACTTGTTTGGGCACTTTTTGCCCAGGGCACTCCACGTGTTGTTAAATTGCCAATGGTCTCTGCACACTAGTCATGTCACTGGTGCCTAGTAATACTCTGTAAAGCTTCTCGGTCATTCCTTCTGTAATGTAGCACAAACAATGACTGCTTCTTTCTGCAAAGTGAAACGACCAACTGGACCCAGTAATGCAGCAGTTTGCCTTGGAGACATTGGCTCCTTTTGTACAGTTCAACTAAAATCGAAGTCGGAATAAAATCGAGCTTTAATTTTGATATCCCTCTAAGCAACAATAGGTATAAGGGAAACAATTATTGAGAAATAACGGTTGATGACTTGTACTCCCAGAAGAAAAGTATCTACTGATCTAATGTATCTTAATGGGAAACAAACCAGGAGAGTAGCAATTCTCCATCAGTGTGATTCATTCATATTGACTGAGACACTATCTTAACAATGCCTTGTTTCAACATGTATAAAGAACGACAAAGCAGAAAAGTACCATTCCTAAAACAATGCAACTAATTCATTTTAATAGAGACATTATCTTAACAATACCTTGGTTAAACATGTAGAAAGAACTACAAAGCGGGATAGTACCATTCCTAACAAGTGTTGCAGTTTTGAACTAAGATTCAGTAGTTAATTAATTCTGAGGGTGGCATTGCTTAATTTTACCAGCGGCATTAGATTAATGAAAAGTATAAACAGTTCCAGGGGAGAGTGGGCGCAACAACAGTATGTGCTTCCATCTACTTATAATGGGGGTGATGCAGAGTTTGTTGTAACAAAGCAACAAGCATCATGTCTGGGTTGGTCCCATTTTTGTTCACTACTTAATGGGAAAAGACAGCAATACAATAGCTTCAATTCAACATTTATTTAAAACAGTACCAATAGAAGTTGCACAACATCTCAAAGCACACTACACAATCATGTGGATGAAGGCCTGTACTGACCTTTCATGAGACGGACAAGATAAAATACGAATCTACCAACTCGAATAGGAAATCCAATTTCGTTTTGTGCAGTTGCACTGAAATCAAGCAAAGTGTTTCGCGTAGCGAAGCAAAATGTCTCAATAGCAACAAGTTGAATAGATATCCCTGTTTAAACAGTGGCAAAAAAGGAATCAATTACTGGCTAATAAAGGAGGATGAAACATGTGGCCACAAAAATGGTAATCCCACCAATCCCTAACAAGTGTTGCAGTTTTGAAATAAGATTCAGTAGTTAATTCTGAGAGTGGCATCAATTACTGGCTTATAAAGGGGGTGATGCTGAATTTGTTGTAACAAAGAAACAAGCATCATGTCTGGGTTGGTACCATTTTTGTTCACTACTTAATGGGAAAAGACAGCAATACAATAGCTTCAATTCAACATTTATTTAAAACAGTACCAAAACAAGTAGCACAACATCTCAAAGCACACTGCACATCATGTGGTTGAGACCAAGATATGAAACAACTCGCCATGAAGACTGGAAACAAATCTCGATCTCCTTTTGTGCAGTTCCACCAAAATTAAGCAAAGTCACCGGTGTGACATTCAAGTTGAACTGCACAAAACACTCTTAAAGCATATGTGTTTCGAGTAGCGAAGCAAAATGTCGCAATAGAAACAAGTTGAATCGATACCCCTGTTTTAACAGAGGCAAAAAAGTAAACAATTACTTGCCGATAAAGGAGGATGAAACAAACGGTGACAGAAAGAAGCATCTAACTTATCTTGGATGGAAAACAAGGTAGGACAGTAGCATTTCTAAAACGGTTGCATTGATTCATATTAACAGAGACATTCTCTTGAAACAACATTCGTTAAAAATGTAATTTACTTTTAACAGTGGCATTGCTTCAATTTTCTGGCGGCATTCTTAGATTAACAACAGCAAAATAGCTCTATGGGACATGCCAGCACCATGTGCGTCCACACGTATAAATGGGTGATGCAGAGTATGTAGCCAAGCAGCATATATGCGCTGGTCCCATATTTGTTCTCTTTGAACCTTCTTCCTATGTGAGGGCAGCAAATCTAGTCCTGCACAAACTACCCGACCCCCCAGTTTCTTTCCCTTTTCAACAAAGAGATCGGTTCCTTACAGATGTGTGTACTGGGTTACCCCCTTTTTCCCTTTTCGACCTACAAAGCGGCTGGATAGCCAGTCTATACTACTTTCCGCCCCTCCTTTCCTCATTGAACCACGTCCTAGATTCTTGCTCCAGCCCACCGCACCCTTCTTTTCTCTTTGAACCAAGACCTATATTCGACTACAGATCGAAAAAGATCCACATGCAGCTAGAGCAACGATGGTTTCAAAGAAACTTATACCTTAGGGTCGTCGGGATGTGGCAAGGCGTGCGGCAGGAGGCCAGATCTGCCCACACTACGTACGACGGTGAGGAAGAAGGGGCCGGTGGCCCTCCTGCACAGGCGCTGGGTGAAAGAGAACGGCGCAGCTGGCAGTGGATTGCCTCCCTCGCCGAAGGCGATAGAGTGAACGATGCACCTCCTCCCCTTCCCGGTGTGACGGGATACGGACGCCTCCTTCACCAGCTATGAGGGGGGAGAGAGAGACAAGAGGCCAACGCAGTCTTGTTTAGATCTTGTGAAGAGAGGGTGAGAGACTGTGAATATAGCAAACCCTAGCAAATGAACGCCGAGCCTCCAGCGTGTAACATATATGTAGTGCGGCGAGCGTGTAGAGAGTGCAAACCCTAAGTTGATGTCCACTCTGTTTGTGGTCTATTTTTTCCTAGTTTTTTTGTTTCTTGTTGCTACATTATATACTTGTGGGAGCTTAGATGTGATATCCTTAAATAACATCTAGATGTGAATTAGACAAACTGATTTTCTAACATACCAAGAAAGAAAACTCGATCAAAAACACGCCCCCGCTTCCAGGTCGCGAGAGTCGTCGCGCACACACACATAGACATAGACATGCATATCCGTGTTTACGTAAAATTCCATTTCCATCTCCATCTCCAATCATATTTGTCCAATTGGCACATTATTTACGTTGTTAATTATATACGCAGCAATATTAACGTACAATATCTCTTGTTTGCGCACGTCCGGACCGCTGCCACGGCCAGTCCTGACCAACCCGAACCCTCTTCACCACCCGCGCGTGCTTCCCGCCCGAAACGGTCAGTGCCGCATTCATGCCCAGCCAGAGCAGACGCGAGCTATCACTGGCGCCGGCATTGAAGCGGCGGGCCAGCTAAGAGAGCGCCGCCTGCGCCTCTTCCGGTTGCACGCGGCTGCTCCGCGTTCAAAGGTCGCAGTAGCCGGCTACAACATGCATGTAAAAAGTTCTTGGGAGTCTGTGCTACAGCTAGCTGTCCTCCCCCAACTCGTCAATCTCTTCCAGTAGTGCTAGTACTCCATGCCGTGAACCATCGACAAGCAGGTGAGAAAGTTATCATATACTCGGTTTGCGGTGAGTGGCATGCCGAGCGACCATGTCGGGTCGAGCCGTGGATGAGGGTGAGACACGAACATGACAGACGTGATTTAAACGTTAGTTTTGCTTGATGGAGCGATCCAACAAAACGAAACGTTGGTTTCTCTCCGTTTCCATTTTTTCTCCGGAAAAAACGGAAACTTTCCACTCCATTTTCATTCCTATTCCAAGGTTGCCCCGTTACAACATTCCATCAAATACAAAGGAAAACTAACACGCATGCTGATGCATCTCAATGATTCACAGATCATAGCCAATATTTACTTCACAACTAAAGAAAAAAGTTGTGAGAGCGTGTACGAAAGAAAAACTACTGATGGGGTCACTACGACTTAAACCCTAAACCCTAAACATGATTTAATTTCCTGGCCAGGTAGAACCTGTCGAAGGAAAGACGGCTAGCACCCTCGGATCATATGATGCTTTTGTGTAGTTCCACTAAAATCGACCTAAGCATCCCTGATGGCAAAGATATTGAAGAAGTGTGATTAGGATAATAGTACTGGCACTAGTTCATGAGACATAAACTCATCACAAGTAGAAGCTGGTAGAAGTAGAGAAAGATCGACATGGAGATGGAGCTACGGCAGTGGAGCAAGCCGTCTCCAAAAGGAAGATGGACTACCTGGGACGTCGGGTTGTAGCTAGAAGGGCGGTTGGGACGCGACATCGGCCCATACCGCGGTGACCCCCGATTGGGACGCACCGACTGTGGTTTTTCTCCATCGCCGATGTCGACCGCATCTACGTAGAACATTGTTCCCTTCCCCCAGCTGCGGGATCAGGCCCATCATTCTATGCTTGTGAAGAGAGCAAGCTAAGCAAGCAGGCTTGTAGCTTAGGCTCCTGCTAGTGTATATATAGTGGTTTTCTTTTTCTCTCCATATCAACCATTTTATATTGCGTACGTGTCATTCAAGAGTGAAATGATGGTTGCTTCTTCCGACTAACTTACGGTGTGATTTGACTCCTCCTTGGTGGCCCCTACACGTACTCCCCCTACGTGTATGCAACAGTCACACGTACACATGGACGCAAAAACGCGCGCGACGCCCTAATGCATGCATGTCCGAGCACATGACGGAACACACACGGTCATGCTCAAGTGCTCAACCTACACGTGCATGCACACACATACTCAGTCAGGGTGAGCTAGTGACCATATAAACACCAGAAAATATATATATTGAGCGCAATGAGCGTATTATGAAGTCCACTGACTGTATTTTTTACAAATATAAAGTGAGAGGCAGTGTATTTATCTCATTTGAAATTAAGCCATATTAACCAGAGAGGAGGCAGTATGGACTAGCATTACTTTGCTGTGTCCCGTCAACTTGCCGAACGAGGAGAAGGTTGCAGGACGGGAGAAGCTTGCTCGCGGTGGCTCGTAGGACAAGGAGAAACTTTTAACTAATGCAAGCTCTCCCTCGCTCAGGCGGTGGACGTGCAACAGTTAAGTCGGTGTCAGATTGCCAGAAGCATACACTATACTACTACTAGTGCTATTATTGTTCGACTTCCCGAATAGGCGAACAACCAAGCGCAAAGTTTACTAGTACTACTACTACTATAGTCTATAAAGGTACGTACTATACTGGTACTAGGAACCGGATGGAGGAGCGTCTGCACTCTTATTATAATTTTAAAATGTGATAAAGCAATCTTCAACACATTAGGTTCTCTTTGAGGGTTCTCGCATGTGATAATGGAAGTTGATTGCATGGAACACTCACCACAATTCTCGCTTAATTCTGGCTCATATCCTGTTACAAATAGTAGCGCTCGGTAATATTTCCTCTTTTTTGTTATTCATCATGTAAACAGGTCAGCAAACCTTGCGGTGCATCTTCGTGCAAACCATGGTTGCTACACTTTGAATGTGGCCAAGAGCTGGCTTGATGAAACACCTCGCTTCCTACTTCTTTTTTGCGGGGTACCTCGCTTCCTAGTGACCAGTGTCTTGGCTGATCGTCCTAAGAATGCTTATATATGAATAAAGCTCTCTCATTTACCCGCAAAAAAGATTAAGCCATATTAACCGAAAAGGAGGGAGTATGGACTAGCACTACTTTTTGGTGTGTCCCGTCAACTCGCACAACGAGGAGAAGCTTGCAGGACAAGGTGAAGCTCCCTTACGCCTTTTGACTAATGCAACCTACCCTCGGTGGACATGCATCAGTCCATTCGGTGTCAGATTCTCAGAGGCATACACTGTAGTACCCAACATGCGGAGTACCATCATTGTTCGACTTCATGAAGAGGCGAAGAGCCAAGCGTAGTAGTACGAGTAGTACTACAACTAGAACCGCATGGTGGAGCGTCTGTACTCTTATTTTTTTAATCTCTGATAAAGTACACGTTTATTCCGGAGAAGGGCGCAAAACGGCAGCCCAACATGTAATGAATGATATCGATCAACCAACCACGCTCGAATATATCTTGGCCTCCGTGCGAGCCCGTCTATGTGTTCTCGCTCCTCGTCTCTCTCAAGGAACGGTGGGTTGGCTCTTTGCCGTCAATTGAGATCGGTTTGCTCACACTCCTGTCCCACATGTGCAGTTCCACTAAAATAGAGATGAGCGTCCTTGTTCCAAAGATATTAAGTGTGATTACGATAATAGAGGACTGCTGATGAAATAATAAACACACAAATAGAAGCCGGTCACCTTTGCAGTCTCTCTTAAGACTAACTAGTTAGAGAAGATTAGGCTCGGAGTTGGATGAGGAGGATAGAGCAAAACCAATCTCCCTTTGTGCAGTCGCACTGAAATGTAGAGACGTTGCCCGTGTGACATTTTAGTACAACTGCACAAAACACTCTTAAGAAAAAACTGATTTGTGCAGTTCACCAAAAGGTCGCAATAGCAATGAGGTGAAATGGATAGCCCTGTTTGCAAAAAAGAGGTATAAAGGAAACAATTATTGACCAATAACAGTTGATGACACATGCGACAACAAAAAAGAAGCATATTCCTTGTCCTAAGGGAAGATAACAACACAGTTGTGTTTGTCTAAAACGGTGTGAGGACGAGAATGCAATATGGAAAGTACGCCGGACGAGCTGCGTTTTGGGCAAAGAACTATGGAAGATCCACATGCAGCGACGTGGGAAGACGGGCAGTGGAGCAAGGCTGGAGGGGATACCCAGAGGTCGTCGGGATGTAACTAGGTGAGCGGCGGTGGGCGGAATCTACGAGCAGGTGGCATAGGCCCTGCCGCGCCGGAGCTTGGTCAGAGAGAACAGCGTGTACCGCAGATCAGGACGTGCTGCCTCGGCGCCGTCGAACGGACAAACGATGCACTTCCTCCCTTTCCCCCGGCGGACGGGATGCGGCCGGATCAGTGACGAACAGTGAGAGAGAGAGGCCACCACACTCCCTTTCCCCCGACGGACGGGATGCGACCGGATCAGTGACCAACGGTGAGAGAGGGAGAGGCCACCGTAGCCTTGTGTGAGATACTCTGAAGAGCGACAAACCAGGCAGGGAGGCTCCATTGTATATAGTGAGCGGACTACCTTTTTCTCCATAAAAATCGTTTTATATTCTGTGTACGTGCCATTGAGCGCTATAACTTTATTTAAAAATAACGCAGCAACGCGTCAAGTCGAACTTTGTTTCGTGCACGCATGGTACACGACCTCCCTAGGTAAACAACCGCTATAGGCGTTCAAATTAGCACGCGGGCTTCCATTTCGTAAAGAAATGAGCTCCATCGTGTACCCGCGCGGGTGTGGCTGGGCACGAAGCGTAAGTACGTGCACAGTGCACCTATTCTCTTCTTGTATACGTACACCACCTACGTGGGGTTGTGTGAGAGAGATACAAACCTAGAGAGATATAGTGTGTGGGTTCTTGAGAGTTTTTTTGGGGGGGGGGTCAATCAAAAAATGTAACATATGCAATGTGTGTGAAATAAGGTCCTGGATATAACATATATATAGAGGGGGCGATCCACGAGAAGAGAGTGGAGGTTCATCGGCTTGAGGTGTCCATAGAATCGAAGAGAGGGATGATGTGTGTGTGCGCGCGCGTGATCGATAAAGAGTGTCATCGAATTTGTGTGTGCCCGCGTAAAAGATATAGAGTGGCTGGCCTACTGGAATGTGAGATGGGACATGTGCAGTTTGTCTCTGTGGCATGGATACCTACCTGCAGCGCTCGACTATCGGTGTGTGGTGGGGGAAGAGGGAGGCCCAATTAACTATAGAGGTACAATGGCTGGTATATGTGTGGAGGAGGAGAGAGGCCTACCTCATGTATTAATGAGATCGATCTGCCTCATGTATTAAGGGAGATCGATCGGCATCCATGCATATGTGCAGGAGAGGAATAAGGTTGGGAGAGAGACAGAGCAAGAGTGTGGGAGGGGGTGGTAGTGGAGTTTCTTCTAACAAATGGTGGGATAGGCTTGCTAGACAAACGGAGGGCACGTCCGCAATATCAATAAGAGAGGAGATGGCTGCTTGTTGTGTGTGCACGTGCGTGTGAGAGACGGGTCAGGAGGCATGCACGAATGATGAGGGGGGACGATGTGGCTGTGGTAAGCAGACGTAACTACATAGGAAGATCAATCGCCCTTTGTTAGAGAAAGGAGAGACATAACTTGTGAGGTACGTCGATCGATGGGGGGTAGTTAAAGTCGATCTAGGTATATGTTGGGAGATCGATCGGTATACATGCATGTGTGTGTTAGAAGAAAATGAGGCATGAGGAGAAGGATAGAGATAGAGGGATGCATGTAGGAGGTGGTACGAGAGGCATACTATATCGTGGGGGGAGGAGTGTGCGAGTACGAGAACGATGAAAAGAGTGGTGGGAGTGAGGCATGGACGGTGACAAGAGAAGAGGGGAAGCTTGTGTTTGTGCTAGGCACACCTGGCTAGAGAGGCATATCGATCGATGTGTGCCGTAAAGAAGGAGCTGGGGGGCCTACACACACCATGGGTGAACGACCTAAAGTGAAAAGACGAATTTGCGCGATGGAGCTAGAGAATGTTGAGGGAGGGTGAGAGGGATGTGGGCGTGTGCATGCACAAGAGAAAGTTAGCGCTAGCTACAAATATAAGAGGGTTGTGTGGGTGTAAAAGACAAATAGAGATCATATATACTTCATTATAAAAAGCGAATTCGAATATTTGAAGAATTTATCATAGTGTTTCAAACCAACGCATGTGTGAATATATATAACGGTGATACACATGATGTGGTTAAGAACATGTTATACTACATTTAATATATTTTATCTCTGCTCTTATAAAATCGGAGTTGTTGATGATGGTGTGCCTGCCATCCTGCATTATAGGCCGTCCGATTTATATCTGGCGGATAGCAAGGAAATTATGATGGTTGAAGTTGGCAACAATCATGATTGTAGATTCTTATTGAAATAGAGAAACAAATTCAAATTTAGTTCGAATTGCAGCAGTAGTATAGACATTTGGAATGCACTAAAATGTTGGTATGAGTAGGTTACATGCATTATACAGAAAGCGGAAAAATTTAATCAGACATAACATGGATTCATACTCCCTCCTTCCATCTATATAGGGCGTAATGAGATTTTTAAGACTGCCTTTGACTATTGACAAGATTAATAGTACATGACATGCACAATGTGAAAATTATATCATTGAAAGAACCTTTCACAGACGAATTTAACGGTGTGCTTTGTGTAAGTTGCATGTCATATATCATTGCTCTAATATTTGGTCAAAGTTAGCATCGAAAAACGCATTAGGCCCTATATAGATGGAAGGAGGGAGTAGCTTTGAATAGCATTTGTATAGTAAAGTGGGGCAAGACTCTCTCTTTGTGTGGTGTGAATAGTTTTATTTTTTTCGTTTTCTTTTTGGTTGAGGGAAGTGCGAATTGATTTGGTACGTACAAGTACAATACTACTACACATTAGGCTTGTCCCTAAAATTCAACCCGCGTCTTGTTATATCCCAAAAGTTCAAATATCGTGCTCCCAAAACTGGCGCCTTCACAACCCGCGCCTTGCTATCCCGAAATTACAACGCGTGCGAAAACTCCCTCCAGCTACCAAATCCCGACACGCGAAATCCCCCTTCTAACCCCGAGCCAAAAGGGCCGCTAGTTCAAATCGGTGGGGGGTACTTTTTAACACACCCTACATTTTGGACAAGCGCGTCCCTAAGTCAAGCTTCACCCCCTCCCATCGCCCCCTTTTCGCCATACGAAATCCCAGGCCGCCATAACCTCTCTGCTCCAGCCGCGAAACCCCACCCTCCTCCATCCGCCACGTCACCGCTGCCCAGCCGGAGCCTCTTCCCCGACGACGTCGTCCACTGCAATAGCTCGACATCCCTCGTTCACCTCCCCAGATGAGGATCCGTCGTCCATCTCGCCGTCTCGCCGGTTCAGCCGCCCCATCCTCCACCTCCAAGGAGCTGCTCCGACGATCGCCTCGTCTATCGCGGCTGCTCCATCCCCATAGCGCCGCCTTAACCTGCTCCACCGGAACCGCAACATCCTCACCGACTCCTGGATGAAGCCGAGGCCTACTCGGCGCCACCAAAGAGGTTGTACACTCATCGCATCACACTTTCTCCTTAACTTGATCTCCCGGCGCCGACGATGCTCCATCCCGCACCCCCATGGAGCGGCTACCTTGAAGCCGGCGCCGCGGGTGACACCTCCATGGCAGCTCTCCCCTAGTGCAAGGCCCCTTCGGCGGCGGAGGCCATACCAGCCGGATCTGCTGCTGCTGCTCCGGCTCTCGCTCGTGTTGCTGCTGCTACTCCGGCTCTCACTCGATCGCTCGCTCGCCCAGCTGCTGCTGCTCTCCCCCTCGCTCGTGCTGCTGCTCTGCTCCGATTAAGCCACATTTCAGTCGACTTAATCGACTTTTTGATCAGTCGATTTTTAGGGGTTGGGGGGGCTTGCTGGAGTTAAGGAAGAACCACCCGCAGCGGGGACGGGGGCTCGCCAGAGAGTACCCCACTATCTATCTTAGGGTTTAGGGTGGGGGGCGGGGGGCCTAGAGGGCTGGCCGGGGCGGCGGTGGCGAGTTGTTTCGGGGCGGCGAGGCGGCGCTGGGGCCGGCGGTTCGGCCGGTGGTGGCTAGCGGCTTATGGGGTGCAGGTTGAAGATGAACTGCAGGCCCTCCCTAAACTACATGTCAAGTGCCTCTCTGCTACCATTGCGTTCAGTTTCGACAGTAGCATTCAGATTCCACAGTAAATTTCAGTTTCGACAGTTAAGTTTAGAGTCAATAGTTTTTACCTCATCTGTTGTAGTCAGGTGGTTTTTGGTGATGTTAATTTTACATCCATTTTACATCATCTATTGGAGATGCTATTAGAATCCCACTTGAGATTGACGATGTCTGTCTTGTGCTGCTTCAGCCTTGACGTCTTACGGCTCACCGGAGCTGCTCCAACGACAGAATGATCCATCACAACAGAGCAGTGCCCTGGACACCGTCTACAAATTCCTCAGATATTCCTCCACACCTCTGATAGCAACCTCTGCCTCAACTGCTTCAGCGACCAACCCAACGATGCTGAGATCGACACAGCTACGACAAAGAGGTTGTACACTTGTTGGATCACGTATTACTATACATTCACGTCGATCCATTAGGGCTATTTTGGCTCAACGAAAAAACTTCGATCCACTAGTTGTTACCATCACTCTAAATTTCTGCGTGCTCTCCTTACATAATCTCACCATATTTTTTCGTATGCATGTCAGATATTGTACACAGTCATGCTGAACATGTAGAGAAAAAGAGAAGAGTTTTGCGCGGTAATACAATGTCATGCAGACATCGCTCCATGGTGGGTTCAATGGCAAACCCTCTCCACCCCTCTCCAGATTGTAATCCAGAGGAAGATATCTGTTCTGAGGCGGATTCAGACGCCGCTGACCACTCCTATTTACCCCCGAAGGTGTTTGCTCTACCTTGGCATGATGATGTTAGTCATATCATGCATATGTTGCCTTGCAGTGCCTATTTTTGACATCATATATGTCATCTTCTTAGTTTAGACATGTTCTGTAATGCCACCTGTTTAGTTTCTATATCATATATGGGAATTATGCAGTCTCATGTCTTTTAGTCCGCCATAATATATGTGAAATGTGCAATGCCATCCTGTTTAACCTGGCATCATATATTTGAATGATATCTTGCCCATCCTTTTCTTCATTACATTTCCATTTGTTGAGAATGTTTGTACATTAAACTACTCTTCTTGTGAATCAACCATTTGGGTGGGAGATGGAAAAATCTGGAGTGAAAACAAGGCCTTTAGAGCAGACAGTGCTACCTGTCGAAGCAGATCTCTTGTTGGGTCCCCATAGCTCCTCAGAGATGGATTTAGAGACAGATGACCAATCCTATTCCCTCACTGAGGTGTATGCTCTAACTTGGCACGGTTATACTGCTCATATCATGCATACGGTGTCTTGCATTGCATAGTTTAGACATCATATACACAATATTCAACACCATGTTCTTAGTTCAGACATCATATCGAATGCCCTCTGTTTAGCATATAAATCACATATGTGAATTAAATGATGCGATCCTGATTACTTAGATAACATGTAGGTGAATTATGTCATGCGATCCTGTTTAGTTATTCATCATATCTTTGAATTATGTTATGCTATGCTATCCAGTTTAGATAGACATCATATATGTTAAATTATGTCATGCTATCCATTTTAGTTAAACAATATGCATGTCAACTATTTCATGCCCTCTTTTTTCCACACTATCTATTGCATCTGTCTCTCATACAATGTCTGTACATTCAACTATGTTTCCTGTTTATCATCCATTTGAATTGGAGCGGGTGATGCCAGTATCTAGTGGACTAAAAACACGGTCTTCAAATAAAACAATGCTACCTCTTGGTGGAGATAGCACCCCGATTGTACATGCACAAGAACCAGCCCTACCACACATAACCCAAACTCTCGCAGATTGTACCCCTACAACGATGGACAGAGAACCAGCTTCACCCAATCTGACCCCAACCCCAGCCGATAGTAACCCAGTTCCTGTTGACACAGCACCATCTCCACCACAGAGCTCCCAAACAAGAGCAGTTAGTAAGGCAGCTCCAGTGTCCAAAGGGCCAGTACTATCACGGCGAACCCCAACTCCACCAGTTAATACGCCTATTCCTGTGGAGGAAGCACAACCAGCTAGTCGTAGTTTAGCATATATCGCATTTGATGTTGTTAAATCGTATGTGTGTATCTTCCCATATTGGAAATATTATACTGAAGATGAAGGAAAATGCCAGTTGCAGGTGTTTATCCAGGAGTTATGTGTAAGTAATGTTATTCATGGCAATTACTTTGCTTCGTCCCATACATCCTACCTCCATGATGGTTATAATACAGTAAATTTTCCCATTTTTCTCTGTAGAGAAGGACCGATTTGGAAACTCAGGATGAGGTAACCTGTGCTAATACCTCTGCTATCTTCAAGAATGCTTGGTGGCAGTATCGGAATTACCTGAAGAAAACGTACTTCACCGGCAAAGAAACTCATCAAATTCCCTTACGTTCTCCTGAGACACATTTACTGGACGATGACTGGGAACGCCTTGTTCTGTACTGGTCCGGAACCAAGAATGTGGTAAGGTCTATGAGCTCATTTTCTATTTTGAAGTACTATATTCTTGCGTCTTACTGTACTCTGATCATGTAGAACAAGTGCCTAAACCTGAAGAACAACTGTTCTAATTTAAGATTCCATTGCTATCATAGTTCAAAAAAGCGCTAGGCGTTAATTGTGCTTTTTGCCACCGCCTTGCGCTTTACTGACCAAAGCGCATGCTTATGCGCAGTTATGCACAGATTATGCGTAGTTATGCGCAATGCGTTTTGCCAATACCTAGAGCCTAGGCGCGCCTTTTTTAACTATGATTGCTTTGCTCTTGTATCACTGTATTTACTCATACAAACTTATTTTTAAATTGAAGGATCCAATAGAAACTCCAATGGCACAACAGGTATGTTCACGCATGTTTCTTTAACAGGTTTGCTCTTATCAATAGCTTTGTTGATTTCACTTCCAATTGTGTATACAGTTGACTTTCATATCATGCACATTACTAGCATCACAACAGAGCCAATAGTGTTGTTGTACATGTAGACCCGTGGTACCCATCTGAAATCTTGTTCTGCCGTGTAGTTTCCCACGCTTTGTATTCTTTCACTACTGCTTTGTCTTGAACTGATATGATTTGAACCATGTCTCTATTTTGATTTGGCAAGACAATGTAGTGACCATATGACATAGATATATGTTTGTTTGATGCTTTTATTATGTACTAGTACTTGGCAATAGAAGACTTGGTAGTTTAATCCTGTCCACCTTACTAGTGAACTGGTTCACCGAAATGAGTTTCATATACTAGTACATGCTAAACTTGTTATGTGTCTGCTTGTTTCTTCTTTTAGAATGCTGACAGAATATTGGGGAAGAGTGCCTTATTAAGCAATGGTAAAGGAAGTAATGCAGATAAGGTTCAGGATAGTGACACATCCTTGTTGGTCTCCAACAAAGCTGATAAAATAGCTAAGGAAGACTATCTTGAAGACAGCGAGACAACCCCAAAGTCCTGTCTTGGTTTAGTGTTCGAGTTACTGGCCACTACCGCTTGCACAAGCTATTCAAACTCACTGTCTGAATCAGTTCGATTTCTTGAGTCTCAACTACAAGCTGAAAGACATCGACTAGTTGTGCTGTGACAAGAAGCGGAAGGACTGCGGAAGTCCTGGAGCATTCAGATGCATACTTTCTGGTGCAACAGCAAGCGTTGGAGGATTTTAGCGCCAAACAGGACAAAGCTAATCAGCTTGCTAAGCTTATTGCCAGCATGGTGGATACCCAGGATAACGTTTCTTGAGCTCTTCTGAAGTTGTTTCAGTTATGCTCTTGTTTTGCTGCCGCGTTTATTTGCACTGGTGGCCAATTTTGACAGCCAGTGTATGTAATGTGCTGCTTTGTTCCCTATATTTGCACTGGTGGCGAACTTTGATGCCCAGTGGATGTAATATGTGTAATAGCGGTAATAGTCTAGCGTTAATTGCTTGCTTATTTATTTTCTTATTGTCTTGTTTAGTTGTTTTCTTGTAGTCACTGCAATTCTTTTTCTATTTTTTTCTAGTGGCCACAATAGCCTATTTTTGGTAACTAGGCCAAAATAATCATGGCAACACACGGACTGTTGTAACCATGGGCCTCCTGCAGGCCGTATGATCCATGGGCCTTCGTCCGTCCATAGGATCCATCGGCCTTCTATACGAGCCTTAGGGTCCATGGGCCTTCTACGGGCCGTACGATCCGTAGGCCTTCTATGGGCCGTACTATCCATGGGCCTCATACGGGCCGTAGGATCCATGGGCCTTCTAAGGGGTGTATCATCATTTCGCCAATCATGGGCCGTACTATTCGTGGACCATAACGAGCCGTTAATAGGCCGTATTTGATAACTCTATGAAAACAGCCCAATGGTTTTTTTTACATGAAAATGGCCCAACGTATTAACGGTCCGCAAACGGGCCGACTGTAACGACAGGCTGAATTTGGCCCACATGCAGAAAATGGTAGTAATGGGCCGTATGTAACCGAATGCTGCAAATGAGCCCAAGAATCAATGGGCCCTGAGAAGGCCGAAAGATAACTTGGGCTGGAAACGGCCCAATGGAATAACGGGCCGTTAATGGGTATAAAGTGGTACACTGTTTATTACGAGCCAGTTTCACCACGGGCCATTAATGGGCCAAGAGTTACAAAGGTCCTCATATGGGCCGAAAGAAGTCATGGGTCACACATGAGCCGGAAGTTAAAATGGGCTGAATCATATTGGACGGCCCAGATGACGCTACTGGGCCTAATTCGGATAGGGCGTAACGGCCCCTGGGTTAGTGGGCTGTAAATGGGCTATATGCGAACAGGTCGTTAACAGGCTTTCTGTGGGTCAGCCCGCCACCTTTTGACCAAGTCAAACGGGCTGGCCTTTTCACAAGAATGGGCCTCTGTTGGGCCGTGCCACGTGTCGCCGTATCATAGGCGCCTTTGGTCCAATGAGCGGATGACATCTGTCCCAACGGTGAGCCGACACGTGTTTCCTCCAGCCAATGATGATTTTACACATGGAAAATCCCCATTGGTCGGGGCTGTTAATGGGTTATCGGATCCAAAACCCGACCCGATAGCTTAACAGTGTTCCGTTACGGTGGATGCCAGGTGTCGGTCAACCTTGACGAAAGCACTTCTGTGACGCGCGATTTATTGTCATGGAAGTGGACACTTCCGTGATGATAATTTTGGTAATGTCATGGAACACTTCTACGACAGCACAGGTATGACTATCTTGATTTTGTCATAAAATCGTCATGGATGTACATGCATGACAGAAAACGCGACCTACTGTGACAAACACGTATCATCACGGAAGTGTATTTTTTTGTAGTGCACTCAACTATAATTCCATTTTTGTAGGAGATTGCCCGTTCCTCCTCTAGTGATTCTTCACAAACTCAGCTGCCGGCTTTTAAGACCTCCCCCGGGTAAAGATAATTATACTTCTTCTCCACCTTTATGCCCATATCGTTATACTGACTCATCAAATTCTTTTTCATGGTCAAGCAAAGCCCAAGAAAGCAAAGGTAGCAAAACCGGCTGAGGATCCAAAAGCCGCTGAACCGGCAGAGCCGACTCTTGCCCCGGAACAAACTGAAGCACCAGAAGACCCTGCTATCAATGTTTAATTAGATCTTCCTGAGCCGTCTATTGAGAAAACCGTTCTTAATCCATCCACTGCTGAACCGTCAAGCTCGGCTAACCCGCCGAAGACTTACGGCAATGATGTTTTAATCACCGGTAGAAGATTGGTTGAACCGGGAATCCAACTGTGCTGGCAAGACACTCCGCAAAGCAAGAAGACATGGATAGGCAGAATGTGAGGTTTGATGTCTCCCACTACATCCAGCTGAGTATTGGTGAAGTACTATCTGGCTATCTTAGCCAAGTCAACTCCAGTCGTGACTCAGAGATTGAAATGGTCAAACAGTTGTATCGGAAATATGAGGTATGTTCTATGGTTTATATAAGTTATGTACCCTGGCAGCCCCCAAGTCTGCGGAGTATGATAAGAGTGAATGATCTGTAGACTTTTAATAGACTTATAAGCCTTTGCCTTAGACTCCTTTCGATTCCCCGTTTACAACTAAACCGGATGCTGATAATTTTTTCAATTTGCATGTGTAGTCCCCAAGGGCTGATTTAATCAGTATGAATGAGCCGGTCCTAGTAGCCAATATGGAAGAGACAAATACTTTGACCAGATATTTCTATGAGCCGGCTGAGGCTATCAATAACATATCCGGCTTACCTTTGGTAGGCAAAACAGCAAAGTGCATTAGTCCCTAAGTGCCAAGTGGTCTTTGCTTGCAAAGCACTTGGGACTTCTGGAAAAAATCCAATTCCTTTGACAATAAAATTACGCTGACAGACATTAGCCCCCAAGTGCCAAGTGTTATTGCTTGAAAAAATACTTGGGACTTGCTTTTATAATCTGCCATGAAACTAACAACCTTATTATGTATACAGGATGCAACCACAGAATTGGAATCCCAATTGTTGAAACCAAGACCCGACTGTCGACTCAGGAGACTGAAACAAAGAAAACTGAATCCAAACTCCAATTGAGTGTGTCTCAAGCAGAGAAACTGAAGACCGGTTTTAGTATAGAGAAAAAGGCTTGGGCCGGTGAGAAGACTGCCCTGACGCAGCGTGCTGAAATGGCCGAGGCGGCTCTAAAAAAAGTTACCGCTGAACTCACCGGTTTAAAGAACCGTGTGTCTCAGATGGTTTCTGCAATCTTCGGTAAATCACCTCATTACTTACTCAAAGTCTATATTTGTCACCATAATGTAAGCCACCTACTTAACTCATTGGGAAAACTTCACAGGTCCTCGGAGCAGCAATCTGAGTCAAGATAATCTGATAAAGCTCAAGGCGGTTTACACTCTTGTGGAGCAATTGTATACTAAGAGCTCAGCGGGCTCTTGCCATTATCTCCCCAGTGAACCAAGGACCAAACTTATTAAGTGATGTCTTGAAGAAGCTATCCATCTTACCTGCCAGGTTTCAGGAAGTCAAGCGTTCTTGTGCGAGAGCCGAAGCTATAACTGCTTTGAGCCGCTCCAAAGCCTGGGTGCCGGAGTTAGACCCGACAGACGTAGCCAGGGGGTACCCCAGCTTTAAGGAAGATGGAAGTCCCTTCAATCAAGAAGACTTTGCTGCCTGTGTGAAAGAGATTCATCCTCATGCCACCATTATTGCTGAAGAAACCAATCTCACCAAGTATCAGCCGGATTTTGATGCAGAAAATAAGAAGATGGCCACTCATTCCTATAAAGTGATGGACTTAATCCCGCTGGTTCGGTAGCACACTTTCGCCCCTGAAATTGACCCGTCTGGTCTGATTAACGACGAGGCTGAGTTCGTCGCCCTTCATGGCTTTGATTGGTCCAAACCCAATTTCCAAACGGTGGAGGAGGACGAACCGGCAAGGGATGAGTCGCAACCATCCATTCAACCTGACCAGGATTCATGAACCGGCTCCAGTTTATCATCTGCTATGTGCGAGAGTAAAAGCAGTATTTATCCTTTTGGGCTCCAAATGCCTTGTAATAGTCTAGCTTAAAACTTCATGTTCTTCTTATGCCATCGTGCATATTGTGCTGCGTACAACACTTTTGTCCGTCATGTGAAGATATGCTTTCCATCCCTTATAATATTAGTAGTGTTGAATCTGTTCCTGCATGCAATATATAAAAACTGTCCTGGCGGTTTATCGCCGGACGGGTCATAACGACCAATACACAACCATGGAAACCAACATAGCTGTATAACCAAGGCTGGATGCAAGAATAATCAACATGAAATATATCATTCCTATGATATTGAATTATATTGGTGTCTTACCACAAGGTGGGTCATAATATCTGACATACGACCATTAATATTGAAAGAAGAGACATAGATAAGCCTGTTATGAATTTTAACTGTGAAACACAATGGCAATATCATACCTGTGATCTTGAATTTGCACTGCCGGTTCATGTGATCCGAACAGTAATGGTGATAACCCAATCTTTTATAGGCCAATACTTCCACATGTATGATAACTTTCATGCACTGGGGACTTATCGTCAAAAACCAAGCCGGGTTAAATTGAAACCATACTTATACTTAGATCTAAATGAAAAGCCGCAGAATAAAAAACAAAGATTGCCTTTCAAAAACATAAGTCACATAAAAAAGAAAAAATTGGAGGCTTTTGATTCGAATACAATCAGTAAACCGGACCAAAGGGGTTAAGCTAGGATGCGAATACGATCATGTAGCCCCCAGTGGCTTTGGCATTGCGCCGATCAAGAGGGTACCAATAGATATGTTCTCTTTGGTTCGAATACGACCTATGTTTGAATAGTAAGCCCCCAAATTACCTTGAGAATTTTTTAACGACTCTGATTCGAACACGATCAAAGTCGGACCCAAAGGGGGTTAAGCTATGATTCGAAGACGATCAAGATGCCCCCTAGTGAGTTTGGCATTGCGCTGATCAAGAGGGTACCGGCAGCTATGTTCTCTTTGGTTCGAATACGACCTATGTTTGAACAGGAAGTCCCCTAGTGATCATATGGTTTAACGGCTAGATTCGAATATGATCATGAGCCGGACCAAAGGGTTAAGCTATATTTGAACACAATCAACCCCCAAATGGTCATTTTGAAATTATAATGATGAAGGCATGTGATTATTGAGGATGAAAAGGACAGAGGTCCTGCTTTATTACTTATCATAATATATACAATGTCAAAGTATGTACATCAGGAGAGCCGGTGGCTTAAGTATAGTAAGGCCAAAGATGAGCAATATTCCACAGCCGGCGGGTCTCTTCCTCTGACTTACGTGAGTCTTTGTGCTATCGAACATCGATAAGGTAGTATGACCCGTTGTTCAAGTTCCTGCTGATCACAAAAGGTCCTTCCCATGGTGGGGATAATTTGTGTGCATCAGTTTGATCTTCGATGAGCCGGAGCACCAAGTCACCTTCCTGAAAGGTTATGGACTTAACTCGGCGGCTGTGATAACGGCGCAGGTCATGTTGGTAAATTGCCGAATGGGCTGCTGCTAAGTCACGCTCTTCATCTAACAGGTCAAGTGCATCCTCACGGGCTTGTTCATTATCAGTTTCAACGTAAGCCACCATGCGGGTCGAGTCATGATGGATGTCACTAGGCAGGACTGCCTCTGCTTCGTAAACCATGAAGAAAGGCATATAACCCATAGACCTGTTAGGGGTAGTATTGATGCTCCATATCACAGAGGGTAACTCCTCCACTGAACAACCCGGTGTCCGTTGTAAAGGAACCATAAGATGGGGCTTGCGACCTTTCAAGATTTCCTGATTGGCTCTTTCAGCTTGACCATTGGATTGGGGGTGAGCTACTGATGAAACATCAAGCTGTATATGCTCACGTTGGCAGAACTCCTCCATAGCACCCTTGGACAGATTAGTACCATTGTCAGTTATAATGTTGTGTGGAAAGCCAAAACGAAAGATTACCTTTTTCATGAATTGAACCGACGTGGCTACATCACACTTACTAACCGGCTCTGCCTCAACCCACTTTGTGAATTTGTCAACTGCCACCAAAAGGTGTGTCTTTTTATCTTTGGATCTTTTGAAAGGTCCAACCATGTCGAGCCCCCATACTGCAAACGGCCAAGTAATTGGAATCATCCACAATTCTTGAGCCAGCACATGTGCCCGTCGTGACAATTTCTGAAAACCATCACACCTACTGAACAGATCCTCCGCATCAGCGTGAGCCATCAACCAGTAAAAACCATGACGGAAGGCTTTGTCTACAAGGGACTTTGAACCGACATGATAGCCACAATCTCCTTCATGGATTTCACGAAGAATTTCTTGACCTTCCTCAGGAGAGACACATTGTTGAAATGCCCCTGTGACACTGCGATGATGCAACTCACCATTGGCAATTGTCATTGATTTAGATTGCCGGGTTATCTGTCTAGCCAAGGTTTCATCCTCTGGCAACTCGCCCGGGGTCATATAAGCCAAATATGGCACTGTCCAATCTGGGATGATGTGAAGAGCCGCCACCAATTGTGCTTCTGGGTCTGGAACATCCAAGTCTTCCTCTGTAGGCAACTTGACAGAAGGGTTATGCAGAACATCTAAGAAAGTGTTAGGTGGCACCGGCTTACGCTGAGACCCCAGCCGGCTTAAAGCATCGGCCGCTTCATTCTTTCTGCGATCAATGTGTTCTACTTGGTAACCCTTGAAGTGTCCATCAATGGCATCAACCTCACAGCGATAAGTCGCCATGAGAGGATCTTTGGAATCCCACTTGCCTGATACTTGTTGAGCCACCAAATCTAAGTCGCCAAAGAACCTTACCCAGCTCAAGCTCATCTCCTTAGCCATCCGAAGACCATGGAGCAAAGCCTCATACTCAGCTGCATTGTTAGTACTTGGAAACATCAACCGTAGCACATAACAAAATTTGTCACCTCGAGGGGAGGCTAAAACAACTCCAACCCCCGAGCCCTCTAATTGCTTGGATCCATCAAAATGAACAGTCCAATAGGTGTTGTCCGGCTTCTCTTCAGGCATCTACAACTCTGTCTAATCATTGATGAAGTCCACTAGTGCTTGAGACTTGATAGAAGTGCGTGGCACATACTTTAAACCATGAGGCCCAAGTTCAATGGCCCACTTGGAAACTCGTCCTGTGGCTTCTCTATTTTGAATGATATCTCCTAAAGGAGCAGAACTAACCAGGGGGATGGGATGACCCTAAAATAATGCTTAAGCTTCCGGCTCGCCATGAACACCCCATAAACAAGTTTCTTCCAATATGGATATCTCTGTTTGGACTCAATGAGCACCTCACTGACGTAGTAAACCGACCGTTGAACCGGATATTCCTTGCCAGCCTCCTTGCGCTCTACTACCATGGCCACACTGACAGCACATGTGTTAGCAGCCACATATAACAATAATGGCTCTTTATCAATAGGAGCTGCAAGGACCGGCGGCTCAGCGAGCTGTCTCTTCAGATCTTCAAAGACGGCGTTAGCAACATCACTCTAGACAAAATCGTCTGTCTTCTTCATCATTTGATACAGCGGTATGGCCTTCTCACCTAACCGGCTCATGAACCGGCTTAAAGCAGCAATACGACCCGCCAAACACTGAACATCATTGATGCACGCCGGCTTAGCCAAAGATGTGATTGCTTTGATCTTCTCCGGGTTAGTCTCGATGCCTCTGCTAGAAACCAGAAAACCCAAAAGCTTGCCCGCTGGTACTCCAAAAACACACTTGGCCGGGTTAAGCATCATCTTGTAGACCTGGAGGTTATCAAAGGTTTCCTTCAGATCATCTATCAAGGTATCCTTCTCTCTGGACTTCACCACAATATCTTCCACATAAGCATGAACATTGCGCCCAATCTGATTGTGAAGACAGTTCTGCACACATCACTGATAAGTCTCCTAGGCACTCTTAAGCCCGAAAGGCATAGACACATAGCAGAAGGCTCCAAACGGAGTAATAAAAGCCATCTTCTCCTGGTCCTTAACTGCCATCTCGATCTGATGATAACCAGAATAAGCATCCAAAAAGCTCAAACGCTCACAACCCGCCGTAGCATCAATGATTTGATCAATACGAGGGAGAGCAAAAGGATCAGCCGGACAAGCCTTGTTCAAGTCTGTGTAATCCAACCACTCTGGATGAAAAACTTCAATAATGAAACCGGCCGCCAAGATCCGGGCCACTTCTTAACCAATGGCCTTGTGCCTCTCCTCATTGAACCGCCGAAGAAACTGCTTGACCGGCTTAAATTTTGGATCAATATTGAGAGTGTGCTCAGCAAGTTCTCTCGGTACACCCAACATGTCAAAAGGTTTCCATTTGAAGATTTCCCGGTTCTCACAAATGAACTCGATGAGTGCGCTTTCCTATTTGGGATCCACATTAGCACTGATACTAAACTGTTTAGATGAGTCACCTGGAACAAAATTGACAAGCTTGGTGTCATCAGCTGACTTAAACTTTAGCACCGGCTCATGTTCCGTAGTTGGATTTTTCAAAGATGTCATGTACGCCGGGTCAACATTGTCCTTGTAGAACTTCAACTCCTCTGTTGCACAAACAAATTCGGCGTAAGCAGCATCGCCTTCCTCATATTCCAAGGCTATCTTCTGACTCCCATGCACTGTGATGGTGCCCTTATGACCCGGCATTTTAAGCTGCAAATAAACATAACACGGTCGTGCCATGAACTTGGCATAAGCCGGTCGTCCAAACATGGCGTGATACGGGCTCTTGATTTTGACCACTTCAAAAGTTAACTTCTCGGCCCTAGAATCATGCTCATCTCCAAAGGCTACATCCAGTTCAATCTTACCCACTGGGTACGCCGACTTACCAGGCACCACTCCATGGAAAACAGTGTTGGACGTCTTAAGATTTTTGTCAGTCAACCCCATGCAACGGAAAGTCTCATAATAGAGGATGTTGATGCTACTGCCTCCGTCCATGAGTACTTTAGTGAATTTATATCCACCAACCTGAGGTGCCACCACCAAGGCCAGGTGACCCGGATTGTCAACCCGGGGAGGGTGATCTTCCCTACTCCATAGAATAGGCTACTCAGACCATCTCAAATAACGAGGGACTGCCGGCTCAACAGCATTCACAGCCCTCTTATGAAGCTTCTGGTCCCGTCTGCACAAACTAGTGGTGAACACATGATATTGTCCTCTATTCAACTGCTTTGGATTGCTCTGATATCCAGATTGCTGATGCTGTTGCTGACCTCCCTGGCCAGATTGCTGATTATAGCCACCTTGATTTCCTTGAGAGCCTTCAAAATTGGAATTTGAACCGCCACCACCTGAGCCGCCGCCCAGGCCATGATTGCTATTGAACATGTTAGAGTTCCTGAAAGCCTTCATGATTGTACAGTCCTTCCATAGGTGAGTGGCCGGTTTCTGCTGAGTACCGTGCCTTGGACAGGGCTCATTTAACAGCTGCTCAAGAGTGGGACCTGACCCGCCAGACCGAGGAGGTGGCCTCCCCTTACATCGCTGATTGTTGCCCTATGCATTGGTGTTAGCCACAAACTCCGAGCCACCGTCAGCCTTATGCTTATTATTGCCTCCTTGATTCGTCGGGTTATGCTGATGACCCTTGGCATTGCCGTTCTTCTTCCCCTTCCCTGTCTTTTCATCGTCAGACTCGGGATCCTTGGTACTATCAGAGTCGGCGTACTTGACTAAAGCCGCCATTAGCTGGCCCATGTCATTACAATCGTGCTTGAGCCGCCCCAGCTTCTGCTTCAGAGGCGTAAAACGACAATTTTTCTCCAACATTAAGACTGCAGAGCCGGCATCCATCTTATCAGATGAATGTATTATGGCTTTGACCCGGCGCACCCAATGGGTCGTGGACACACCCTCCTCTTGCTTACAATTAGTCAAATACACAATTAACATGGGTTGCTTGCATGTGTCTTTGAAATTCTGAATAAACCGGGCTTTTAATTGTGCCCATGAACCAATGGAATTGGGTGGCAGCCCCTTCAACCAAGTGCGGGCCGTCCCATCCAACATCATGGTGAAGTACTTGGCCATTGCCGCGTCACTGGCCTCCAGTAGTTCCATGGCCATCTCATAGCTTTCAATCCATGCCCCTGGTTGTAAATCGGTCGTGTAATTAGGCACCTCTCGAGGCCCCTAGAAATCTTTGGGCAAACGCTCATTACGCAGAGCCGGTATCAAGCAAGGGACACCTCCAGTCCTTGTGGTCACGCCTGCCTTAATAGAGGTCGTCGGACGACCCGAAAAAGACTAGTGAGCAATTTCCAAAGGAATCATCGTAGCAATTTCCAAAGGTGGAAGTGATAAGTATGGAGTGTCGAACCCACAAGGAGCTAAAGGTAAGATCAATATTCTCTCAAGCCCTATCTGCCACTAATACGACTCTACGTACACCGAACGTTTGCTTCCAACTAGCAACGAGAAGTAAAACTTTGCTGTGGGTATGAAGAGGATAACTTTGTATGATATCGGAGAGCTAAAATATAAAAGTAGGTGCTGTTATCATAAAGTTAGAATATATTGCTAAATATTATAAATAGCGAGTGTGGAATAATGGTGGATCGGTGTGCGGAACTGTCCTAGCAATCGTTAACAAGACCGGTAATCACTATTGCAGTTTCATATGAGGGAGAGGCATAAGCTAACATACTTTCTGTACTTGGATCATATGCACATATGATTGGAACTCTAGCAAGCATCCGCAACTACTAAAGATCATTAAGGTAAAACCCAACCATAGCATTAAAGCATCAAGTCATCTTTATTCCCATATGCAACAACCCCCTTACTCGAGTTTGTGTTTCAGTCACTCACCAACCCACTATAAGCGAATCATGAACGTATTGCAACACCCTACAGCGGGATCCCCTCACGCTTGCGCGACACGGAGGGCACCATAAGACAGCATCAAAGTAAAACATACAACTCATACCAATCTAGATCATCAATCAACCCAAAGACAAAAGATATCTACTCAAAACATCATAGGATGGCAACACATCATTGGATCATAATATGTGGCATAAAGCACCATGTTCAAGTAGGGATTACAATGGGGTGCGGGAGAGTGGACCGCGTCAAATAGATGAGGATGGTGATGTTGATGAAGACGATCACTGCGGCGATGATTTCCCTCTCGATGGCACTCCGGTGCCACCAAGAGAGAGGAGAGGTTCTCCCCCTTGTGCTTCCTCCTCCATGGCCTCCCCCTTAGATGGGGAGAGGTTCTCCCTCTGGTCCTTGGCCTTCATGGTGATGATGGCCCCTCCGGGATCCTCCTCCATGCCCTCTGGTGATGATGGGCCCCTCCGGCAAGGTACCAGAGAGGGCCTAGATTGGTTTTCGGTGGCTACGGAGGCTTCTGGCAGCGGAACTCCCGATCTAGGTTAATTTTCCGACGTTTCTGTATTTATAGGATTTTTTGGCATTGGTCTCACGTTAAGGAGGTGCCCAAGGCGTCCACGAGGCAGGCCCACGCGCCTGGGGGGGGGCGCCCCCACCCTCGTGGACGCCCTGGGACTCTCCTGGCCCAACACTTTTACTCCGGGGTCTTCTTTTGGTTCATAAAAAATCATCAAAATTGGCACATCAATTGGATTCCGTTTGATATTCCTTTTCTGTAAAACTCAAAAACAAGGAAAAAACAAAAACTGGCACTGGGCTCTAGGCTAATAGGTTAGTCCCAAAAACCATATTAAATAGCATATAAATGCATATAAAACATCCAACGTTGATAATATAATAGCATGAATACTTCATAAATTATAGATACGTTGGAGACGTATCAGCATCCCCAAGCTTAATTCCTGCTCGTCCTGGAGTAGGTAAATGATAAAGGAAATAATTTATGAAGTGTGAATGCTAGCAAGTGCATAAGTTTCATCAATGATAGTTCCAATCAATTTTTCTAGCATCATTATATATCATAACAATAGCTCATTTTCATAAAACTTTTCATGATCAAGTAACAAGCTATTCACATGTTAAAGTATAGATCATAAACTCTCTTGAAACTAACAAACTATATTCTCAGTCATCAAACAATTGCAATTCATCTTATTTTCAGGAAGGGTCTATGTCAGAGCTTTGATTTAGCAAACTCCACATAAAAACTATATTCTCAGTCATCAAACAATTGCTAACACTCACGTGATATTTATGGGTTCAAAGTTTTAATCGGACACAGATAAAGATAGGGGCTTATAGATTCGCCTCCCAACTTTTACCTCAAGGGTAATGTCAACAATAATAGTTCGTGATAACTTACATCCAATTGGATATATATATCAGGATCTTTCCAACACAATGTGCTTGCTAAAGGATAAAATGTAAAAAGGAAAGGTGAAGATCACCATGACTCTTGCATAAGGTAGAAGATAAAAGTAAAAGATAGGCCCTTCGCAAAGGGAAGCAGAGGTTGTCATGGCTTTTATGGTTGGATGCACAAAATCTTAATGCACAAGAACATCACTTTATATTGCCACTTGTGATATGGACCTTTATTATGCAGTTCGTCGCTTTTATTTCTTCCACATCACAAGATTGTATAAAGCTTATTTTCTCCACATTAATAGATCGTACATATTTAGAGGGCAATTTTTATTGCATGCACCGATGACAACTTACTTGAAGGAACTTACTCAATCCATAGGTAGGTATGGTGGACTCTCATGGCAAAACTGGTTTAAGGAATGTTTGGAAGCACAAGTAGTATCTCTACTTGGTGCAAAGAATTTGGCTAGCATGAGGGGGAAAAGCAAGCTCAACATGTTGGATGATCCAAGACAATATACTTTATTTCAGATATAAGAAAACATAACCCATTACGTTGTCTTCCTTGTCCGACATCAACCTTTTAGCATGTCATATTTTAATGAGTGCTCACAATTACAAAAGATGTCCAAGATAGTGTATTTATATGTGAAATCTCTCTTCCTTCAATATTCTTTCATGAATTGTTCAAGTGACAAATTCTAAGTTTGCTAACTTTCAATAAGTTTACTACATATACTTATTCTATGTGAAGTCATTACTCCCCATGGTATAAGCATATGAAACATATATAAATTCAGATTTACGATATTCAATTATTCAACCATTTACTCATAGGATATACATGAAGCACGTGAGTAAATGACAAACTACTCCAAAAGATAATATTGAAGGACACTGAGTAGTCAAATAATTAACTACCCATGGGAGGATTCTTTTTTATTTAGTAATTCAGATCCAATGATTTTATTAAAACAGCAAGTAAAATTGAAAATACACTCCAAGCAAAACACATATCATGTGACGAATAAAAATATAGCTCCGAGTAAGGTATACCGATAATTTTGAAGACGAAATAGGGGATGCCTTCCGGGGCATCCCCAAGCTTAGGTGCTTGAGTCTTCCTTGAATATTACCTTGGGGTGCCTTGGGCATCCCCAAGCTTAGGGTCTTTCCACTCCTTATTCTCCTTATATCGATATCTCACACAAAGCTTGAAAACTTCAATCACACAAAACTTAGCGGAACTTCGTGAGATAGGTTAGTATGATAAAGAGTAAACCATTTACTTTGGTACTGTCAAAGACAAGGATCATAATTGTTCTCACACAATGCCTACTGTACCATATCATTTCTACAATTTATATTGAGGAATATAAGTCATAGAAACTAGAAAACAAGCAAACTATGCAATGAAAACAGAATCTGTCAGAAACAGAACAGTCTGTAATGATCTGAACACTAACCATACTTCTGATACTCAAACAAACATGAAATAAATTGGTGGACGTGAGGAATTTTTCTATTAATCTTCTTCAAAAAGAACCAATCTAATCGCACTCTCCAATAAAAAATGGCAGCAAATCTCGTGAGCACAAAGTTTCTGTTTTCCACAGCAAGATCACATTAACTTTCACCCAAGTCTTCCCAAAGGTCTTACTTGGAACTTTATTGAAACAAAAGCTATAATACATGATTAATAAAGTAGCTTAATCATGAGAACACACAAAAACATTAAGGGTAAATATTGGGTTGTCTCCCAACAAGCGCTTTTCTTTAATGCCTTTTAGCTAGGCATGATGATTTCAATGATGCTCACATAAAAGATAAGAATTGAAACATAAAGAGAGCATCATGAAGAATATGACTAGAAATTTAAACCTAACCCACTTCCTATGCCTAGGGATTTTGTGAGTACACAACTTATGGGAACAAGAATCAACTAGCATAGGAAGGAAAAACAAGGATAACTTCAAAACTTTAAGCACATAAAGAGGAAACTTGATATTATTGCAACTCCTATAAGCATATATTCCTCACTCATAATAATTTTCAGTAGAATCATGAATGAATTCAACAACATAACCATCACATAAACCATTCTTTTCATGATCTACAAGCATAGAAAATTTTCTACTCTCCACATAAGCAAAATTCTTCTCATTCAGAATAGCGGGATCACTAGTTCCTAGAGTTGACACTCTTCCAAACCCGCTTTAAATGATAGTATTATTCATACTCCAAAAGATATAAGTGAAGCTCATGGAGCATTCAACAATTAATATAAACTAACCAATGTCCAAGCTCAAAATGTATAAGTGAAGCACATGAAGCATTCTAGAAAACCATACTCAAAAGATTTAGGTGAAGCTCAAAGAGCAATTCTATAAGATCATACTTAGAAGATATAAGTGAAGCACATGAAGTATTCTATAAATTGATGAAGGGACATATCATACTAGCATGGTTCTTAAATAAAAAGAAAAACACAAAGGACACAAATCATGTGAACAGAACAAAAACCGAGGTATACCGATAATTGTTGAAGAAGAAAGATGGGATGCCAACCGGGGCATCCCCAAGCTTAGATGATTGAGTATCCTTAGAATATTTACTTGGGGTGCCATGGGAATCCCCAAGTTTGAGCTCTTGCCTCTCTTTATTCTTCTCACATTGGTAACTCCTCGTTGTTCGAACACTTCATCCACAAAAAACTTTAACAAAAACTTTGTAAGATCCGTTAGTATAATAACGCAAATCACTACCTTTAGGTACTGTTGCAAACTCATTCCAATTTCATATTAGAACTATATCTACTGTATTGCAACTTCACTATGGTTCATACCCCCCGATACTACCCATAGATTCATCAAAATAAGCAAACAACACACGAAAAACAGAATCTGTCTAAAACAGGACAGTCTGTAGTAATCTGAAGGTTTAGTAAACTTTTCTAACTCCAAAAATTATTAAATACATTTGAAAATTTGAATAATTTATACATAAGTAATGTGCAAAAAGTTTCATACCCATTTTACTTTCCAGTAAAAAATGTAAAATCACGCGCTACAGCCAAAGTTTCTGTTTTTGTTCTGCACATAGTAAACAAGCAATCTAATCATCCTAAAACCAAAGCTTGGCACATTATTTTTATAATACAATGGATATATAAGGGGATAATTATTTACAGAGAAACTTCCATGAAAAATTCTACATTGTTTCCATGAGCATGAACACAAGTGCTCAAGGTCGACCCTCACTTCTTCAATGCATAACTTTCCAATCACTTCTCTTTTTGAAAAACTTTTTATGCATGAGAGGCAAGTTTTTTTTTGGTATTTTCATTCTTTTATAAAAATATGTTTCACCCACAACTAAACAGAAACAAAAAATAAAAAAGAAAATCTACTTAGTGAAGAAAGCAAACAAGCATACATGAGAATATCAACCCCACGCTATTGCTCCCCTTCAACGGCGCCAGAAAAGAGCTTGATAATCCCCAAGTGCAAGGAATCATCGTAGCAATTTACAAAGGTGGAAGTGATAAGTATGGAGTGTCGAACCCACAAGGAGCTAAAGGTAAGATCAATGTTCTCTCAATCCCTATCTGCCACTGATACGACTCTACGTACACCGAACATTTGCTTCCAACTAGCAACGAGAAATAAAACTATGTTGTGGGTATGAAGAGGATAACTTTGTATGATATCGAAGAGCTAAAATATAAAAAGTAGGTGCTGTTATCACAAAGTTAGAATATATTGCTAAATATTATAAATAGCGAGTGTGGAATAATGGTGGATCGGTGTGAGGAATTGTCCTAGGTAATCGTTAACAAGACCGGTAATCACTATTGCAGTTTCATATGAGGGAGAGGCATAAGCTAACATACTTTCTCTACTTGGATCATATGCACTTATGATTGGAACTCTAGCAAGCATCCACAACTACTAAATATCATTAAGGTAAAACCCAACCATAGCATTAAAGCATCAAGTCCTCTTTATTCCCATACACAACACCCCCCTTACTCGGGTTTGTGTTTCAGTCACTCACCAACATACTATAAGAGAATCATGAACGTGTTGCAACACCCTACAGCAGGAACCCCTCACGCTTGCGCGACACGGAGGGCACCATAGGAAAACATCAAAGTAAAACATACAACTCATACCAATCTAGATCATCAATCAACCCAAAGACAAAAGATATCTACTCAAAACATCATAGGATGGCAACACATCATTGGATCATAATATGTGGCATAAAGCACCATGTTCAAGTAGGGATTACAGCGGGGTGCGGGAGAGTGGACCGCGCCAAATAGATGAGGATGGTGATGATGATGGTGATGTTGATGAAGATGATCACCACGACGATGATTCCCCTCTCGATGGCACTCCGGTGCCACCAAGAGAGAGGAGGAGAGGTTCTCCCCCTTGTGCTTCCTCCTCCATGGCCCCCCCCTTAGATGGGGAGAGGTTCTCCCTCTGGTCCTTGGCCTTCATGGTGATGATGGCCCCTCCGGGATCGTCCTCCATGCCCTCCGGTGATGATGGCCCCCTCCGGCAGGGTACCAGAGAGGGCCTAGATTGGTTTTTGGTGGCTACGGAGGCTTCTGGCGGCGGAACTCCCGATATAGGTTAATTTTACAAGGTTTCTGTATTGATAGGAATTTTTGGCGTCGGTCTCACGTCAAGGAGGTGCCCGAGGCGTCCCCGAGGCAGGCCCACGCGCCTGGGGGGGGGGGGGGTGGGCGCGCCCCCCACCCTCGTGGACGCCCCGGGACTCTCCTGGCCCAACACTTTTACTCTGGGGTCTTCTTTTGGTTCATAAAAAATCGTCTAAATTGGCACATCAATTGGAGTCCATTTGATATTCCTTTTCTGTAAAACTCAAAAACAAGGAAAAAATAGAAACTGGCACTGGGCACTAGGTTAATAGGTTAGTCCCCAAAACCATATAAAATAGCATATAAATGCATATAAAACATCCAAGGTTGATAATATAATAGCATGAATACTTCATAAATTATAGATACGTTGGAGACGTATCACTCAGCTGCCCGTTGGGCCGCCCGCTAAACCTCTTGGCGAATCCTTTCTTGGTCAACCAACTTAGGAGCTCCATCACACGTCGGGTCATGCCGCACGACTGGTCACGGCACCAGGCGTTGCATGAAACGACTCCTGAATCTATCTGCCTGCTATAACTCGGGCTCCGGCTTGGGCGAGGGGTCGAATGAATCCTATTTCGACTATAAGAATATGCCTCATGCTGCGCCAGAGCCATCTGAAGAAGTTCTCTGACCCTTCGGGTTTCAATCATCGTCGGAGAATCACCCTCTGCTGGGAGAGCCACCAATCGCGCCGCCGCGGCGATCATGTTCTCCAAAGAGTTAGAATAATGACCCGGTAGTGTTGGTCGTAAGGAGGTGCAGCAGTATTCATACGATGAGGTTCCATCACCCGTGGCTGAACCGGCGCCCCAACCCCGGGCGTTGCCACCCAGTTTACCTCCGACGGGTTACTGGGGCCTGCAGCGGGTGTGCGAAAGAGGTTTCTAGGATCATAAGTCAGAGGTGGACGGGATTGAGCCTTCTGTTGTCTTCTCCTCATGACCTCATTTGATGCATTCAGATCCATCGTAAGCTGGAAAGCTTTTGATTGAATATGCTGAGCTCGAGCATCCAAAGCCGCCCGCTCTGCGGCCATCCTGACGTCCTCCGTGCTAGGCTTTCCTTGGCTTGTGCTACCTCCTCACGTAACCGTGCCACTTATGCATCATGCTGAGCCTGATCCGCCGGGTTAACCACGGCAGTTAACAGGGTTGTCATCCTATCCATGAGATCCATCAGTACCTGAGCCAGCGGGCACGCAGGGCCTCCTGCCCCGGCCGCCGCTGACCCGGAGGTTATCGCTGCCGCAGCCGTAGAGTTTTGAACGGGTTGCGTGCCAATCATGAAGATCCCTGCCCTGCTTGTTAGATTTCGGGTTCCGGAAGACCCTTGAGGTTCGAACACTGGGGTGCGCGCGGAGATTTCGCCTCCTACCTCCCTGCACCCCTCCACCACGCTAGGATCGAAGCTACGAAAAGAACAACACAAGGGACACAGGGTTTATACTGGTTCGGGCCACCGTTGTGGTGTAATACCCTACTCAAGTGTGTGGTGTGGTGGATTGCCTCTTGGGCTGATGATAATGGACAGTACAAGGAAGAACAGCCTCGCGAGGGTCTGTTCTTGGCTGGGGCGATGAACTGCTGGGAGGAGTTCAGCCACCTTTCTCTATCTCTCTCTCTCTCTTTACCACCTCTCTACTTGTCGAGCCCTTGGAGGAGACTGAGCCGAACCCCCTTTGCTACGCGGGTGGATGGTCCTATTTATAGTGGCCCTGGTCCTCTCCCCAAATATTGAGCGGGAAGGGAGCCAACAATGGCAGGCTAATTTGAAGGGGGACAGCAAGTATCAACTATCCTGACAAAAGTAGTCTTCGCCTGCGCAAAGCTCTAATGATAACGCCGTCTTGGGCTCCACGGTGACCTCCGTCTCGTAGTCCTCCTGGTCTTGGTCTTGGTCTCGTTGCACCGAAACGGCAACCTTTGCCTGATGCCTCGGTACTCCGCGGCTGCGCTTGCCCCCTTTGCACCAAAGAGGAAAGGAGGACGCTGCGCGGGCTGGCACCCGCCTGGCGCCCTGAGTCGTCATGGCTTGCGTCACGGGCACCTCGCGAGGTACCCCGCCTTGATCTCTGCGCCTCCTCGTGAGCCAGCCTGACGAGGCCGTGCCTGAGGAAGCTCCGTGTCGTCCGCCTCGCGAGGCTTGGCCCCTCGCAAGGGTCTTGAGTTTGTGTTGGTGAAGATGGGTCGTGCTGGGCCCCCCTTTGAGCCACACCGCAGGCCGCAGGCAGGCAAGTCTGGGGACCCCCGTTCCCAGAACGCCGACAGTAGCCCCCGGGCCCAAGGCGCGCCCGGACTTGGCCGTGAAGGGAGGCGGAAGGGCAAGGGAGAAGCGCCGCGGGCCCTAACAGCCTGCGGCCTTGGGCGCCGTGTGGCGGTTGACTGGATGTGGGCGTCTCCGCAGCTGCGCGAGTTGATAAGAGAGTGGCGTCCGCCTAGGCCCTTCTTCAAATTTGGCCGGAGGCCGCTTGAGCTCACTGGCGACGACCCGTAAGCGTTCGATTCTTGCCTTTATCTCTTGCTCTGCTTCTGAGGCTTGACGTCCGCATCTTTGGATAGGTTGGCGCCCGCAGCGAAGAAGTCAAAGGGGGCTCCTGAGGTTTCGTTCGTGACAGCACCCCTGAAGGAAGGTGACCGCGACGCACAAGCTTCTCCCGCCCGGTCATCCTCGCGGGGCCTGACTGAGCCGGCTGGGGCGAGCTCAGCCCCCACGGCCCGAGTGGCTCCCGAGGTGCTCCCGTCTGCCACCACTGCTACAGTTGTCGGGGCGCGGCAGACTCCACCTCAGGATGCTGCGGCCGTGCTACCGCCTTCTCCTCCTACTCCACCGGCTGCTATTTCCCCGACTCCTTCCGCCGTCCTGGACCGCGCTGTTGCTGAGCTGGACCGGCTGCGGCAGGATCTTCTCGGCGCCGACCCCTGCCTGGTGGCCGGGCGGTTGGAGCTGGTTTCTGGATGGGTTCGCTCCGACGCTTCGATTCGGGCGGCGCTAGTCCAGGCCTCGACGGCATGCGACGAGGTGAAGCAGGCCGTCCTTGTGGCGAAGGCTGCTCGCGATGCAGCCTTGGGAGAGGTGGTCGACGCCCGTGGTCGCTGCAAGGTGCTGGAGGACGAGCTGCAGGGCCTGCGGGATCAGCTCGCGAAAGAGGTTCGCCTTCGCCAAGAGCAGGAAGAGGACGTGAAGGCTCGCGAGGCGGTCGTCGAGGGCCGGGAGGCCAAGCTCAAGAAACGCCGCGACAGCCTAGGCGCGCTGGAGCAGGAATTTGGGGCGAGGAAGGCCGAGCTGGACGGCAAGGCCCTGGTCCTCTCCGAAGACAGCGCGGCCTTCACGGAGCTGGAGGCGAAGGCTCCCTCCTCGCTGAGGACACTTTATGATAGTGGCCTGGAGAGCCCGCTGGCCGGCGCCGAGGACGGCCCCGCCAAGCTGCTTCCCTTCTTGGTCCACGCTCTTGAAGATGTCGCCCTTTGCCTCGGCCCCACGGCCGAGGCCGAGGCGCGTGTTCTGTCTTCTGCAGCACTGACGCGGGTTCTCACCCACATCCACCTTCGCGATCCCGGGTTCGACCTTGACAGCCTGCTGGAGCCCGTGAGCGGCCAGCGCGCGGCGGCTGCTGCCGAGGCCGTGAAGGGTCGCGCAGAGGCTCTGCTGGGGAAGTTCCGGGCCTTCAGCACCAAGCCGGAGCAAGGCACCGTCGACCCCGCTGTTCCGTGAGGCGAACCCACGCCGTGCCGCTCCCCCGCCGTCAAGTGACTCCATCGTGGCTCCTGTCCTGCTTTTGATTCCTGCACATGTATCATGCCTCGGGGAGGCATTTAAACTTGCGCCTGATACTAGGATAACAGTTTGGACTGTAATATTTGCTTTCGAATTCCTTTGCAATTTTTGCTTTTCCTTCCTACTTGCTTACGTTCTACGCCGGCAGAGCCCGGCCCCACGCGTACCTCACCCAGCAATAGCCCCGACCAGAAACCAGGACGGGACCAAGGAGTGAGGGGCTACGTGACAAGTTAGGCTCCTGAGTCGCGATGCTCAGGAGTCCCCCTTGGCGCACGAACAGCAAGTAGGGAGGTGCGATGTGGGCGGATCCATCGTTCTACGTCTGCAGAGCCCGGCCACGCGCGTACCTCACCCAGCAATAGCCCCGACCGGAAACCAGGACGGGACCAAGGAGTGAGGGGCTACGTGACAAGTTAGGCCCCTGAGTCACGATGCTCAGGAGCCCCCCTTGACGCTCAAACGGCCTTCATACCTTGGCTCCGCTCGGGGAGAGGCGCGCGACGAACCAGGCCCGTGGGGACTTGGCTGGGCGGCGTGCGTCTGGGCGTGACCCTGGCGCAGCCCCCGTGCCCAGCCCCCTCGCGCGGCACTCCCGAGGGGAGGCGTTGCGATGAGGCTAGACACTGAGCACTGGGCTCCCTGAGGTTGATGCGGCCCGGAGGCCACCCTCAGTTGTTTATCACCAGCGCGGAGCATAGCGCTTCCGTATGAGTACGGGCATAGCCGCTCCTTGGCAGTGTCGTCAGCCAGCACGGAGCATGGTGCTTCCACTGGTGCATGGGAGGGGGGCCCCCTCCGGGAGGAGCCCCCGGGGCATGTACAGCCCCGCGCTGACACGTGGCTGGCACGGTAGGGCCTAGTGAGGTGTATCTGGGCACCCGTGAGCCAGCGCAGGACTCACGGGGCCCTACCTCTAGGCGGGTTGCGCCTGGCACTGGGCCTTATCTTTTGTTGTGTCCCTGCAAGTTCGGTTAGATGCCTGCACTCTATGTCCTCGGGTCCTGGCCCTCGAGCTGGTCTCAACCGTCGTTGGTATGCCAGGTCGTGATGCCGTGGTCAAGGCCAGAGGGTGAGGGCTGGAGAGCCAGTAAGAGCCCTGAGTTGCGATGCTCAGGTACCCCCCCTTTAACGTGCAAGTGGTCACCATGGAGAAAAGCAGGCACCGCGGACCGGCATCAAATAATCAAGCATGGCAGTTCTAATGCATAACCGGAAATGAGCGCAAATGGGGTACATGCCGCTGAGCCTGGCCCGAGCGGCTTGGGGATCATGCAGCCCGAGGGGCGCCCCCAACAAGGTAAGCTAACGACGCAAAATAAAAGGGATATACGCCGTAGGGACGGACACACGCGGCCTGGGAATAATGCAGCCCTGGGGGCGCTCCCAGCTGGAAGTGAAACTTGAAAGATGTCACCTGATGACGCTGAAGACGAAGGGGTGTTGGTGTAGCTGGCTCGGTGGGCTGCGGAAGCCGATCCTCATGAGCCCCCAGGCCCAGGGGCCTCGGGAGGCTCCGGAGGCGCTGGCGGTTCCTTGCGGGCATCTTCATCTCCGCCAAGGCTGCGGAGCACCTGCCTCTTGCGCCTCCGCGATGTCCCTCATGAGGCGCTGGTACGCGTCAGCCGCGCTCGGCAAGCCGTAAGGCATGCGAACGTTGCTGTGGGGTGGACCTCCGCAGCGCCCCACTCGCGAGGGCCAGAGGCGCTCCAGGGAGGCGACTTGGTTGAGCCCTTGTATGTCGACGCAGACGCGCAGCCCGCCATCCTCGCCTGGATGGGGAGCCACTGCTGGTAGGCGGAGGGCGCCTCTCATGACTCTGGACTCCTGTAGCTCCTGAATGGCCTTGCTGACGAACTCCTGTGGGTCTGGATCTCCTTGCCTTGCTCCTTCTTGAGGGAAACGTGCTCTGAAACACGCCTCCATGTGGTGCCCCAGCGCCTCCCTCGTGACCCTCGCTAGGTCGGTGGCCCTCCATGGGAGAGCCCCCAAGCCCTGCCTGAGGAGGGCGCCGGGCGCGCTTTCCTATGCGACGGAAGGAGGTTCCCCCTGGGCAGGCACGGGCCCAGAGGGGCCTACCTCCTGAGGGGCCAGGCCGGACGATGTCTTCTTCTTCTTGGGGGCGGCCTCAGGAAGCCTCCTGCTTCCGCGATCTGGGTCCTCCAGTGATGCGACCTGAAAGGCTCGCCCTAGGGAACACACTGCGTCCTTCTCTTCACAGGGCACCGTGATGACTCCGCCGCTTCCTGGCATCTTGAGGACGTTATAGCCGTGGTGAGTCACGGGCATGAACTTGGCCAGCACCGGGTACCCGAGGATGGCGTTGTACGGCAGGCGGATGTGAGCGACGTCGAAGTCGATGAGCTCGGTGCGGTAGTTGTCGCGTGCCCCGAAGGTGATGGGGAGGCGGACCTGCCCGATCGGGACTGTAGAGCCATCGGTGATACCGGAGAAGGGCTTGGTTGGCTGAAGCTGGTTGTAGGGCACTTGGAGGTTGTTGAACGTCTCCACGGACAGGACGTTGAGCCCTGCTCCGCTATCGATGAGGGTCTTGGTGACCACCACGTTGCTGATGATTGGGGAACAAAGCATCGGGAGGACTCCGGCTGTAGCCGCACACTTGAGTTGATCTGCTGAGCTGAAGGTGATGGCACACGCTGACCACCTGAGAGGGCGCGTGGCTTCGAGCCTGGGGAGGGCTGCATTCACTTCACGGGCGAACTGCTTGAAGATGCGCTGAGAGGCTGGGGCCTGAGCTCCGCCCAGGATGCAGGCGATCATGCGCGGCTCCTGGAAGCCCCAGCCTCCTCGTCCTGGCGGCGGTCCTCGTTTCTCCTTGGCAGCGGCGGCAGCAGTGGGAGGCCTGCGTTGCCTTGCGAGCGATCCTCGCGAGGCTGATCCCTCCAGCCTCCCTCGCGAGGTTGGTCACGCCATCCCTGGCACGGGCCACGGTCTTCCCAGCGCCCTGTGTTCCTTCCTCCTCCTCGGCCGTATCCCCGGTCACCACGGTCAGGGCGACGGCCGATCCTTCCTTCACGCACAGCTCGGAGTTCTTGGCATTCGCTGGTGTTGTGGGTGTGGAGGTCGTGGTACACGCAGTACCGGCTGCCCTTGGGAGGTTCGGGTTGATCTCTACCCCGCTTGGTGTCTAGTTCTGCCGCGAGCACGGCAGCCCCCTTGCGCTTCACTTCCTTGGCCTTGAGCTTCTTCTCTTCCGGGTCTGCGGCAGGCAGCTCAAGGAGGGAGAGACGACCTTCCTCAGCCTTGGCGCACTTGTTCGCCAAGTTGAACAGCTCCAAAGAAGTGCACAGGTCTTCATGCATCGCCAGCTCCTCCTTCATCTTGACGTCGCGCACGCCATCGAAGAAGGCTGAGATGATGGCCTCTTCAGTCACCTTGGGAATCTTGAGGCGTGCGTTGTTGAAGCGCTGGATGTACTTCTGCAGTGTCTCCCCGGGTTGTTGCTTGATGCGGCGCATGTCGCTCACGGCGGGTGGCCGGTCGCGAGTACCTTGGAAGTTGGCGATGAAGCGGGTGCGCATCTCTTCCTAGGAGGAGATTGTGCCTGGAGCCAGGTTCAGGAGCCAGGTGCGGGCCCCGTCCTTGAGCGCCATGGGAAACCAGTTCTCCATGACCTTCTCGTCTCCGTTGGCAGCTTCGATGCCCAGCTCGTAGAGCTGGAGGAACTCCGCAGGGTCGGCCGTGCCGTCGTAGCGAGGAGGCAGGTCCGGCTTGAACTTGCCCAGCCACGCGACACTGCGTAGTTCGGTGGTGTAAGCGCGGCCGCTTGCTGTGGCCACGAGGGGCCTTGGGTGATGGAGAGCCTGGTCCTGCATGTCCCCACGCGCCGGAGCAGGAGGATGGCCGCGACATGCTGGAGCAGGGAGTGCCCGAGCAGCTTCTGGCGGGCGAGGGACTTCTTGGCAGCTCTGCTCTTGCCGTGCTTGCACCTGACGGAGCGGGTTCCGCCCAGGGGCCACGCGTCTTGGAGACATGGCGTCTTATTGAGGAGGGGACGGCCGGGGCGCCGTCGGAGCCTCGTCGCCCGCGCAGGGCGGGGTGCGGTGCAGCGGAGCGGACGGCGCGGGGGAGCCCCCTGCGGTGCGGACGAGTTCGGCGACGCGGTCGAGCCATTCTTCGTAGACGTCGTCGACGGGACGGTAGCGCAGGAGCTCATTTGCCGCTATGAGTGCAGCCCGAGCCTCCATGGGCGCGCAAAGCGCGCGGGACGAAGATCCAGCCGGGGCGAGTGAGGGAGTCACGGTGCGGCCATCTTGGCGCACGGATGGATGCTGAGACGATGCTTGCTGCTCGTCCCCCGCCGGGCCGGTGGCGGCATTGACAGTGGGCGATGGGGAACGGCGAGGACGCCCGCCGACAGGGGCTGTCTGGGCGACACGGGAAGCGAGGGCGGCCCGGCGCTCCGCGCGGGCCCGACGTGCGTCAGACATGGGCGTGATGGTCGGAGGAGAACGGAGCGGTGGAAGACGAATTCCGGCGCACCCCCCTACCTGGCACGCCAAATGTCGGATTTTGGGTTCCAGTAGATCCTTGAGGTTCGAACACTGGGGTGCGCGCGGAGATTTCGCCTCCTACCTCCCTGCACCCGTCCGCCACGCTAGGATCGAAGCTACGAAAAGAACAACACAAGGGACACAGGGTTTATACTGATTCGGGCCACCGTTGTGGTGTAATACCCTACTCTAGTGTGAGGTGTGGTGGATTGCCTCTTGGGCTGATGATAATGGACAGTACAAGGAAGAACAGCCTCGCGAGGGTCTGTTCTTGGCTGGGGCGATGAACTGCTGGGAGGAGTTCAGCCACCTTTCTCTATCTCTCTCTCTCTACCACCTCTCTACTTGTCGAGCCCTTGGAGGAGACTGAGCCGAACCCCCTTTGCTACGCGGGTGGCTGGTCCTATTTATAGTGGCCCTGGTCCTCTCCCCAAATATTGAGCGGGAAGGGAGCCAACAATGGCGGGCTAATTTGAAGGGGGACAACAAGTATCAACTATCCTGACAAAAGTAGTCTTCGCCTGCGCAAAGCTCTGGTGATGACGCCGTCTTGGGCTCCACGGTGACCTCCGTCTCGTAGTCCTCCTGGTCTTGGTCTCGTTGCACCGAAACGGCAACCTTTGCCTGATGCCTCGATACTCTGCGGCTGCGCTTTCCCCCTTTGCACCAAAGAGGAAAGGAGGACGCTGCATGGGCTGGCACCCGCCTGGCGCCCTGAGTCGTCATGGCTTGCGTCACGGGCACCTCGCGAGGTACCCCGCCTTGATCTCTCCGCCTCCTCGTGAGCCAGCCTGACGAGGCCGTGCCTGAGGAAGCTCCATGTCGTTCGCCCCGCGAGGCTTGGCCCCTCGCGAGGGTCTTGAGTTTGTGTTGGGGAAGATGGGCCGTGCTGGGCCCCCCTTTGAGCCACGCCGCAGGCAGGCAAGTCTGGGGACCCCCGTTCCACACTGCTTGGCGGCTCAAAGGGGTCCGGAATACTACTGCCATCGGAACAGCCCCCATGCCCACCGTCTTGCAATTGATACAATGAATCCGTCTCACCTGTGGATGACCTACCATCAGAGTAGATGGCCGTCTCACCTCCAGACACAGATCCTTCAGAAAATTCTCCTCCATGGATACATCCCGCGAAGCACGCTTCATGGCGGGCTGAGTCCGGGCGGGTCTCACGCGCTGAGCCGTCTCGATGATGTCGGTGCAGATGTCTGGATCAGGGCCCGGCTCTCCGATCTGGCTAATGAAGATGTGGATTCCGCCGATGGGAACCCGGTATCCATACTCAATTGAGCCGGCGTCGGGGGCTTAGCCTGCATCGTCGATGTAGAGCATGTCGCGACGACTCTTGGTCATCTGGCCCACAACATATCCCTTGAGCCCTTCGAAGCTGCCCTTCAAGAACTCAAATCCGCCGTGCACAGGCCCCACGGTGGGCGCCAACTGTCGTGGAATTGTCACGGCAGATGTCCTCGTGGAAGGACTTAATCGTGGAGCCATCGCAACTAGGAAGCTTAAAGGGGTTAAACGGGACAAAGGACATGAGGGTTATACTGGTTCAGCCCCTTGCGGTGAAGGTAAAAGCCTAATCTAGTTTGAGGTGGTATTGCTTATGTTTTGATTACTAGGGAGCAAATCCGCTTGACCTAGCTTTCGATCTGATCTTCCTTGCCCTGAACCGCCGCCGGGTCATCCCTTTATATACAGAGGCTGCCCCCGGCGGCTCATAGAATCCCGGCCGGCTCATAAACAGTGTCCGGCTCGGTCTCTAACTATTCCTGCCTTACAATGCAAGTTATTTACATATGGCGGTTTATCACTATGGGCCTTGAGTCACCTTTGGGTCTTGGGCCCCTAACTGAACCGCCATCTTCCAGAGATGTCTTGGGCTTCATGAATCGCGATAGGTATAACCCGGCCCCTCCTGGGCGGGTCATACCTAATAGTTATATCTCCAACAGATATGTTCCCGTAGCATGTTGTTTGCTTGCTCTAAACATTGCTTCCTGATGTTGTTTTTGACATGTTAGTATTTTCACTAAGTCTGTGAAGCTGATATCTTTTGCACCTTTTCCATGCTTGTTTGAACCTGTTCTAGTGTGATTTAGCCGTAGCTCAGTGTTCATGTTTTGTCAAGCATCTCTTGTAAATCACTCCCATATGCCTTGTTGATATGTTGGAGAGCAGTGATACGTCTCCGTCGTATCTATAATTTTTGATTGTTCCATGCCAATATTATTCAACTTTCATATACTTTTTGGCAACTTTTTATATTATTTTTTGGACTAACATATTGATCCAGTGCCCAGTGCCAGTTCCTGTTTGTTGCATGTTTTATGTTTCACAGAATATCCATACCAAACGGAATCCAAACGGGATAAAAACAGACGCAGCTTATTTCTGGAATATTTGGAAAATTCCGGAAGAAAAGTCCACGCGAGACGGTGCCCGAGGTGGTCACGAGGTAGGGGGGTGCGCCTGACCCCCCTGGGCGCGCCCCTACCCTCGTGAGCCACCCGTAAGGCGGTTGATGCTCTTATTTTGCCGCAAGAAAGCTAATTTTTGGGGAAAAAATCAGGGCGAAGGTTTCAGGACAATCGGAGTTACGGATCTCCATATATACACGAAACGGTGAAACAGAGCCAGAACAGAACGCAGAAACAGAGAGAGACAGAGAGACAGATCCAATCTCGGAGGGGCTCTCGCCCCTCCCGTGCCATGGAGGCCATGGACCAGAGGGGAAACCATTCTCCCATCAAGGGAGGAGGTCAAGGAAGAAGAAGAAGGAGGGGGCTCTCTCCCCCTCGCTTCCGGTGGCGCCGGAATGCCGCCGGGGGCCATCATCATCACCGCGATCTACACCAACACCTCCGCCATCTTCACCAACATCTCCAGCACCTTTCCCCCTCTATCTACAGCGGTCCACTCTCCCGCAACCCGCTGTACCCTCTACTTGAACATGGTGCTTTATGCTTCATATTATTATCCAATGATGTGTTGCCATCCTATGACGTCTGAGTAGATTTTCGTTGTCCTATCGGTGGTTGATGAATTGCTATCATTGATTTAATTTGCTTGTGGTTATGTTGCTGTCCTTTGGTGCCCATCATATGATTGCGCGCGTGGATCACACCATAGGGTTAGTTGTATGTTGATAGGACTATGTATTGGAGGGCAAGAGTGTCAGAAGCTTCAACCTAGCATAGAAATTGATGCATACGGGATTGAAGGGGGACCAATATATCTTAATGCTATGGTTGGGTTTTACCTTAATGAACATTAGTAGTTGCGGATGCTTGCTAATAGTTCCAATCATAAGTGCATAGAATTCCAAGTCAGGGATGACATGCTAGCAGTGGCCTCTCCCACATAATACTTGCTATCGGTCTAGTAAGGTAGTCAATTACTTAGGGGCAATTTCGCAACTCCTACCACCACTTTTCCGCACTCGCTATATTTACTTTATTGTTTCTTTATATAAACAGCCCCTACTTTTTATTTACGTACTCTTTATTATCTTGCAAACCTATCCAACAACACCTACAAAGTACTTCTAGTTTCATATTTGTTCTAGGTAAAGCGAACGTCAAGCGTGTGTAGAGTTGTATCAGTGGTCGATAGAACTTGAGGGAATATTTGTTCTACCTTTAGCTCCTCGTTGGGTTCGACACTCTTACTTATCGAAAACTGTTGCGATCCCCTATACTTGTGGGTTATCAAGACCTTTTTCTGGCGCCGTTGCCGGGGAGCAATAGCGTGGGGTGAATATTCTCGTGTGTGCTTGTTTGCTTTATCACTAAGTAATTTTTATTTGCTGTTCTTAGTTGTTTTCTATCTTTAGATATGGGTAGGAAACGCAAAATACCAAAAAATTAGTTGTACTTACTGAACCAATGGTTGAAGAACCACTCAAAATCTATCACACTGCTGAAGCTTATTACTTGGATCATCTTCGATCCCTATGTGCTCGTGCTGAAACCCCAACTAGCTTAGTTGAGGGCAAATCTTTAGATGAGCATGCTTGTTTTGTGCGCATAGAATATCTGAAAAAGGGAAAACTTTACTGGGTCAAATTCATCGTTTGCAATGCTATGCTTGGAATTTATGTGAAATATATGATTATACGTGTTGTTCTGAAGACCCTAAGAAACACCTTCCCTACCAATGTTTGTTTAGTGATAATGGAATCATATCCTCTTATGCTAAGGGTGTTTATAGTTACTATGATGTTCAACAAATTGAAGAATTTTTTGCTTTTAAGGGTGCTTATGAAATTGCTTCTTTGATTGAAAAGTATGATGCTACTCTTTACCAATCTGGAAATTTTGCCATAATTAAATATTGCATTGATAATTATGCTTCTAATGCTTATGTTAAACCATATATTGAGGAATACTCCGCTGCCCAAGAAGAGACTAATATTTTGCAGGAGTCTATGGAAGAAGAAAATGATGAAACTGTGAGCTCATTGGATGAAAAAGATGATGAGGAGAGCGAAGAACAAAAGGAGGAAGAGCGGATTAGCTACCCGTGCCCACCTTCTAATGAGAGTAACTCTTCAACTCATACATTGTTTAATTTCCCTTCGTGCTTACCGGAGGATGATTGCTATGATGATTGTTATGATCCCGTTGACTCTCTTGAAATATCCCTTTTTGATGATGCTTGCTATGCTTGTGGCCAAGATTCCAATATGAATTATGCTTATGGAGATGAACTTGCTATAGTTCCTTATGTTAAACATGAAATTGTTGCTATTTCCCCCACACATGATAGTCCTATTATCTTTTTGAATTCTACCGACTACACTATATCGGAGAAGTTTGCCCTTATTAAGGATTACATTGATGGGTTGCGTTTTACTACTACACATGATGATTTTGATAGATATAATATGCATGTGCTTGCTGCTCCTACTTGCAATTATTATGAGAGAGGAACTATATCTCCACCTCTCTATGCTTCCCACATGATAAAAATGCAAGAAACTGTTTATACTATGCATTGGCCTTTACTTTATGTGCATGAATTGTTCTTTTATGACATGCCGATGCATAGGAAGAGAGTTAGACTTCGTTGTTGCATGATATATGTTACTTTGTGCTCACTACTAAATTACAAATCATTGTTAATTAAAATTGGCTTTGATATACCTTGGGATCCGGGTGGATCCATTACTTGAGCACTATATGCCTAGCTTAATGGCTTTAAAGAAAGCGCTGCTAGGGATACAACCCGGAAGTTTTAGGGAGTCATTTATTTCTGTTGAGTGATTTCATATAGTTTAAAAACAACAAAAATAAAGAGGGGAACCCAAAACTTTTTCAAAAAGGAAAGCGAAAGTGAGAAAGACAAGCATTGTTGAAGTGGGAGAGCTCCTTGAACTTTGTTCATTCTCACGGCAACTTTGTGAATCTTGATTACAGAAACTTTTCAATAAAAATAATTATCCCCTTGTAAAATTCCATTGTATTATAAAAATAATGTGCCAAGGTTTGCCTTTAGGATGTTTACATTTGCTTGATGGTTTGTACGGTGCAGGACAGAAACTTTGGCTGTAGTGCGCGATTTTACATTTTTAGCTGGAACGTCAAATGGTTCTGATTCCTTTTTCACTGTCTTACTATACAAATTGTTTATTTTTAATAATTTTTGTAGAATTTTTCAAGTATCATAAGTATGGTGAATGTTCATATTGCTACAGACTGTTCTGTTTTAGACAGATTCTGTTTTTTGATGCATAGTTTGCTTGTTTTGATGAAACTATCAATTCATATCAGTGGATTAAGCCATGAAAAAGTTATATTACAGTAGACACAATGCAAAAACAAAATATGAATTGGTTTTCAACAGTACTTAGAGTAGTGATTTGCTTTATTATACTAACGGATCTTACCGAGTTTTCTGTTGAAGTTTTGTGTGGATGAAGTGTTTGATGATTGAGAAGGTCTCGATGTGAGAAGAAGGAAGAGAGGCAAGAGCTCAAGCTTGGGGATGCCCGAGGCACCCCAAGTAAATATTCAAGGATACTCAAGCGTCTAAGCTTGGGGATGCTGGGGAGGCATCCCCTCTTTCTTCAACAAATATCGGTATGTTTTCGGATTCGTTTCGTTCATGCGATATGTGCAAGTCTTGGAGCATCTTTTGCATTTAGGTTTTTATTTTTCTTTTTATGCACCATGCTGGTATGAGATAGTCCTTGGTTGATTTATAGAATGCTCTTTGCATTTCACTTATATTTTTTGAGTATGGCTTTATAGAATGCTTCATGTGCTTCACTTATATCATTTGAAGTTTGGATCGCCTGTTTCTCTTTACTTAGACAACCGCCATGTGCAGAATGATCTTTTGCTTCACTTATATTTGTTAGAGCATGGGCATATCTTTTGTAGAAAGAATTAAACTCTCTTGCTTCACTTATATCTATTTAGAGAGATGACAGGAACTGGTCATTCACATGGTTAGTCATAAAACCCTACATAAAACTTGTAGATTGCTGAATATGATATACGGGATTGAAGGGGGACCAATATATCTTAATGCTATGGTTGGTTTTACCTTAATGAACATTAGTAGTTGCGGATGCTTGCTAATAGTTCCAATCATAAGTGCATAGAATTCCAAGTCAGGGATGACATGCTAGCAGTGGCCTCTCCCACATAATACTTGCTATCGGTCTAGTAAGGTAGTCAATTACTTAGGGGCAATTTCGCAACTCCTACCACCACTTTTCCGCACTCGCTATATTTACTTTATTGTTTCTTTATATAAACAGCCCCTACTTTTTATTTACGTACTCTTTATTATCTTGCAAACCTATCCAACAACACCTACAAAGTACTTCTAGTTTCATATTTGTTCTAGGTAAAGCGAACGTCAAGCGTGCGTAGAGTTGTATCGGTGGTCGATAGAACTTGAGGGAATATTTGTTCTACCTTTAGCTCCTCGTTGGGTTTGACACTCTTACTTATCGAAATCTGTTGCGATCCCCTGTACTTATGGGTTATCAAGCAGTAGCTTAGTTTCTTGTTGCATTCTTACTGCCATCATGTTGTAAATCACAGTTTTGCACCATCCTTGTTTTGCTTGCCATTCGCAAACCATGCATCCGTTTCTGGTGATCTTTATATCGATTTCAACCGAAATCATCTCATCTTTCCAGTGGCATACTTGGTTTGCCAATTTGATGCCTTGATAATTCTTTCCCTTCCGGTGCATGCATATGCATTGCATATCATATCTCGCATATCATGCCATGTATTGCATCATGTTGCTTGTGCATTGCACCGTGATTGATTGTTGTTCCATTGCTTGTGTTCTTGTTTTGGGTAGAGCTGAGAGTCGAGTACATGACCAAGGAACCTGTTGAGTACGCTAACGAGGATCAAGCTTTCGACAACTCTGAGAACATTGCAGGCAAGATGACCATACCCTCGAAATCACTTCTATCTTTGCTGGCTAGTTGTTCGCTCTATCGTTATGTCACGCTACCTACCACTTGTTATATCATGCCTCCCATGTTGACATGTCAAGCCTCTAACCCACCTTCCTAGCAAATCGTTGTTTGGCTATGTTATCGCTTTTGCTCAGCCCCTCTTATAGCGTTGCTAGATGCAGGTGAAGTTGAAGTTTGTTCCATGTTGGAACATGGATATGTTGGGATATCACAATATCTATTATTTTAATTAATGCATCTATATACTTGGTAAAGGGTGGAAGGCTCGGCCTTATGCCTGGTGTTTCGTTCCACTCTTGCCGCCCTAGTTTCCGTCATACCGGTGTTATTGTTCCTTGATTTTGTGTTCCTTACGCGGTTGGGCATTATGGGAACCCCTTGACAGTTCGCCTTGAATAAAACTCCTCCAGCAAGGCCCAACCTTGGTTTTAACATTTGACACCTAAGCCTTTTTCCCTTGGGTTCCGCGGACTAAAGGGTCATCGTTATTTTAAACCCCCGGGCCAGTGCTCCTCCGAGTGTTGCACCAAACTGGGCGATGTCCGGCGCCCCCTGGGCAACCAGGGTCTATGCCAACCCGACGTCTTGCCCATCCGGTGTGCCCTCAGAACGAGATACATGCGACTCCTATCAGGATTTGTCGGCACATCGGGTGGCTTTGCTAGTCTTGTTTTACCATTGTCGAAATGTCTTGTAACCGGGATTCCGAGACTGATCGGGTCTTTTCGGGAGAAGGAATATCCTTCGTTGACCGTGAGAGCTTGTGATGGGCTAAGTTGGGACACCCCTGCAGGGTATAAACTTTCGAGAGCCATGCCTGCGGTTATGTGGCAGATGGGAATTTGTTAATATCCGGTTGTAGAGAAATTGACACTTGACTTAATTAGAATGAATCAACCGCATGTGTAGCCGTGATGGTCTCTTTCCAGCGGAGTCCGTGAAGTGAACACGGTCTTGTGTTATGCTTGAACTTAAGTAGCTTCAGGATCACTTCTTGATCACTTCTAGCTTCTCGATCGTGCGTTGCTTCTCTTCTTGCTCTTATTTGTGTATGTTAGCCACCGTATATGCTTAGTGCTTGCTGCAGCTCCACCTCACTACCTTCTCCTACCCATAAGCTTAAATAGTCTTGATCTCGCGGGTGTAAGATTGCTGAGTCCTCGTGACTCACGGATACATCCAAACAGTTGCAGGTGTCGATGATGCCAGTGCAGGTGATGCTACCGAACTCAAGTGGGAGTTCGACGAGGATCTGGGTCGTTACTATGTTTCGTTTCCTGATGAACAGTAGTGGAGCCCAGTTGGGACGATCGGGGATCTAGCATTTGGGGTTGTCTTCCTTTATTTTGATTCCGTAGTCGGACCTTTTATTGTACTTTGGATGATGTATGGATTATTTATGTATTGTGAAGTGGCGATTGTAAGCCAACTCTTTATCCCTTTCTATTTAGTACATGGGATTGTGTGAAGATTACCCCTCTTGCGACAAAACTACCATGCGGCTATGCCTCTAAGTCATGCCCCGACACGTGGGAGATATAGCTGCATTGTGGGTGTTACAAGTTGGCAATCAGAGCCATCCCCGACTTAGGAGCACCCTGCTTGATCTAATCGTTGATGTTGTTGATTCTAGAACAAAATGTTTTGAGTCTTAGGATTATATATAACAGAGAGTAGGATTCTTTTTACTCCTCAGTCCCTTCGTCGCTCTAGTGAGGCCTCCTGACGTAGAAGTTTTGACTCTCGTCAAATTTCACAAAAAAAATTTAGGATCACGCGGGTATCTTGGAATCATTCCGATAGTCTTGTGACGAGAACATTGTTCTTGGTGCCTCCTGACATTTAGGGGTTGTGGCAGTGTCCTGGTGAGTTGAGCTCCAAGGTGTTGTCGTCACAATTTTATCGTTGCAGTTCTGGAATACCTGAGTTCGCCGACATCGAAAATCTCTTTTATGTAGTTGTTGGTGAGACAACCTTGACGCCACCCAGTACTGGGGCGGGAGTTTAGGAGTATTGCCATAACTCGTATAATGTATGCTTTTCGAAGGTTGAGGTACATGATTTCCGAAGGTTTCTTGGTTATGTGGTGAAGGATGGATACAGCTGGATGTAGGAATTGTTAGTTTGGGTGAGATATTATGCTTCCCCTATATCCCCAACACCTGATTGCATAACCAGAATGTTTCGGGAGTTTTATAGGTGGGAATTCAAGTAGCTCTAGTATTTCTTCCCGCAGATATTTGGTTTGTGATTGGGTAATCCTTACCACTTATTTGTTCATATCCGTACCTTGTTGCTTTGTTCATCTACCTTTATCTAAGTGGCTTCTCAATCTAATGGATGTGTGATGATTTACTTTGGAATTCATTCATTCATCCTAGTTTGAATGTTTATTGTGAAGATTGTATGTTGCAATTCCTACCCATTGATTCAGCTTAAATATCTTTCTTTCAAAAATTCTAACGGATGTCACCCTCTTCAGGATGGCTCCTCCAACGCGTCAAAATCCGAACCGCAATGATGGGGATCAGTCGAACCCTCCGCCACCACCTCCACCTCCGGAGGCATGGCGAGATGTCATGGCAGCCACAAACGCCAACAGTCAGATGCTTTTGCAACTCTTGCAAGAGCGCAACCAAGGTAAGGCAACCAAGGAAATCAAGGCCAAGGCAAAAATCAACCTTAGTTTGCTACCCTCAACCAGTTCCTCACAAACCAGTTGAAATCTTTCAGCACATGTGTCCAGGCCATAGACGCCGATGATTGGCTCATAGACATCTGCAAGCATTTTGAATGTAACAATGTCAGGCCTGAGGACTTTGTCAAGTTTGCTTCGTTTAAACTCAAGGACCAAGTTGCTGAGTGGTTTCAACAATACAGAGATTCCAGGGGAGGTCGTGTGATTACCTGGTATGATTTCCGCCGAGACTTCAAAGCTCATCACATCCCACCAAGTGTTGCTGAGAGCAAGCGTGAGGAGTTCCGCAATCTCAAGCAAGGCAGCATGTCCGTGTATCAATACAATATCCAGTTTCAGAAACTTGCTCGCTTCGCTAAACAAGACGTTCCTGATGAAAAGAGTATGATCTATCAATTCAGAGGTGGCCTCAGAGAGGATCTGTAGTTAGCTCTCATGCTTCTTGAGCCGACTAAGTTTGATCAATTCTATAACATGGCACTAAAGCAAGAAGCTGCTCAGCTCAAGTGTGAGGCTTCTAAGAAAAGATTCAGGGATGCAGTTCAATCTTCTTCTTCATCATAAGTGGCAGCTAAGCAACAGAAGTTCTGGTTGCCTCGTCCTCCATTTCGCCAGCCCTACGAGCAAAAGAGCAAAGGTGGCAATGGATCTTTGCACCCACCCAACCCAGGCTATCAGAACAAAGCTTAGTCTCAAACTCCAAGGTCAAGTGCTGCTTATCATCATCCGCTCTCAGAGGTTACTTGCAACAAGTGTCAGCAGAAAGGGCACTATGCAAACAAGTGCTTCATCCAAAGGCACCTTCCGCCTCCTCCTCCTGTGAGATCGTCCAACAATGCAGTGGTCAAGCATAATTCCAAGTCTACATGGGTGAACATGATGAACACAGCTCAGGCAGAGGATTCTTCAGAAGTGACCATGGGTAATCTTCCAGTTAATGATATTCTTGCAAAAGTCTTATTTGGTACTGGTGCATCTATTTCATTCATATCAATGCCTTTTGCATCCATGCACAGTTTGCATACTGTCGATTTGCCTAAACCGATAGTGGTTTCCTCTCCGGGTTTGTTCATGAACACAAAAATGATGGCTCCGGATGTTTCCGTCAAGATGGGAAACTATAAATTTCTGTCTTCTCCAATGGTCCTTGGTGACTCGGATATTGATCTAATTCTCGTCATGGACTGGATTTCTAAGCACAAGGCTCAACTTGATTGTGCTGCCAGGGAAATTCAATTGCCACACTCTTTTGAGGAGGTGATCATCTATGCCGCTCGGGACAAAACCATTCGACTGTTTTCTCTCAATGAGAAGGGAGAGTTGAATGCTATCTCTCAGATTCCAGTCATTTGTGAATATCAAGACGTCTTTCCAGAAGAGCTTCCGGGAATGCCTCCTCACCGGCCAGTTGAATTCATTATCGATCTTGAGCCTGGTACGGAACCTGTTTGCAAGCGTCCTTACAAGCTTGGACCATAGGAGTTGAAGGAGTTGAAGAAACAACTCGATGGACAAGAGCGTATGGGTCTGATCAGACCGAGTTCATCTCCATGGGGTTTTGGTGTTCTTTTTGTCTGGAAGAAGAATGGAACGGACCGACTCTGTGTCAACTACCGTCCATTGAACAAGAAGACAATTAAGAACAAGTATCCACTTCCCAACATCAATGAGCTTTTCGAGCAACTTAAAGGTGCCAACGTATTCTCCAAGCTTGACCTCCGTATGGGTTATCATCAGATTCGCATTCGTGAGGAAGATATCCCCAAGACAGCATTCAGAACAAGCTATGGTTATTATGAATATACGTTCATGTCTTTCGGCCTTGTCAATGCTCCTCCAACGTTCTCTCGCATGATAAACTTCATCTTCAACCCTTACACAAATGATTTCGTCCTGGTGTATCTCGATGATATCTTGGTCTTGTCCAAGAATAAGGAGGATCATGCTAAGCATTTGAGATTGGTGCTCGACAAGCTCAGAGAGCATCAATTCTATGCGAAGTTTTCAAGTGTGAGTTCTGGCTTGATGAGGTTATTTACCTTGGTCATATCATCTCCGCCAAGGGCATCGCTGTTAATCTCGAGAAGGTGTCTACAATTGTGAATTGGGAACCTCCTTATAATGTCAAGCAGCTCCGCAGTTTTCTTGGGCTTGCAAGCTATTGTCAAAGATTCGTTGAGAATTTCTCTAATAGTGCTAAGCCTCTTTCCAACCTCCCCTAGAAGCATGTCAAGTATGTTTGGATGCCTGAATGTGGCGTTGCTTTCAACACCCTCAAAGAGAAGCTGGTCACAGCTCCTGTCTTGACTCCTCCTGACGAATCCAAGCCATTCGAAGTTTTCTATGATGCTTCCTTGCAAGGTCTCGGTGCTGTCTTAATGCAAGAGAAGAAAGTTGTGGCTTATACCTCTCACCAGTTGAAGCCCAATGAAAGGAACTACTCCACTCATGATCTTGAGTTGGCGGCAGTTGTCCATGCATTATTAACGTGGAGACATCTCTTGTTGGGAAGGAAAGTGGACATTTTTACAGATCATAAGAGCCTCAAGTACATCTTCACTCAACCCAACCTCAACCTCAGGCAGACTCGATGGGTCGAAATGATTCAAGAATACAATCCGAGTATTGAATATACTCCAGGCAAGGCCAGTGTCATTGCAGATGCTTTGAGCAGGAAGGCTTACTGCAACAGCTTAATTCTCAAGCCCTTCCAACCGGACCTTTGTGAAGCTTTCCACAAACTGAACCTCCAAGTTGTTCCTCAAGGCTTTCTTGCCAACCTCCTAGTCTCTCCTACTTTGGAAGATCAAATTCGTGAGGCACAACTCCTGGATACCACGGTGAAGAAGGTGAAACATGGTATTGCCAAGATTCAACCAAATACAAGTGCTATCGCATTGATGACAAAGACACTCTATTCTTCGAGGACCGGATTGTGGTTCCTAAAGGTGATCTAACGAAGGTCATAATGAACGAGGCGCACAATTCCCTTCTATCCATTCATCCCAGAAGTACGAAGATGTACCATGACCTCAAACAGTCGTATTGGTGGACTCGGATGAAGCGAGAAATTGCTCAATTCGTGAATGAATGTGATGTCTGCCGAAGGGTGAAAGCAGAATACCAACGACCAGCTGGTCTCCTCCAACCTCTTGCTATTCCAGAATGGAAGTTTGACCATATCGAGATGGACTTCGTGACTGGATTTCCCAAGTCCAAGCATGGAAATGATGCTATTTTTGTTGTCATTAATAAGCTTACTAAAGTGGCTCATTTCCTTCCAATCAAAGAATCTATCACAGCAGCTCAGTTGGCAGAGCTATACACCTCCAGGATTGTCTCCGTGCACGGCATTCCGCAATTGATCTCTTCAGACCGCGGAAGCATTTTAACCTCCAAGTTCTGGGACTCCTTCCAGAAGGCTATGGACACCAACATTCTCTTCAGCACAGCTTCCATCCTCAAACAAGTGGCCAAGTCGAGTGAGTAAATCAAATTCTCGAAGATATGCTCAGGGCTTGTGTCATCTCCTTCGGTATGAAGTGGGAGGATTGTCTTCCATATGCCGAGTTCTACAACAATGGCTTCCAAGCGAGTTCGGGCAAGGCCCCATTCGAAATTCTCTATGGCAGAAAGTGTCGTACTCCTCCCAATTGGTTAGAGACTGGTGAACGACAGCTTCTTGGCAATGAATTAATCACACAACCTAAAGAAATGTGTAAAGTCATTCGTGAAAATCTCAAAGCCGTGCAATCGCGTCAGAAGAGTTACTATGATAGCAAGCATCATGACTTGGCTTTCGAGATCGGAGACCATGTCTACCTCCGTATCTCTCTAATGAAAGGTACTCGTCGCTTCGGTATCAAAGGGAAGCTTGCTCCTAGATACGTGGGTCCTTTCAAGATCATTGGCAAAAGAGGTGACCTCGCCTATCAACTTGAGCTTCCGTCCAACTTCGCAAATGTGCACGATGTGTTTCACGTGTCACAGCTTCGCAAGTGTTTCAAGACTCCTGAGCGCACCATCAACTTCGAAGAGATTGATCTCCAAGAAGACCTGTCTTACCATGAGAATCCCGTTACTATTATTGAAGAAACTGAGCGCAAGACTCGCAACAAGTCAATCAAATTCCTGAAAGTGAAGTGGTCACACCATTCCGACCGAGAAGCCACCTGGGAGCGCGAGGATCACCTCCGTTCCGAATATCCGAAGTTCTTTCAGTCCTAGATCTTGGGACGAGATCCTCTTATAGTGGTGGAGTGTTGTAACACCCCGGATGTAACTTGCCATATTAGTAACTCCGACTCTTGCCATTTTCGGCTTTAAGTTATGAGATTCCCTTCGTGGTTGGGTTTTTGTTTTTGCTTTGCATTTTGTTCGTGTCATGCATTTCATATCATGTCATCATGTGCATCACATTTGCATTTGTGTTCGTCTCATGCATCCGAGCATTTTCCCCGTTGTCCGTTTTGTAATCTGACACTCCCACATGCACCCGGCGCACCCCTCTTGTCTCTTTTCATGAGCGGGAGTTAAACGTTCTCGGAATGGGACGAGATTTGCCAAGTGGTCTTGGTACACCACCGGTAGTCCTCTTGTCAAATTTCGTTCCATTTGGAGGCCGTTTGATGCTCCAACGGTTAACCGGGTAACCGCAAAAGGCTCTTGTGTGTTGCAGCCCAACACCCCTCCAAAACAGCCCAATAACCCATCTAAACCATCTCCATGTCCTCCGTTGTCGGATCACGATCGTGTGGGCGAAAACCGCACCCCATTTGGACACTCCTACCTCCATCTACATATATATGTGTGTGTGTGTGTGTGTCTCCCCCCGAAAAATCGCAGTCTAACCCTAGTCTAGCCTCACCCGCCGCCGCCGGACACGTCCGGGCGAAGCCGGACGTGTCCGCCACCGCCGCTCGACCAATACCGTGCCGCCATGTGTCCCCGCGCCCACTTCACCGTCGCAGACCGCCGGGGCCCGAACGCGGCCCGCCTGGGCCGGATCTGGGCCGAACCCCCGCGTCCGCTCCCAGGCGCCTCCGCTCCCGACGCCGACCAGGGGCTTCGCCGGCAACTGCACCGCTCGTCCCGGCCGGCAACCGCGCCACTTCGCCGTCGCAGCTCCAGCCCGAGCCGCCCCGCGCCGCCTCCGCGCTCCGCCGCTCGCTGCTCACCGGGCCGCCAACCTCGCCGGAGCTCCTCTCTCCTCGCCGGCCCCGCACCTCGCGAGATCCGGTGCCCGTACGCCGGAGCTTCGCCGTGTCGTCGCCGGATCTGGTCAAGCGGGACCAGATCCACCCACTCCAGCAACTAAACACCGTCCTGCGTCCCGGATCCCTTTGTCCCGCTTCGTCTCGTCCTACGTTGACTTTTCGCGAGGTGAAATTTCACGAAGTCCCGGAACTCCCTGATATTTGCATGCCTTCTTCAACATGCCATATCTCGGTGACCTTAGCTCCAAATCATGCATATGATATGTCAAAATGTTCTTATCATTGAGCCCTTCATGGTAGTAGCATTTCCATGCATGTTACTGTCCAGTATGATGCATTTTTCTTTGTTGCAAGAGTGCTATAAAATGTTAATTGCTGGTACTTATCAGATCATGGTGATTTGTCATTTTTGTTGCATTTGATGTGTGCATCATATGAGCATGAGGTCTACATGTGTTTTTAACTACACCATGCCATCTTTACAGAGGTGCAAGTCTTGTATTTTTGTGATCTACGTGGTGACTAGCACAAGCATGCAAACTAGGCTCCGTAATGTTGCTGTCTTCAGGGACATAGGATTTTGCTAAGTCTTTTTCCTGCTGTTATTTTGATGCCATGTAAACTTGATGCTACATAGTGATCCATGCTTATTTTAGGATACTTCAGTGAGGATGTTTTTAACATGAGGTTACGCTCTATCCATTCATGCCCTTGTTTGCAATTATGGAGTGCTCTAGCATGTTTTTTCTTGCTCTACTTTTTCTGTAAATGTTCCTGGCAGAATATTAACATGCTAATCAATATTGCCATGGAGATGGCTAGTGATCCATGCATCTTATGAACTTGATCTTGCCATGGTTAGCTTCATGAACATGTCATCTTGCTATTGGTATGCTTATGTTGTCATTTAAGGCTTTGTGGTGAGTGGCATGAGCTCGCAAAGTTTCTACCATAAATATGTTTATGCCATGCTCTGTTTTTCTTCCAATTCTGAATCTGTTAATAAACTTGCTATGTTTACATGGGTGCCATCATATCTTCTGTGCCTTTTTGGCTCATGTTCAGTAAGAGACTATTGTTCTATGCTTTTATTAGAATCATGCCATGCCTTTTTTTGCTATGATATGTTCCCGTAGCATGTTGTTTGCTTGCTCTAAACATTGCTTCCTGATGTTGTTTTTGACATGTTAGTATTTTCACTAGTCTGTGAAGTTGATATCTTTTGCACTTTTGCCATGCTTGTTTGAACCTGTTCTAGTGTGATTTAGCCGTAGCTCAGTGTTCATGTTTTGTCAAGCATCTCTAAATCACTACCATATGCCTTGTTGATATGTTGGAGAGCAGTAGCTTAGTTTCTTGTTGCATTCTAAGTGCCATCATACTGTTAATCATAGTTTTGCACCATTCTTGTTTTGCTTGCCATTTGCAAACCGTGCATCCGTTTCCGGTGATCTTTATATCGATTTCAACCAAAATCATCTCATATTTCCAGCGGCATACTTGGTTTGCCAAGTTGATGCCTTAATCATTCTTTCCCTTCCGGTGCACGCATATGCATTGCATATCATATCTCGCATATCATGCCATGTATTGCATCATGTTGCTTGTGCATTGCACCGTGATTGATTGTTGTTCCATTGCTTGTGTTCTTGTTTTAGGTACAGCCGGGAGTCGAGTACGTGACCGAGGAACCTGTTGAGTATGCAAACGAGGATCAAGCTTTCGATAACTCTGAGAACATTGCAGGCAAGATGACCATACCCTCAAAATCACTTCTATCTTTGCTTGCTAGTTGTTCGCTCTATAATTATGTCACGCTACCTACCACTTGTTATATTATGCCTCCCATGTTGCCATGTCAAGCATCTAACCCACCTTCCTAGCAAATCGTTGTTTGGCTATGTTACCGCTTTTGCTCAGCCCCTCTTATAGCGTTGCTAGATTCAGGTGAAGTTGAAGTTTGTTCCATGTTGGAACATGGATATGTTGGGATATCACAATATCTATTATTTTAATTAATGCATCTATATACTTGGTAAAGGGTGGAAGGCTCAGCCTTATGCCTGGTGTTTTGTTCCACTCTTGTCGCCCTAGTTTCCGTCATACCGGTGTTATGTTCCTTGATTTTGCATTCCTTACGCGGTTGGGTGTTATGGGAACCCCTTGATATTTCGCCTTGAATAAAACTCCTCCAGCAAGGCCCAACCTTGGTTTTAACATTTGCCACCTAAGCCTTTTTCCCTTGGGTTCCGCGGACTCAAGGGTCATCGTTATTTTAAACCCCCGGGCCTGTGCTCCTCTTAGTGTTGGTACAAATTGGGCGATGTCTGACGCCCCCTGGGCAACCATGGTCTATGCCAACCCGACGTCTTGCCCTTCTAGTGTGCCCTGAGAATGAGATACGTGCGACTACTATCGGGATTTCTCGGCACATTAGGTGGCATTGCTGGTCTTGTTTTACCATTGTCGAAATGTCTTGTAATTGGGATTCCGAGACTGATCGGGTCTTTTCGGGAGAAGGAATATCCTTCGTTGACCGTGAGAGCTTGTGATGGGCTAAGTTGGGACACCCCTGCAGGGTATAAACTTTCGAGAGTTGTGCCCACGGTTATGTGGAAGATGGGAATTTGTTAATATCTGGTTGTAGAGAACTTGACACTTGACTTAATTAAAATGAATCAACGGCATGTGTAGCCGTGATGGTCTCTTTCCGGCGGAGTCCGGGAAGTGAACACGGTCTTGTGTTATGCTTGAATGTAAGTAGCTTCAAGATAACTTATTGATCACTTCTAGCTTCTCTACCGTGCGTCGCTTCTCTTCTCGCTCTTATTTGTGTATGTTAGCCACCGTATTTTCTTAGTGCTTGCTGCAGCTCCACCTCACTACCTTCTCCTACCCATAAGCTTAAATAGTCTTGATCTCGCGGGTGTGAGATTGTTGAGTCCTCGTTACTCACGGATACTTCCAAACAGTTGTAGGTGCCGATGATGCCAGTTCAGTTGATGCTACCGAACTCAAGTGGGTGTTCGACGAGGATCTAGGCCGTTACTATGTTTCGTTTCCTGATGATCAGTAGTGGAGCCTAGTTGGGACGATCAGGGATCTAGCATTTGGGGTTGTCTTCCTTTATTTTGGCTCCGTAGTCGGACCTTTGATTGTACTTTGGATGATGTATGGATTATTTATGTATTGTGTGAAGTGGCGATTGTAAGCCAACTCTTTATCCCTTTCTGTTCAGTACATGGGATTGTGTGAAGATTACGCCTCTTGCGACAAAACCACCATGCGGTTATGCCTCTAAGTCGTGCCCCAACACGTGGGAGATATAGCCGCATTGTGGGTGTTACAAAACCATCGGAGGAGAGCAGAGCAAGGGGCGGTGAAGAGAGTGAGAGGGAGCGGTGACTTGAGAGAGGGAGGGGAGTTATGAGATGTCCCTTCCATTGATGTCTACTACGCAACTTTATTCTTGTAGACATGTGTTGGGCCTCTAAGCGCAGAGTATTCTAGGACAGTAGCAATTTTCCCTCAAGTGGGTGACCTAAGGTTTATCAATCCATGGGGGGCGTAGGATGAAGATGGTCTCTCTCAAACAACCTAGCAATCAAATACAAGAAATCTCTTATGTCCCCAACACACCCAATACAATGTAAAGTTGTATAGGTGCACTAGTTCGGTGAGGAGATGGTGATAAAAGTTCAATATTGATGGTAGAAATATATTTTTATAATCTGAATAAATAAAAAAAGAAAGGTAGCAAATAGTAAACGGGCACAAAAACAGTATTGCAATGCTTGAATATGAGGCCTAGGGTCCGTACTTCCACTACTGCAATCTCTCAACAATGCTAATATAATTGGATCATATAAACATCCCTCAACGTGTGATGATGAATCACATCAAAGTTCCTATCTAGCAGAGAAGATAAGAATAAATCGTTTGTAGGGTACGAAACCACCTCGAAGCTATTCTTTCCGATCGATCTATCAAAGAGTTCATACTAAAATAACACCAAATAATTTCAGATTCATAATACTGAATCCAACACAAAGATCCTCAAAGAGTGCCCCAAGATTTCTACCCGAGAAACAAAAGACGAGAACGTGCATCAACCCCTATGCATAGATTACCCCAATGTCACCGCGGGAATCCGCGAGTTGAGTGCAAAAACACATATCAAGTGAATCAATATGATACCCCATTGTCACCACGAGTATTCATATGCAAGACATATATCAAGTGCTCTCAAATCCATAAAAGTATTCAATCCGGTAACAACGAAATCTCAAAGGGAAAAACTTAATTCATCACAACAAGATAGAGAGGGGAAAACACCATATGATCCGACTATATTAACAAATCCCGCGATACATCAAGATCATGACATCTCAAGAACATGAGATAGAGACAGAGAGATTAAACACATAGCTACTGGTACAAACCCTCAGCCCTGAGGGTGGACTACTCCCTCCTCATCATGGTGGCCGCCGCGATGATGAAGATGGCCGCCGGTGATGATTCCCCCTCTGTCAGGTTGCGAGAATGGGGTCTAGACTAGTTTTTGGTCGCTACAGAGCCTTGCGGCGGCGGAACTTCTGATCTAGGGTTACCCCCAATGGTCTTTGGAATATTTGGGAATTTATAGGGAGAAGAGGAGGTGCTGGAGGCCACCGAGGTGGGCACAACCCACCTGGGTGCGCCTGGGCCCAGGCGCGCCCTGGTGGGTTGTGCCGCCCTCGGGGCACCCCCAGGTGCTGCTCTTGCCCACTGGTGGTCTTCTGGTCCATAAAAAATCCACAAAAAATTCGCGGTGCTTGGACTCTGTTTGATATTGATTTCTTATGATGTAAAAAACAAGAAAAACCCAGCAACTGGCACTAGGTCAATAGGTTAGTCCCAAAAAATGATATAAAGTTGCTATAAAATGGTTGTAAAACATCCAAGAATGATAATATAACAGCATGAATACTTCATAAATTAAGATACATTGGAGACGTATCAGCATCCCCAAGCTTAATTCCTACTCGTCCTCGAGTAGGTAAATGATAAAATAAATGATTTATGAAGTGCGAATGCTAGCAAAGTGCACAAGTTTGATCAATGAAAATTTCAATCACTTTTCCTAGCATCATAACAGCAATTCTTTCTTATAAAACTCCTCGTGTTAAAGTAGCAACCAATTCACATGTTAAGGTTCAAACAATGAATCCTGTTGAAACTCAACAACCTATGTTCTCACTCACCAAGAAATTCTAATTCAAAATTTCAACAGAGTTTAAGTAAGAGATCGACATACTCAACCATCATATAGTCTTCTATGATTGCTAATACTCACCGCATACACATGAGCAAAACGTTTCAACCGGACACATATAAAGATAGGGGCTTATAATTTCACCTCCCAACATATTCACCTCAAGGGGGATGTCAACAATAATAACTCATGCTACCCATATCCAACTAGATATATGTGCCTAGATCTTTCCTCACCACATGATGCTTGCCAAAAGAGAAAAAATAAAATGGAATAAAGATAAAAACTTTGACTCTTGCATGAAAGTGAATACATAAAAGTAAAAGATAGGCCCTTCGCAGAGGGAAGCAGAGGTTGCCATGCGCTTATTTGTTTGTATGCTCAACCCCTTAGTGCGAAAGAATGTCACGTTACATTGCCCCTTATGATAGCAACCTTCATTATGCAGTCTGTCGCTTTTATTCTTTGCCATCACAAGTTCGTACAATGCTCAATTTTCTCTTACACTAAATGATCTAACACTTTTAGAAGCAATTTTTATTGCCTTATTGCACCGATGACAACTTACTTGAAGGATCTTGCTCAATCCTTAGGTAGGTATGGTGGGCTCTTGAAAATAAGATTTGGGTTTAATGGTTTTTGGATGCACAAATAGTATCTCTACTTGGTGCGGAATTTTTGGTTAGCAAGGATGGGGGGCAAGCACCACATGTTGAAGGATCTATGACAATAAAACTTCTATGTGAATATGAACAAACATAAACCATTACGTTGTCTTACTTGTGCAACGTCAACAATTTTGGCATATAATATTTTGATGGGGGCTCACAATCACAAAAGATTTCCAAGATAGTGTATTTGCATGTGAAAGTTCTCTTCCTTATACTAATTATTCATGAATTGCTTGTATGACCAATATTGTGATTTTCAAACTTCAAAAGATTTCACTTTCTAAACCCAATGTGAAGCTACCACTGGGCATGATATAATTTCAACTTCATGATATTCAATTCATTCAACAATTTACTCATAGGATATAAGTGAAGCACAAGAGTAAATGACAAGGTACTCCAAAATGATATAAGTGAAGATCAAGCGAGTAGTTATGTAAATGGGTTGCTATTTGAGGACTCTCTCTTATTTTAAAACATTCAGATATAATTATTTTATTAAAATAGAAAGCAAAACAAGACAAAATGGCATTCCAAGAATAGCACAAGTCATGTGAAGACGCAAAAACTTAGGCTCAACCGATACTAACCGATAATTGTTGATGAAGAAAGGTGGGATGCCTACCGGGGCATACCCAAGCTTAGATGCTTGAGACTAATTGAATTATTATCTTGGTATGCCTTGGGCATCCCCAAGCTTGAGCTTTTGTGTCTCCTTAATTCCTCTCATATCACGGTTTTCCTAAATCTCAAAAGCTTCATCCACACAAAACTCAACAGGAACTCGCGAGATAAGTTAGTATAAACCAATGCAAAAACCTTATCATTCACTACTGTAGCAAATCACTCAAATTATTATTCATCATTGCATACTAAATTCCTCTGCATATTTAATACTCCCATCCTCAAATAGAATCATTAAACAAGCAAACATATGCAAACAATGCAAACATAACAGCAATCTGCCAAAACAGTACAGTATGTAAAGAATGCAAGAGTATGAATACTTATTTAACTCCAGAAGTTATGAAAATTAACCACACTGTAGAAAATTTATCATAGCTTATTGTTCAAAAAGTTTCAACATTTTATCACATTCTGACTTTTCTCGGGAATTTTTGCAACATCGATAAACTTTCTGTTTTCAAACAGCCACATATAGACTTGCAAAATAAGCATGGCAAAGGCTATACTTGACATTTTTATTGAAATAAAAGATTCAAAACATTATTATAAATAACAGAAAGAAAATCCTCACAAAATAAAATGACTCTCCAAGCAAAACATATCATGTGACGAATAAAAATATAGCTCCAAGTGAGGTTATCGATAATGTTGGAGACGAAAGAGGGGATACCCTCCGGGGCATCCCCAAGCTTAGTTGCTTGGATATTCCTTGAGTATTAACTTGGGGGTTACTTGGGCATCCCCAAGCTTAGGGTCTTGTCACTCCTTATTCTCCTCATATCGATATCTCACCCAAAACATGAAAACTTCAATCACACAAAACTTAATGGAACTTCATGAGATAGGTTACTATGATAAAGAGCAAACCATTCCACTTTCGCACTGTCAAAGACAAGATTCATAATTTTTTCCACACAATTCCTACTGTAGAATATCATTTCCACAATTTATATTGTGCAATATAAGCCATAGAAACTAGAAAACACGCAAACTATGCATTGAATACAGAATCTGTCAAAAACAGAACAGTCTGTAGTAATTTGTACTCCAACCATACTCCAAAAATTCTGAAACATTAGTAAAACTTGGGAAAATTTTCTATTAATCTTATTAAAAAAGAATTGGTATTTTATCACGCTTATGTTAAAAATGAGAATTATTTTCCTGAGGGCAAAAGTTTCTATTTTTCAGCAAGATCAAATCAACTATCACCATAGACCATCCCAAAGGTCTTACTTGGCACTTTATTGAAACAAAAGCTATAAAACATGATTACTACAGTATCTTAATCATGTGAACATGCAAAAATAGTAGGTAAAAGTGTTGGGTTGTCTCCCAACAAGCGCTTTTCTTTAATGCCTTTTTGCTAGGCATGATGATTTCAATGATGCTCACATAAAAGATAAGAATTGAAACATAACAAGAGCATCATGAAGCATATGAATAGCACATTTAAGTCTAACCCACTTCCTATGCATAGTGATTTTGTGAGAAAACAACTTTCGAGAAGAAGAATCAACTAGCATAGGAAGGCAAAACAAGCAAAACTTCAAGATTTTCAACACATAGAGAGGAAACTTGATATTATTGAAATATGTAAAAGCATATGTTCCCCTCTCATAATAACTTTCAGTAGCATCATGAAGGAATTCAACAATATAACTATCACATAAAGCATTCTTTTCATGATCCACAAGAATAGACATTTTATTACTCTCCACATAAGCAAATTTATTCTCATCAATAGTAGTGGGAGCAAACTCAACAAAATAACTATCATGTGATTGAAAATTAAAATCATGATGACAAGTTTCATGGTTATCATTATTCAATATAGCATACATGTCAACACCATAATCATCATAGATAGCAACCATCTTCTCATAGTCAATTGAAGCCTCATCCAAAATGGTGGATTCATCATTAATTAAAGTGATGACCTCTCTGAATCCACTTTCATCATTATAATCATCATAAATAGGAGGCATGCAATCATTATAACAAATTTGCACATCAAATATTGGGGAAATAAAAATATCATCTTCATCAAACATAGCATCCCCAAGCTTATGTATTTGCATATCATTAGCATCATGGATATTCAAAGAATCCATACTAGCAACATTGCAACCATGCTCATCATTTATGCCAAACATTTTATTGAATTCTTCCTCTATCAATTGAGCACAATTTTCCTTTCCATCATTTTCATGAAAGACATTATAAAGATGAATAATATGATGCAACCTCAATTCCATTTTTTGTAGTTTTCTTTAATAAACCAAACTAGTGATAAAACAAGAAACTAAAAGATTCAATTGCAAGATCTAAAGATATACCTTCGTACACTCACCTCCCCGGCAACGGCGCCAGAAAAGGGCTGCGTTGACGAGATGTGAGTGCCACTTACCTAGCCTCCCTGGCAACAGCTCCAGAAAAGAGCTTCGTTGATGGGATGTGAGTGCCGCTTACCTAGCCTCCCCGGAAACGGCACCAGAAAAGAGCTTAATGTCTACTACGCAACTTTATTCTTATAGACATGTGTTAGGCCTCCAACCGCAGAGTTTTATAGGACAGTAGCAATTTTCCCTCGAGTGGGTGACCTAAGGTTTATCAATCCATGGGAGGCGTAGGATGAAGATGGTCACTCTCAAACAACCCTGCAATCAAATACAAGAAATCTGTTGTGTCCCCAGCACACCTAATACAATGGCAAATTGTATTGGTGCACTAGTTCGGCGAAGAGATGGTGATAAAAGTGTAATATTGATGGTAGAAATATATTTTTATAATCTAAAAAACAGCAAGGTAGCAAATAGTAAACGGGCACAAAAACGGTATTGCAATGCTTGAAAATGAGGCCTAGGGTCTGTCCTTTCACTAGTGCAATCTCTCAACAATGCTAATATAATTAGATCATATAACCATCCCTCAACGTGCGATTAAGAATCACACCAAAGTTCCTATCTAGTGGAGAACATAAGAAGAAATCGTTTGTAGGGTACGGAACCACCTCGAAGCTATTCTTTTCGATCGATCTATCAAAGAGTTCGTACTAAAATAACACCAAATAATTTCAGATTCATAATACTCAATCCAACACGAAGAACCTCAAAGAGTGCCCCAAGAATTCTACTCGAGAAACAAAAGACGAGAATGTGCATCAACCCATATGGATAGATTACCCCAATGTCACCCTGAGAATCCACGAGTTGAGTGCCAAAACACATATCATGTGAATCAATATGATACCCCATTCTCACCACGAGTAGTCATATGCAAGACATATATCAAGTCCTCTCAAATCCATAAAAGTATTCAATTCGATAACAACGAAATCTCAAAGGGTAAAACTCAATTCATCACAACAAGATAGAGAGGGGAAAACACCATATGATCCGACTATATTAACAAAGCCCGCGATACATTATGATCGTGACATCTCAAGAACATGAGATAGAGAGAGAGAGATTAAACACATAGCTACTGGTACAAACCCTCAGTCCTGAGGGTGGACTACTCCCTCCTCATCGTGGTGGCCGCCGAGATGATGAAGATGGCCACCGGTGACGATTCCCCCCTCTGGCAGGGTGCGGGAACGGGGTCTAGATTGGTTTTCGTTCGCTATAGGACCTTGCTGCGACGGAACTTCTGATCTAGGGTTGCCCCCAAGGGTTTTTGGAATATTTGGGAATTTATAGGGGAAGAGGGGGTGCGGGAGGCCACCGAGGTGGGCACAACCCACTTGGGTGCGCCTGGGCCCCCAGGCACGCCCTGGTGGGTTGTGCCCCCCTCGGGGCACCCCCCAGGTGCTGCTCTGGCCCACTGGTGGTCTTCTGTTCCATAAAAAATCCACAAAAAGTTACGCGGTGTTTGGACTCCATTTGATATTGATTTCTCGTGGTGTAAAAAACAAGCAAAAAACAGCAACTGGCACTAGCACTGGGTCAATAGGTTAGTCCCAAAAAATGATATAAAGTTGCTATAAAATGATTGTAAAACATCCAAGAATTATAATATATTGGCATGCATACTTCATAAATTATAGATATGTTGGAGACGTATCATCCATCTCCCGCGGTCCCCGAGCCATGCAGCGAGCCAAACTCGCAATAAACTATTGATTCAATTGTTCCTTCTGGGCCTGACCTGGGAATACTTTAAGTCCATGTAGCCCGAGAAGTAGATGCAACCCAGGCAATGAAATGGGCCATTTTCTTTTCGTGTGGGCTTGGTTGGGCCTAATGTGGGCTGTCAGACATGCCTTGCTCGCATTTTTGCTCATGATGAAGCACCTTCTGTGGATGCGATTTCTCCAGGTGGCAGGAGACGTACGCGGGGCACTTAGCGGCCATGGTGGTTGTTGGGTCAGCGGTTCGAGACTATGTGCTACTACCGTAATGACATGCATAGGCACCTGGTCATTGATCACACACACAGTGCCAGCCACCGATTCCATTGTCGCATCTGCGTGCACCAACGAGCTAGAGCTGGACTGCAATTTTTTTTCTTCTATAAATTCGCCATTTGCACACTACAAAAGTTTCTAAACTTGCCATTATCTAGAGAACATTTTTTTTCTTATAGTTGGAAGGAGGTATTTCTGTCAGCCCCAGCAAACGATGACTTGAGTCGCGTACGGCGGCACTTGGCATGCCCGCTGATGCCGTGTTCTATCCGTGTCGGTCCTTTCTTCAGACGTACATCCCATCACAGCAATGCACCATCCATTGTCTGATATACTCGTCGGGATTTCCATCCACAATAAATGCTAAGCCCATCAGGACGTTGTGTTATTGGTCCACATAACAGGATCAGGCGAGCTCGTCCGCCCTATTGCCGCTCTCCTCGAGGAAGCACTCCTTTCCTTGTTCTACATATTTTGATGAATATAAATTGAACCCGACCATTGTTTTAAATGATGCTATGTTCAAAGAAATTAGTTCAACGAATTAAAGGAAGAAGAATTGTATTCCATGGTGATAGTTTTGTTGAAACAATTCACATTGTGGGGTTTAAGATTGAGGTATGATATCATCTCTGGAAATCCGCACACAAGAAAAAAATATTGAGGCATAAACTTCCCCAGAGATGACGGAGGGAACTTGGGTCCCTTATCGGGAACTTCCCCAAAGGAGACAAAGGAACTTGGGTCCCTTGTTTGCGGCACAAAACACTCCCCCGGTGATGATGATGACACCCCCCAGCTTGAGCAATTGCTAGCTCACTTGCCTTGCAACGATTAATGCTAAATTGACGGAAGCAATACTCCATATGTTAGTACATGAAAAACATGTTGAGGGAGTCCTGGATTAGGGGGTCTCCGGATAGCCGGACTATCTCCATTGGCCGGACTGTTGGACTATGAAGATACAAGATTGAAGACTTCGTCTCGTGTCCGGATGGGACTCTAGTTGGCATGGAAGGCAAGCTAGGCAATGCGTATATGGATATCTCCTCCTTTGTAACCGACCTTGTGTAACCCTAACCCTCTCCGGTGTCTATATAAACCAAAGGGTTTTAGTCCGTAGGACAACAACCATAACACACAATCATACCATAGGCTAGCTTCTAGGGTTTAGCCTCTCTGATCTCGTGGTAGATCTACTCTTGTACTACCCATATCATCAATATTAATCAAGCAGGACGTAGGGTTTTACCTCCATCAAGAGGGCCCGAACCTGGGTAAAACATTGTGTCCCCTGCCTCCTGTTACCATCCGGCCTAGACGCACAGTTCGGGACCCCCTACCCGAGATCCGCCGGTTTTGACACCGACATTGGTGCTTTCATTGAGAGTTCCGCTGTGCCGTCACCATCAGGAAGGATGTCTCATCCCGTCTTTAAAGACGGCACTGTTGCTGAGGGAGCTTTGGCTATCGGCCAAACTCTCCGGCTAGGTGGTTTTCTTATGACTGCCTGTTCGGCCGCTGCGCCGATGATGACCTCTCAGGTCATCGAAAGCAATCTTCACGTCAACTCAGAACTCGCCGAGCAGTTAGATCCAATGGAGCTCTCTTCCCTGAATGAGCTCTTGGATCGCGTCGCCGCCCTGGGAGTCGCTACAGACTATGATCAGATTGGGCCTAAACCCGATCTGAGAGAGATCAACTCTCCCCAGGTCACCCATCACGTTGCAGTGGTGGAGGAACAATGCGGCAACCCTTCATCTATCTTAAGGACTAGCTATGTCCAGATTCCCGATCCATCCAAGTCGGATACCCGCAGAGGGGAGGACGTCGCTCAAGGCCTGAACCTAGAATCAGGCAGCGGTCTAGATTTATCGAAAAACATCCAAGAATCCAAACTTCCGAGTTCGGAAACTCCTTGGCCCCTGAGTCTCATATTGGGTGAGGATTCGGATTCAATTCCACCCACCCACCCAAACATACGCGATCTATCCCAAATTAGGCAAGAGCCCGAAGAAACAATACACCATTACTGGGCCAGATTCCTCCTGGTCATGAAAAGGATAAAGGACTGCCGCGAGGAAGACGCAATTTCATTCTTCTGCAATAATTGCACGGACAAGGGAATCCTCAATGCCATAAGTCGCCGCGAAATTACACACTTTGCCGACTTGGCGTCCATAGTATGAAAGTACTGTGCGATGGATAGCGCCTGGAAAACCGAAATAAAATTTTGGGATAATCCGGCCCTGAATACAAACCCAGTCCGAAATAAAAGGGTGCATTATCACAATACACCTGGGTTAACCACCAAAAAGCAAAATCCCTCTACGGGGCAAGGAACCGTACTGGAGGGATGGCTCAACGGACCCTGCAAAATTCATAGTACACTGGATGCAATACCAACGCACAACCTTAGAGCATGTTGGATACTCCGGCAGGTGGCCAAAAGTGGTGAGGATCTACTCCTCCCAAAAACCACAGAGCACCATCCCGTGGACAACAATACGGTGTTAACGGTCTTTGAGACCTTCGCGTCAAATAATAGACGCAAGCGAACACTCCGCAGCATGGCCGAAATCTTCCACATAGCAGAAATAAATCCTTGGAGTGACACGGCTATTACCTTCAATGGCAGTGACGAACCCAAATTCCGAACAGCCCGAGCACCAGTTTCACTGGTCCTCAGTCCAATCGTGGACGGCTTTCGACTCACCAAGGTACTCATGGACGGCGGCAGCGGATTAAACCTCATCTATGAGGAAACTCTTCAAAAGATGGAAATAGACTGGAGCCGCATTGAGCAAAGTAGCACAACCTTTAGAGGAATCATCCCCAGTCGGGAAGCACGCTGTGCTGGGAAAATCAGACTAGATGTGGTATTCGGCACACCGAATAATTACATGTCCGAAGAAATTACATTCCAAGTGGCCCCGTTCAGCAGCGGATACCACGCTCTACTAGGGCGGAAGGCATTTAAAATCTTCCAAGCCATACCCCATTACGGGTACATGCAGCTCAAAATGCCCGGGCCCAATGGAATCATCACTCTTGTTAGTGATCCGGACATAGCATTCCGTGCCAAAAATAAGACAGCCGCACTGGCCCTCGAGGCACTATCCGAAGCCCTAGTGGCCGAGGAACTAACTCCGCTATGCTCCACGGTGAACAGGGACGATGTGATACTTGATAAAAGATCCAAGTACACCTCCTTTAAACCGGCAGACGAAATAGTCAAATTCCAAGTCCATCCAACGGACCCTACAAAAACAGCTTCCATCGGGGCACAATTAAACCCTGATGTCGACGCCGCACTGCGAGAGTTCCTAAGCGAGAACTCGGACATTTTTGCCTGGCACCCTTCAGACATGCCAGGAATGCCACGCAGGCTGGCTGAGCATAGCCTAAATATCCTAAAAGGATTCAAGCCAGTCAAGCAGGCTCTTCGACGTTTCTCCGAGCCTAAGAGACAAGCCATGGGAGAGGAACTAGCCAAGCTATTGGAGGCCGGATTCATCGGAGACATAAAACATCCGAACTGGCTAGCAAACCTGGTGATGGTACCAAAGAAGGACAAATCCTGGCGCTTATGCGTCGATTTTAAGGACCTTAACAAGGCCTGCCCAAAGGATCCCTTCCCCCTCCCCCGCATCGATCAAATCATCGATGCTACCGCAGGACACGATTCATTGTGTTTCCTCGACGCATACTCCGGCTACCATCAAATTAAAATGGCGGAGCCAGACCAAGCCGCAACGACATTCATCACACCATACGGCCCATTCTGCTTCAACACAATGCCCTTCAGGCTCAAAAACGCCGGCGCAACATATCAGCGCATGATTCAGACATGTCTGGCAAACCAGATCGGCAAAACAATGGAGGCATACGTGGATGACGTGGTCGTTAAAACCAAGCATGTCGAAACTCTAGTAGACGACTCGAGGCTCACATTCGACAACCTCCGAACATATGACATCAAGCTCAATCCGGAAAAATGCGTTTTCGGCGTACCAGCCGGAAAGCTCCTGGGATTCATTGTCTCCAGTAGAGGTATTGAAGCTAATCCGGCCAAAATCCGAGCGTTGTCACAGTTGGCTACCCCAACAGACCTCAAATAAATACAAAAATTGACTGGATGCGTGGCGGCTCTAAGCTGCTTTATCTCCCGCTTGGGAGAAAATGCATTACCCCTTTATCGCCTCCTCTGGCGCACCAAACACTTCGAGTGGACGGATGCTGCCTCGGCCGGACTCAACAAAATAAAATCCATATTGGCAACAAACCCAGTCCTGGCCGCGCCAAACATTGGTGAACCAATGCTATTATACATTGCGGCAACTCATAAAGTAGTAAGCGTAGTGCTCGTCGTCGAGCGAGAAGTGGACGGACACAAATTCCCCATTCAAAAGCCGGTTTACTATGTGTCCACTGTCCTTACTCCATGCAAATCACGGTACCCACATTATCAAAAGATAGCGTACATGGTATTTATGGCATCCCGGAAGCTACGACACTACTTTCAAGAGTGTTCGATAACGGTAGCCTCGGAAGTACCACTTAATGATATTATAAACAACCGCGATGGGCCGTATTGCCAAATGGGCCATTGAGCTCCTCCCGTTCGACATAACTTACAAGCCACGGCGAGCTATTAAGTCGCAAGTTTTGGCTGACTTCGTCGCTGAGTGGACGGAAGCCGAACTCCCTAAAGAGTATGACACATATTCAAACTGGATCATGCACTTCGACGGCTCCAAAATGTTGGCTTGTCTGGGGGCTAGCGTCGTTTTGACGTCCCCAACAGGAGATACCGTTCAATACGTACTACAGATAATGTATACAGACTCCAACAACGCAGCCGAATATGAGGCCCTTCTACATGGTCTCCAAATGGCAGTATCCATGGGCATTCAACGCCTAGAGGTGCGCGGGGATTCGAACCTCGCGATATCCCAAATAAATGGAGACTTCGATGCCAAGGATCCAAAAATGGCAGCTTATCGCAATGTCGTCCTAAAAATGTTAGCTCGGTTCGAGGGGCTCGAATTTCACCATGTGGCTCGGGAAAACAATCAGGCGGCGGATATCCTCGCTCGCATCGGCGCAAAACGCGACGCGGTCCCTCCCAACATATTTCTGGAACGACTCTTCAAGCCATCCGTAGCATGGGAAGGGGACACCGGTAACAACAGTCCGGACCCGGCCAAAATACCCGATACCGAACTCTCTGACACAACCGGAGGCTCCGCCACCGAAATAACACAATCAACCCACGAAATAATGGCCATTATTGCCCCGTGGACAGAACCATTCCTGGCCTACCTAACTAGACAGGAACTTCCGGAGGACCAAAATGAGGCACGCTGCATAGTGCGGTGATCCAAGGCCTACAGGGTCCATGAGGGAGAATTGTACAAAAAAAGCGCTACCGAAGTCCTTCAAAGGTGCATCTCCGAAGAGGAAAGGAGGAACCTTTTGGCAGAAATTCACGCCGGACTCGGCGGTCATCACGCCGCAGCCCGGGCTCTTGTAAGCAAGGCCTTCCATACAGGATTCTATTGGCCAACGGCCCGGGCAGATGCACAGGACTTGGTCCAACGTTGCGCCGGTTGCCAGCTCTTTGCAAATCAAAGCCACATGCCACCCACCGCCCTCCAAAAAATCCCCATTACATGGCCCTTCGCGGTCTGGGGGCTTGATATGGTTGGACCCCTTAAAGGGGGAACCCACAAGAAAAAATACTTATTGGTCATGGTGGATAAATTCACCAAATGGATAGAGGCTAAACCGGTTACAACAGCCGAATCCGGACCGGTGATAGATTTCATATCCGGGGTTGTACACCGTTACGGCGTCCCCCACAGCATCATCACTGATAACGGCACGAACTTCACGGCCGACGAGGTAAAGCTCTGGTGCAGCAAAATGGGCATCAAGCTCGATTATGCTTCAGTCTATCACCCACAAACCAACGGTCAAGTCGAACGAGCAAATGGTCTTATAATGAGCGGCATTAAACCCAGATTAGTGCGCTCCTTAACGGAGTCTGACACGCACTGGGTAGAGGAGCTCGACTCCGTACTCTGGGAGCTGCGGACCACGCCGAATCGTAGTACCGGATATACACCATTTTTTATGGTGCGCAGAGGCAGTCCTGCCCTGTGACATAATTCGTGACTCACCTCGAGTGCGCATGTACGAAGAAAGAGAAGCCGAGCTCGATCGGCAGGACAGTCTGGACACCTTGGAGGAAGAGCGCGACGTAGCCAAAGCCCGTTCCGCATTTTACTAGCAACAGGCTCGCAGATACCGAAGCAGAGAAGTACGGGCCAAAACTTATAACGTTGGCGAACTAGTTCTACGACTGCCGGATAAGAAAAAGAACAAGCTCGAGCCCAAATGGGAAGGTCCCTTCATTATCGACCAAGTTCTGACCGGTGGAGCGTACCGACTGCGGAATGCATCGACTAGTCGACTCGAGCCGAACCCATGGAACGCAGCCAGGCTTCAAAGATTCTACGCCTAGCACCAGACTCTATGTTAGTCCCCTCCCTTTGTCCATTTTCTGCATATGCATCATCTGTCCTGTTTCCCTTTCTTTCTTTTATTTCTTTAGGCCTTCAAGGGTCACCTTGTGCCTCACTCGTACATTACAGATGTGCTAGCAACACTCTTCATACCTGGGGGCTTCTTTCACAGAAGCTTAAGTTATTTACCTGGGCCTCACGCCCAACACATGTGTTATACTTCCGCATGTACCTTTTTTCGCCATTATATGCATCGATATGACTTCAGTTTTGGCCAAGCTGGGTTGCCTGGCTCTTGTATTTATGCCCTACGTTCCCGTTAATTCGGCTAGGGAATAAGGGGAGCACCTCTGCGATTGTTACCGCCGGGTCAGCCAGACGTGTACCTCAGACTAGGTGAAGCCGAAAGCTAGTGTTCTTAAGGGAATATTCGGTCGGTGAACAAAAGATGACTTCTATTATCCATATCTGCCCCCAGATGATTTTTCTGCGCTTCTTATCATAGTCCGGACATGCACTTTAGGGCATGCTTACCCAGGGAAAGGAACCCTTAACGAAACTATTCTCCCTGGAAGATGTTTCTTACTACCCATGTAATATAACATAACTAGTTGGGCACTTGTGTGATAAAGCACTAATGACCCCTACACCTGGTCTCCACGCATGCCCCGGTTCTTACATAACCGAGAGGGTATTCGGATACACTCCGGACTGTTGGGTCCCGAGGTTGAAGCGAAAAGGTCCGCCACGACAAACGATCTACAATCCGGCTAGAAGGCATTATACATGTCACTTTAAAATTATATAGTCAATTTGACTGGTTGAATTCCTCTTCAATACCATCCAACAGGCTGTCTAGTCTACAGTCCTATTGGGAATACTTTGCGGCCAATTCTACTTGGCCGTACACTAAGCTCACAGGGATCTCCTTCCCATCGGGTCCCATAGGTCCGACTTCGGCCATGTGGTTCGGGTCAGCCTTCGTGTACCGTGTCTTCACCATCGCCCAGGCTTCCCTGGCGCCCTGACGGCAAGCGGATATCTTCCATAATCGGAAGCGCCGCCGCGCTCCCTTTAGCTTTTCTGCAAGCTCTCCAAGGCCTTCGGGTATGGAGACGGATGGCCACAAGGCCTGGGCGACGCCTTGCATCACCTGCCGAACTCGTTTGTGCAGCTGTGAGAGCTCGGGAAGAAGGTCACCCATTGAACCGGGCATTTCCTTGGCAGGACGACCTGTTAGCATACCTACAGACATAACTCTGTCAGCCAGCTTCCTCGTCGAACTCTTTTTCAAAGTTCGTTCAAGCACTTACTAAATATGCCGCGTCGAAGCCGCCGATTTTCCTTAACAGAGTCCGACAGTTGGGCACGAACATCTTGTAGTTCCACGCCCAGCTTGGTGTTGGCATCTAGGAGATCATTTTTCTCCTGCCTCACCCTCGTGAGCACGCTCTCACCGGCCTTCAGCTGGCGTATGAGTTGTTGCTTATCTGGATTTACTCCAGCTCATCTGCAATTTTATCGTCAGATCTGCATATACACCGCATTCTATATGATACTTATCATTCAAAGGATATGTTACCAGAGGGGGTCTCTTTGGGGTCCCCTGCTGCGGCCAGTGCGGCCTGAAGTTGGGCTTTGCACTCTTCCAGCTCCTGGGACAGTTGAGTATTCTTTTCTGTAAGAACCTGCATAACAAATGATCCTTAAATCAGTTATCCTAACTGTTTCAAGTCTCAGGGGCTACTGATATATATAATCATCAAATTTTCTCACCCGTATGTCTTTTACATACTGCTCTGTGGCTCTGGCTAGACCATTTTGAGCGGCACGGAGGTGCGCGTCTCCCGAGTTGAAGGCATCCAATACCTCTTGGGAGAAACAAGCGTCATGAAGAACAGTCCGGCGATGCCTGTGGTTCATGGCAATTTCCACCTCGGAATTGGTGGCGGACAGTTTTCCCGCATCCTCTGTCGGAGGAGCGCCCGACGCACACCTCGTATTCGTTCCCGCCTCCAAATCTGGCCTTGGAGCCTAGCTGGTGGAGGCACGATTGGTAGCCTCTCTGGGTATAGTCCGGCGAGCGCTCTTTTTCCTGAAAGAAGGCATGGGCGTTAGTATGCCTCTGAATAATGGCTTACAATAAAGACGGCGCGCCGTACCGCTGCGCCGGTGTCTCAATCTGGACTGTGGGTCTTTTCAGCCCGCCTGGCCTTGCGGCCCCTTGTTGTCTAGTTGCCACAGGCTCGGCCTTCTGCCCCGAGGACCTCCCCTGCAAAACACGGCTGTTATACAGCAATCAAAAAGCGCAAGGACGGATCCCTTTTTTAAGTGCTGGGACTTCGGTCTCAGTCACCTGTGAGGCTGGAACTAGCTCAGGGTAATCGGCCGTAATGGCCACCAAAGCATTGTCATTACTCGATTGGTAAAATACCCCATCGATCAGCTCCACAGATATGTCCGGATCCTCCTGGGAGGCCGGGTCAAGGGACCGCCAGGGTCCTCGGGTTGTGGAGGAGGGCTGTTTATCTCCTTTACAACCTGGCGCAGCTCCTGCGATGAAATCGCTAGAATGAATACTTAACTACGGGAATACGAAATGGATGGGTGATAAAAAGTCTCCGCTTACCCAGCTCAGAGGATTGTACATAGAAAATCTGCCCTGCGGGTTGACACGAAGGAATTCCTCCTCTTCTCCCTTGTACAAAGTGGATAAGATCTTTATTAGATCAGCAGCCGATCCTGGCCCTTTACGGCCGTGGCGGGTGGCGTCATCCTCCCTGTTGAAATCCCACATGGGGTGGCCTCTATACTGAAGCGGCTGCACCCCCCGCATGATACATGTGGCCATGACCTCGATCATGGTCAATCCGGATCGAGCTAAAAACTTATTCGGCTCATCAGGTAAAGAATGCCCCTGTCATCTTCCTCCAGGGAGCTCCATGGACGCCAGCTCCGGGGCTTCTTTAAAGGGGCGTTGTCGAACTCAAGAAGGCCGATCCGAATAGGATCCGGGAGGGGGACGTCTTCTATATAAAACCATTCTGAAGGCCAGTCTTCGGACGTCTTCTTTGGGGTTCCGGACAGGTATCCGATCCCGGCAACACGCCACACTTCGGCTCCGCCCACTTGATATATTGACCCCTTCTGAGAATGGGGCACAAGGCAGAACAGCTTTTTCCACAGAGCGAAATGATCCTTGCACCCCAAAAACAACTCGCAAAGGGCTACGAATCCCGCGATATGCAGCATGGAGGCAGGCGTAAGGTTGTGCAACTAGAGGCCATAGAACTCCAGGAGCCCCCGGAGAAACGGATGAATTGGGAATCCAAGCCCTCTTACCAAATAAGGGATAAGGCATACCCGCTCTCCCTTGGAGGGATTGGGAAGGCTCTCCACTTGCTCTCCGCCATTATAGGTGGCAAGCCCGGCTCGAACCGGGACCAGGTATGCTGGGGGAAGAAATCCCTTGGACTTAAGCATCACTAATTTGTTGTGCGGGACGGAACATCTCTCCCAATCTCTAGTCTTGGAGCTAGGGGTGCGAGAGGAGGAGCTGCATCGACCGGCCATGATGGGATGGATCTCTGTCGGGTGCGCTCCGATGAAGGCTCGCCAAGGGAGGATGGTGTGATTTGGATCCGAATCCTCGTCTTTTTAAATAGGCGGCTCATTCACACAGCTAGGGGGGTAAATGTGAAAACACCCTGGCCCTTCACATTCGCTCGACACGTGGAAAGTGGCCATTATTGGGCGTAGAAGCCAAGGAGTACAAACATTCACAAGAAACCGGACATTATTTCGACAGGTACACAGAATTTGGAGAGGAACCCACCTTGCAATGCCGAAGACAATACTGCGCGTCGGACTCATCGTCATTGAAGCCTGGTTCGGGGGCTACTGAGGGAGTCCTGGATTAGGGGGTCTCCGGACAGCCGGACTATCTCCATTGGCCGGACTGTTGGACTATGAAGATACAAGATTGAAGACTTCGTCTCGTGTCTGGATGGGACTCCACTTGGCGTGGAAGGCAAGCTAGGCAATACGTATATGGATATCTCCTCCTTTGTAACCAACCTTGTGTAACCCTAACCCTCTCCGGTGTCTATATAAACCGAAGGGTTTTAGTCCGTAGGACAACAACCATAACACACAATCATACCATAGGCTAGCTTCTAGGGTTTAGCCTCTCTGATCTCGTGGTAGATCTACTCTTGTACTACCCATATCATCAATATTAATCAAGGAGGACATAGGGTTTTACCTCCATCAAGAGGGCCCGAACCTGGGTAAAACATCGTGTCTCCTTCCTCCTGTTACCATCCGGCCTAGACGCACAGTTCGGGACCCCCTACCCGAGATCCGCCGGTTTTGACACCGACACATGTCGGGATCAAACTTTGCTCATATATATACACCTAGATAAGACAACCAGATTGCCTGACACAAAGCAAAGCGGCCATGCATTCTTACCTGATGAATAAGCTCTTTGCCGAAACTTCGAACTGGTCACCCGATCACCCCAAGTGTTGACGTAGAAATGCATAGTCCACATTTCCCCATAAGCTTGAGCTTTTGGGTGAATTGGCTGGTGGGTGCAGTTCTATATGGTATCAGAGACAAGAGGTATTGAGTTCAAGACCCTATTAGCGCAATTAAATTGCACCCCAATTTTGGTCTATGTTTAGGCCCGACGGAGCAACACGTGAGGGGGAGTGTTGACGTATAAATGCATAGCCCACCTTTGCCCATAAACATGAGCTTTTGGGTGAATTGTCTGGTGTGTGCAGTTCTACACCAAGAAAATCGGCTGGGACAAAGAAGATGAATAGATCCAGGAAACTGGCTGGGACAAGGAAGATGAATAGATGGTCACATGTAAATTAGCACGAAATGAAATGATCTGTCACTAATCTGTTAGTTTTTTCTTTTTGCCATCCTCTGGCACCAATCTATTAGTCAGTACTAGTAGTACTAATATCTACTATTAAAGGGGAATCTGTTGTTGTCGTGATGGTTCAACCATCCTCCCACAGCTCCTGTCATCCTCCACACAAAAAAGTCAGACGCTAAACAAACCCATGCATGCACGATCCCCTCCCGCGAGGCTCCCACGATCGCCTGCCAAGTGAGCCTCCCAGTATCAGCAACCCCTTTCCGCCCACCCTCTCTTCTCATGCCACATCTGATCTCCGATTTCATCTCATTGCTCCCCCCCCACCCATGGCCTATCCGGAGGAGATAGTGCACAGAGGGAGGGAGGAAGAGTAGGTAGAGGGCGACGGCGAAACCCGACTTCCTCAAGCACGTGTCAGGCATGGCGTCATAGCCATCCACCAGCGCCTCCACATAGTCCAAGCCCTACAGGTCACCATTCACAGAGCGCCTCATGGCCGCAGCAGCCACCATGCCATGGGAGTTCTCAAGCACGCAGGAGTCTGATCTCCAGGAGGCAACAGTTGTCTTTAGCCATTAGGGATAATCTGCCAATGATGACATCACCGAGGCAAATGATGCAGAACCAGAGGCCTTGTCATCCGATGCCCTAGAGATGGGATGCAACCATGCTGCAAACAGTGCATGTTCTTCGGCATGCTCAACACGTCCTCCCGCCGGCACTGCCTCCACTTTCACCTCTACCACGCACGCTCCACACCAGTGTGTCTCTCCATCGCCTCTCTGCAAGGTGGTGTTGGGTGGCCCTATTCTCAAGATGAGCTGGAAATCTTTCCCCTTGACGATTATCGGTTCATGCGTTGACTTAGCAAGACAATATTTGATGTCTACTATGCAACTTTATTCTTGTAGACACGTGTTGGGCCTCCAAGCATAGAGTTTTGTAGGCCAGTAGCAATTTCCCCTCAAGTGGATGACCTAAGGTTTATCAATCCGTGGGAGGCGTAGGATGAAGATGGTCTCTCTCAAACAACCCTGCAATCAAATACAAAAAATCTCTTGTGTCCCCAACACACCCAATACAATGGCAAATTGTATAGGTGCACTAGTTTGGCGAAGAGATGGTGGCAAAAGTGTAATATTGATGGTAGAAATATATTTTATAATCTGAATAAATAAAAACATCAAGATAGCAAATAGTAAACGACAACAAAAACGGTATTGCAATGCTTGAAAATGAGGCCTAGGGTCCGTACTTTCACTAGTGCAATCTCTCAACAATGCTAATATAATTGGATCATATAACCATCCCTCAACGTGCAACGAAGAATCACTCCAAAGTTCCTATCTAACGGAGAACATAAGAAGAAATCGTTTGTAGGGTACGAAACCACCTCGAAGCTATTCTTTTCGATCGATCTATCCAAGAGTTCATACTAAAATAACACCAAATAATTTCAGATTAATAATACTCAATCTAACGCAAAGAACCTCAAAGAGTGCCCCAAGAATTCTACCGGAGAAACAAAAGACGAGAACGTGCATCAACCCCTAAGCATAGATTACCCCAATGTCACCGGGGGAATCCGCGAGTTGAATGCCAAAACACATATCAAGTGAATCAATATGATACCCCACTGATGACCCACAACTATAGGGGGTCAATTGTAGCTCTTTTCGATAAGTAAGAGTGTCGAACCCAACGAGGAGCGGAAGGAAATGACAAGTGGTTTTCAGCAAGGAAATGTCTGCAAGTGCTGAAATTGTAAGTAACAGAGTAGTTTAATAGCAAGATAATTTGTAACGAGCAAGTAACGATAATAGTAGCAAAAGTGCAGCAAGGTAGCCCAATCCTTTTAAGGCGAAGGACGGGCCAAAACGGTCCCTTATGATAAGCAAAGCATTCTTGAGGGTACACGGGAATTTCATCTAGTCACTTTCATCATGTTGGTTCGATTTGTGTTCGGTACTTTGATAATTTGATATGTGGGTGGACCTGTGCTTAGGTGTTGTTCTTACTTGAACAGACCTCCTACTTATGATTAACCCTCCCTCAAGCATCCGCAACTACGAGAAAAGTATTAAGAATAAATCCTAACCATAGCATTAAACTTTTGGATCCAATCGGTCCCTTACGAAATAGTGCATAAACTGGGGTTTAAGCCTCTCACACTCTCGCAACCCATCATCTAATTGCTACTCCACAATGCATTTCCTTAGGCCCAAATATGGTGAAGTATCATGTAGTCGATGTTCACATGACACCACTAAGGGAATCACAACGTACATACTATCAAAATATCAAACACATATCAAGTTCACACGATTACTTGCAACATGATTTCTCCTGTGACCTCAAGAACAAAAGTAGCTACTCACAAATCATAATCATGCTCAAGATCAGAGGGGTATTAAATAGCATATTGGATCTGAACATATAATCTTCCACCAAATAAATCATATAGTAATCAACTACAAGATTTAATCAACACTACTAGTCACCCACAAGCGCCAATCTATAGTTCCGGTAACAAGACTGAACACAAGAGATGAACTAGGGTTTGAGATGAGATGGTGCTATTGAAGATGTTGATGGAGATTGCCCTCCCCAAGATGGGAGAGTTGTTGGTGATGATGAGGACGATGATTTCTGATAACCCACAAGTATAGGGGATCGCAACAGTATTCGAGGGTAGAGTATTCAACCCAAATTTATAGATTTGACACAAGGGGAGCCAAAGAATATTCGAAGGTATTAGCAGCTGAGTTGTCTATTCAGCCACACCTGGAGATTAATTATCTGCAGCAAAGTGATCAGTAGCACAGTAGTTTGATAGTTTTGATAATAGTAGCAGCAGTAATGGTAACAGTAACAGTGATAGCAATAGTTTTGTAGCAAGTGTAACAATAATGATAGCAGTAGTAACTTAGCAGAAACAATATAGGATAAATTCGTAGGCATTGGATCGGTGGCTTGTTGAATGATATTCATCATGAGACAGTTATAACCTAGGGCGATACGGCACTAGCTCCAGTTCATCGATATAATGTAGGCATGTATTCTGTAAATAGTCATACGAGCTTTATTAAAAGAAGTTGCATGACATCTTTTATCCTACCCTCCTGTGGCAGCGGAGTCCATATTGGAAACTAAGGGATATTAATGCCTCCTTTTAATAGAGAATCGGAACAAAGCATTAACACACAGTGAATACATGAACTCCTCAAACTACGGTAATCACCGGAAGAAGTCCCGCTTATTTTCACTCCAGGGTTACCGGATCATAACACGTAGTAGGTGACTATAACTTGAAAGATCGGATCTAGAACATGGATATAATGGTGATAACATAAACGGTTCAGATCTGAAATCATGGCACCCGGGCCCAAAGTGACAAGCATTAAGCATGGCAAAGTCATAGCAACATCAATCTAAGAACATAGTGGATACTAGGGATCAAGCCCTAACAAAACTAACTCGATTACATGATGAATCTCATTCAACTCCTCACCGGCCAGTGAGCCTACAAAGGAATTACTCACTCCTGGTGGGGAGCATCATGGAATTGGCGATGGAGAAGGATTGGTGATGACGAAGAACGTAGACCCCCCCTCTCCGGAGCCCCAAACGGACCCCAGATCTTCCCTCCCGAGGAAGAACATGGCTTGGCGGCGGCTCCATCTCGTGGATCACGATAATTCTTTCTCCCTGATTTTTTTGTCCGAAAATAGGATTTTACAGTGTCGGTTTCGGGGTCTGCGGGGCTACCAGGTGGGGATAACCCACCTGGGTGCACCAGGAGAGGGGAGCACGCCCTGGTGGGTTGTGCCGACCTAGGTGCCCCTCTCCGGTGGTCTTGGCTCCAGAAATTCTTATATATTATATAAAAATTCCTTGCAAAGTTTCGTTCCATTCCGAGAACTTTTATTTCTGCACAAAAACAACACCATGGTAGTTCTGCTGAAAACATCGTCAGTCCGGGGTTAGTTTCATTCAAATCATGCAAATTAGAGTCCAAAACAAGAGGGAAAGCATTAGGAAAAGTAGATACGTTGGAGACGTATCAAGTCCCCCAAGCTTAAACCTTTGCGTGTCCTCAAGCAATTCAGTTGATAAACTGAAAGTGAAAAAGAAAAACTTTTACGAACTCTTTTGCTCTTGTTTGCATAAATAAGCTTAAATAGCACCCGGGTTTTCAGACATCATTATAACTAACCAAGCTGACAATAACTCTTAAACATTATATTAACCCATATCAATGACATAATCAGCTAGCGAGCAATAATAAGACATCTCTGAAGGAAATATGCCCTAGAGGCAATAATAAAGTTATTATTTATTTCCTTATATCTTGATAAATTTTTATTATTCATGCTAGAATTGTACTAACCGGAAACTTAGTACATGTGTGAATACATAGACAAATAGTGTGTCACTAGTTTGCCTCTACTTGACTAGCTCGTTGAATCAATGATGGTTATGTTTCCTAACCATACACATGAGTTGTCATTTGATTAACGGGGTCACATCATTAGAGAATGATGTGATTGACTTGACCCTTCCGTTAGCTTAGCACGATGATCGTTTAGTTTGTTGCTATTGCTTTCTCCATAACTATACATGTTCCTATGGACTATGCGATCATGCAACTCCTGAATACTGGAGGAACACTTTGTGTGCTACCAAACGTCACAACATAACTGGGTGATTATAAAGGTGCTCTACAGGTGTCTTCGATGGTATTTGTTGAGTTGGCATGGATCAAGATTAGGATTTGTCACTCCGATTGTCGGAGAGGTATCTCTTGAGTTAGTTGCGGGATAGTGCATTATGGAACGAGTAAAGAGACTTGTCGGTAATGAGATTGAGCTAGGTATTGAGATACCGACGATCGAATCTCGGGCAACTAACATACCGATGACAAATGGAACAACATATGTTGTTATGCAGTTTGACCGATAAAGATCTTCATAGAATATGTAGGAGCCAATATGAACATCCAGGTTCCGCTATTGGTTATTGACCGGAGACGTGTCTCGGTTATGTCTACATAGTTCTCGAACCCGTAGGGTCCGCACGCTTAACATTCGGTGACGATCGGTATTATGAGTTTATGTGATTTGATGTACCGAAGGTAGTTCGGAGTCCCGGATGAGATCGGGGACAGGACGAGGAGTCTCGAAATGGTTGAGACGTAAAGATCGATATATTGGACGATTATATTCGGACATCGGAAAGGTTCCGAGTGATTCGGGTATTTTTCGGAGTACCGGGGAGTTAAAGGAATACGGGGAAGAAGTATTGGGCCTCGTGGGCCAAGTGGTGGAAGAGAGGAGGCAGGGCACGCGGCCCCCTAGCCCAAACCGAATTGGACTAGGGGGGCGGCCCCCCTTTCCTCCTTTCCTCCCTCTCCTTCCTTCTCCCCTTCCTCCTTCCTTTCCTCCTCCTAGTAGGAGTAGGAAAGGGGAGTCCTACTCCTACTAGGAGGAGGACTCCTCCTCCTGGCGCGCCCTACAGGGGCAGGTCGGCCTCCCCCCTTGCTCCTTTATATACGGGGGCAGGGGGCACCCTAGAACACGCAAGTTGATCATTGATCCCTTAGCCGTGTGCGGTGCCCCCCTCCACCATAATCCACCTCGATCATATCATAGCGGTGCTTAGGCGAAGCCCTGCGTCGGTAGCAACATCATCGCCGTCATCATGCCGTCGTGCTGACGGAACTCTCCCATGAAGCTCTGCTGGATCGGGTTCGTGGGACATCATCGAGCTGAACTCGTGCTGAACTCGAAGGTGTCGTGCATTCAGTACTTGGATCGGTTGGATCGTGAAGACGTTCGACTACATCAACTGCGTTCTCATAACGCTTCCGCTTACGGTCTACGAGGGTACATGGACGATGCTCTTCCCTCTCGTTGCTATGCATCACCATGTTCTTGCGTGTGCGTAGGATTTTTTTTGAAATTACTACGTTCCCCGACAATCTCAAACGGCAACACATTGTCAAAACAACCATGATATAATATGATAATAGTGGTATCTCGCTAGCCTTTTCTGAGACCGCAAAAAATAAATGCAGAGCACCTCCAAAGTCCAAGCAACGACTAAACATTGTAATTCATGGTTGAAAAGATCCAGTCATGATGCACCCAACATTAGCTACACACAATGCATATATCATGACAGTTGTGCTCTCTCAGTTTCTAGCGCTTGTATAAGAAGGTGATGACACAACATAAAAGTAAATAGATAGTTCGCAGAGGGAAGCAGTGATTTGCAGAGGTGCCAGAGCTCAAGTTTTAGAACGGAGATAAATGATTATTTTGAGACATGCACCTTCTCATTTACTTCACGACCATTAGTTATCAATATCTCCCATGCTAAACAGGCTAGTGGCGGTTCCCACGCGATAAAAGTAAAGGTTTTGACTCCATTGGGAGTTTTTGTTTGATTATTCGAGCGATTAACTCTTTTTGTATTTTACAGTTTGGTACTGGGAATCCCTATTACCGCCCTTTTCTCGTGTGATGGCGAGTGAATAAACACTTGACCTGAGAATAACCCGCTTAGTATGGAAGATACCGACCACCTCCTGTCATTCCATGAACGATCCAGGCACACAAAATGGATAGTTTTCTAGAAGTTTTTAGAGGTGGCACATGCAAATTTACTTGGGACAGCAGGGTAATACCGTATATAGGTAGATACGGTGGACTCATCTGGAATAACTTTGGGTTCAGGGTTTTTTATGTACATGCAGAATCCCCACTTACTACATGCGAAGGCTAGCAATTAGATTGAGAAGCAGCCAGCTAGAGAGCAACAATGATCACGATCATGCATTATGCATAAGTAACATTGGACACTAGGATGAGCAGGATATGATCACCATGAACATAAATATCATAGAGGCTATGTTGGTTTTGATTCAACCACATGCATGAACATGTACCAAGTCAAGCCACTTGAAAATTCAAAGGAGGATACCATTTCATCATACTACATGAGGGAGTCCTGGATTAGGGGGTCTCCGGACAGCCGGATTATATCCTTTGGCCGGACTGTTGGACTATGAAGATACAAGATTGAAGACTTCGTCTCGTGTCCGGATGGGACTCTACTGGGCGTGGAAGGCGAGCTAGGCAATACGGATATGTGTATCTCCTCCTTTGTAACCGACCTTGTGTAACCCTAGCCCTTTCTAGTGTCTATATAAACCGGAGGGTTTTAGTCCGTAGGACAACATACAATCATACCATAGGCTAGCTTCTAGGGTTTAGCCTCTCCGATCTCGTGGTAGATCAACTCTTGTACTACCCATATCATCAAGAATAAATTGAGCAGGACGTAGGGTTTTACCTCCATCAAGAGGGCCCAAACCTGGGTAAAACATCATGTTCCCTGCCTCCTATTACCATCCGCCTTAGACGCACAGTTCGGGACCCCCTACCCGAGATCCGCCGGTTTTGACACCGACATTGGTGCTTTCATTGAGAGTTCCTCTGTGTCGTCGCTGTTAGGCTTGATGGCTCCTTCTATCATCGATAGTGATGCAATCCAGGGTGAGACTTTTCTCCCCGGACAGATCTTTGTGTTCGGCGGCTTCGCACTGCGGGCCAACTCACTTGGCCATCTGGAACAGATCAAAAGTTACGCCCCTGGCCACCAGGTCAGGTTTGGAAGCTTAAACTACACGGCCGATATCCGTGGAGACTTGATCTTTGACGGATTCAAGCCTCTGCCTTGTGCGTCATGCGGTCACGATGAGTACGATTTAGCTCTACCACCAGACAGTGTTCAAGATATCGCACTGGCAGCCGCTCCAACCCTCAATTCGGAGCCAGTTGCGCCATCCATGGACGGGTGGATGAACCCCGCCACGGAAGCCTTATCCTCATTGGCGATTGAGCCGAACATCGACCTTACCCTGCATGAGAGCCGTGTTGTCAAACTGCCGGATCCTTCTCCGGCCACGGACTCTGAACCGCCTGCGCCCGTTCCTAGTGAATCCGATTGGGCGCCGATCATGGAGTTTACCTCCGCGGATATTTTTCAGCACTCGCCCTTTGGCGACATACTGAACTCATTAAGGTCTCTCTCCTTGTCAGGAGGATCCTGGCCGAACTATGTCCGGCAGGATTGGGATGCGGACGATGAAGAAATTTGCGGCCCACCCACCACCCACTTAGTGGCCACTGTCGATGACTTAACCAACATGCTCGACTTCGACTCCGAAGACATCGACGGTATGGACGACGATGCGGGAGACGAAGAGGAACCAGTGCCCACAGGGCACTGGACAGCCACCTCATCATACGATATATACATGGTGGACACACCCAAAGAAGGCAATGGCGACGAGACAGCGGAGGATGACCCCTCCAAGAAGCAACCCAAGCGCCAACGTCAGCGGCGCCGCTCTAGGTCCCGCCAAAGCAAAAGTGGTGATACCGACACAGGAGATAATAACACTCCGGATAGTGCCGAAGATGGCAACAATCCCCTCCAACACGATCTAGGACAGGAGGATGGAAAGGCCAGCCCTCCAGAGAGAGCGGCAGATGGAGAGGCGAAGGATGATAATTACATGCCCCCTTCCGAAGACGAGGCAAGCCTCGACGATGACGAATTCGTCGTGCCAGAGGATCCCGTCGAACAAAAGTGCTTCAAGCGCCGGCTTATAGCCACGGCAAATAGCCTTAAGAAAAAGCAGCAGTAGCTTCAAGCTCATCAAGATCTGCTAGCTGACAGGTGGACTGAAGTCCTCGCGGCCGAGGAATATAAACTCGAACGCCCCTCCAAGAGTTACCCAAAATGCAGGTTGCTACCCCGACTGGAGGAAGAAGCGTATGACGCGGCTGATCGGCCACCTCGTGGCCGCGATAGAGAGGCATTCCAACCAAAAGCTCAGCCCGCACCCCGACATCATTCAAATAAAAAGGCATGTGGAAAGACGCCAGACCTGCGGGACGTATTGGAGGACAAAGCAAAACATGCAAGATCGATCTACGGATCACGAGGGTGCGCCACTATGCAAGATGATAAATGTCACGCCGGATACAGTAAAAGTAAGTCCGGCTGGGCCGACCATAGCGGACACGACTCATTCGAGCTGCCTCGCGACATAGCCCAGTACAGAGGCGCCACACACCCCCTATGCTTCACAGATGAAGTAATGGATCATCAAATCCCAGAGGGTTTCAAACCCGTAAATATTGAATCATACGACGGCACAACAGATCCTACGGTATGGATCGAGGATTTCCTCCTTCACATCCACATGGCCCGCGGTGACGACTTACACGCCATCAAATACCTCCCACTAAAGCTCAAAGGACCAGCGCGGCATTGGCTTAACAGCTTGCCAGATGAGTCCATTAGCTATTGGGAAGATCTGTAAGCCGCATTCCTAGACAACTTTCAGGGCACTTATGTGCTACCACCAGATGTCGATGACCTAAGCCATATAATTCAGCAGCCAGAGGAATCGGCCAGGCAATTCTGGACCCGGTTCCTAAAAAAGAAAAATCAAATCGTCGACTATCCGGATGCAGAGGCCCTAGCAGCTTTCAAACACAACATCCGCGACGAGTGGCTAGCCCAGCAACTTGGTCAGGAAAAGTCAAAATCTATGGCAGCCCTCACGACACTCATGACCTGCTTTTGTGTGGGAGAAGACAGCTGGCTGGCTCGCAGTAATAACATATCAAAGAACCATGGTACTTCGGATACCAAGGACGGCAATAGCAGGTCACGTCGCAACAAACATAAGCGCCGCATTAATAGCGACAATACCGAGGATACGGCAGTCAATGCCGGATTCAAAGGCTCTAAACCCGGTCAATGGAAAAAGCCATTCAAAAGAAGCACTCCGGGCCCGTCTAGTTTGGACCGTATACTCGATCGCTCGTGTCAAATACACGGTACCCCCAACAAGCCAGCCAACCACACCAACAGGGATTGTTGGGTGTTCAAGCAAGCCAGGAAGTTAATTGCCGAAGACAAAGATAAGGGGTCACATAGCGATGACGAAGAGGAGCCCCGGCAGCCGAACACCGGAGGACAGAAGAGGTTCCCCCCACAAGTACGAACGGTGAACATGATATACGCAACCCACATCCCCAAGAGGGAGTGGAAGCGTGCGCTCATGGACATATATGCGTTGGAGCCAGTCGCCCCAAAGTTCAACCCATGGTCCTCCTGTCTGATCACCTTCGATCGCAGGGACCACCCCACTAGTATCCATCATGGCGGATTCGCCGCACTGGTCCTAGACCCAATCATCGACGGATTTCACCTCACTCGAGTCCTTATGGATGGCGGCAGTAGCCTGAACCAGCTTTACCAGGACACAGTGCGCAAAATTGGTATAGACCCCTCAAGGATCAAACCCACAAAAACGACCTTCAAAGGCGTCATTCCAGGTGTAGAGGCCCATTGCATAGGCTCAATTACACTGGAAGTGGTCTTCGGATCCCCGGATAACCTCCGAAGCGAAGAATTAATCTTTGATATAGTCCCGTTCCACAGTGGCTATCATGCACTACTCGGGCGAACCGCATTTGCGAAATTCAATGCGGTACCACATTATGCATACCTCAAGCTCAAGATGCCAGGACCTCGGGGGGTCATCATAGTTAATGGAAACACAGAGCGCTCTCTCCGTATGGAGGAGCACACTGCGGCCCTCGCAGCAGAAGCGCAAAGCAGCCTCTCAAGGCAATCCACCAGTTCGGCGTTTCAAGACCCGGACACCTTCAAGCGCGCTCGGAGTAATCGGCAACTGGACCGCCTGGCACAATCTGAGCTCGCGTAGCAATGCGGCCCCCACCCCGGCCCAAGCCAAACGGCGAAATTCGTGCCACGCGTACATAATTACGCATTAAAAATACCATGGGCACAGGCGGGGAGGGGGGCACAACTACGGCACGCCCCAATACGCGGCTTAAACCGCACTAGGGGCTTCCCGCTTTGTTATTTTTCTCTTTCAGGACTTTAATCTCTGGAAACCCTGTCCGGCAGCATGATTGCCGAACACATGATGCAGCAACCAAGGAGGCAGAAAGCTACGTCACACCACGGAACTCCCAGGTGGATTACAATAACGAGTGAAATATTTGCTTTAATACTATTCCTCGGCTTGCCCTTGGAAGGGACATAGTCCTACTTTTTGCTTACCGCACTATCTATATCATTCTACTTTAACGCACCTTTTTGAATAAACAATGCATAGCATTAAGACTATTATTGCATTCTTCTTATATATATATATGTGTGTGTGTGTGTGTGTGTTCATTAATGATGCCTTGCAACTGTACACTTTGGTACGACCAATACACCAGGGGCTTAAGTACCCCACAATATGGTGTGAGAAGTCCGAACACTTTCACAAGTGCGGCACCCCGAACTTATAGCATTATATGCATCAGCTCCAAATCATGTCTTTGGTCAAATGTTGGGTTTGCCCGGCTCCTATGTTTTGGTACCTTATGTTCCGCTCTATCGGCTAAGGTAGCACTAGGAGAACTACTGCGATTGTGCCGTGGTTCTGCTGGGCTAAGCACCTCAGTAGAGAAAGCTAAAACTGACTGTCATGATAAGGTGAGAGACTGGTCGCTGTTCGGCGAGGTTTCGAGTCCCTAAAGACTTATGCCGCTTAGAGCGAGGAGCCGGTCCTGTCCGGCTTAAAGGCATGTATCGCACCCTGAATTCGGCCTTCCGAATACCAGGGGCTTCGCCGAAATTTAAAATTATAGAATTCTATGGCTAAGTGAGAGTGATAAAGCATTATTAGTCTGGTTGCCTTGCTCACTGCGCTGAGCACCTCCCTCGAAGGACCCAAAAATGGGAACAAGAGTGCTCAGGTTTATCCCGAACACCCCAGCACTCGCGGCATGGGGGCAGAATCCAAGGACTAGCCATCTCTCAGATTGGATAAACAGCCAAACAGAAGGTAATATTTTAAATTCAAACAAGCATTGCATAGCGCATATGAAACAAGTTTTCATCATACAGGATAACACGAGCAAGCTTACTCAAATATCACATCCTTTGGACATTCGTCCGCTACAAGATGGGCACCCTTCAGGACACCCTCATAATAAATTTCGGTGGTGCGATGCTCCTTGCCCTGCGGCAGTCCTTCCTTGATCAGCTTCACGGCGTCTAGCTTGGCCCATTGCACCTTCACACGAGCGAAAGCCCGACGTACACCTTCGATGCAGACGGACCGCTTGACGACTTCCAGCCGTGGGCAGGCATCCACAAGCCGCCTCACTAGGCCGAAGTAGCTGTTTGTAAGGGCGTCGCCAGGCCACGGCCGGACTATAAGGCCCTTCATGGCCTGTTCGCCCGCCTTGTGTAGCTCGACCAACTGCTTTAGCTAGTCGCTCAGAGGCATCGGGTGTTCGATCCCAGTATACTAAGACCAGAACAGCTTCTCCGTTGAGCTTCCCTCCTCGGCCTGGTAAAACTGTGCGGCATCTGACACGCTGCGGGGCAAATCTGCGAATGCTCCTGGAGAGCTCCGGATTCGGGTAAGTAATAGGTAATTTACTCTCACATGCTTGCTTTGCATATAGAATGCCTTCCCCGCCGCTATTTTCTTCATCGTGTCAATCTCTTGGAGGGCCTTTTGGGCTTTGGCCTTGGCACTCTTTGCACTCTCGAGGGCCGCGGCAAGCTCAGACTCTCGCATCTTTGAGTCAAGCTCCAACGCCTCGTGCTTCATCACGAGAGCCTGGAGATCTTGCTGCACCTCGCCCACCCGAGCCTCTTGCCTTTCCCGCTCGGTGCGCTCCTTGGCCGCTTTATCTTCGGCCTCGGACAGCGCTTGCTTTAGGATCGCCACTTCGCTCGTGGCCCCTGGCAAATTCATGATGATCCTGTCATTTTGCAATCGCGTTCTTTTTATACATATCCATAGACTAGGTACTACTTACCTTTGTTCTCCTCGAGCTGCCTCTTGGCAAGGCCGAGCTTTTCCTCGGACCCTTTAAGGTCCTGCTTCAGTGCGGCGACCTCCGCAGTCAGTGCGGCAGATGCCAGTAGCGAAGCCTGCATACGCATATTGACATACTTATATTAGACTCCTGCGATATTGTTTGATCCTCTGTTCGGCTTTTCTTTGTGAACACCGAACAGAGCATCAGGAGCTACTGTCTATGCGGTAATATTTTCCTATATTTTAAACACTTACCTCAAAGCCTGTTAGAAGGCTGGCACAGGCTTCAGTCAATCCGCTCTTGGCGGACTGAACCTTCTGGACCACCACACTCATAATAGTATGGTGCTCCTCGTCGATGGAAGCACTGCGAAGCGCTCCCAGCAGATTGTCCGGCGCCTCTGGATGGACAGAGGTCACTGGCACAAGCGTCTTTCCCCTCTTGGAAGGAGGCTGCATGCCCGAGTCCGGAACCACTGGAGGTTCCGGCGCGGTGTTCGACTGAGGGCCGAACTCGGAGCCCTTAGGGGCCTTGTTCCCTCTGCTCCCGGAGTCCGGAAGGTTGCCTTGAGGCGCCTCCACGACTGTCTCCCCTCAACCCGGTGCCTCTTGAGACAATACCTCGACGTCGTCCGCAGGGCAGGGGAGGTGGCGGTCGGAAGTGGATCGCTATCCATATCCGACGAGCCCAGGGAGCCGTCCGATGATACATCGATACAGGCTCGTGGCGGCCTGCATAATCATATTCGGCGTTAGGGGAAGTAGTGCGACAAAGGAATGCTATGAGTTAAGCTGGTATCCGAATACTTACGACTTCGCCAGGGGCTTGGCCCTGAGCAGCCACTCATCTTCACCTTCGGCGGCGGTGGTGGAACTGTCCGAAAGGAGAGTCCTTCCCTTCTTGGACCCTTTGGCCTCCCTAGTTGGGGCGGCCTTCCTTTTCTTGTCTCCCCCAACTGAAGGGGGAGCATCTTCTTCTTCCTCCTCGTCTTCGGGGGAGGAGTGTGTCGCAGAGTTATCGGATGATGAGTCTGATGACGCCTGGCATCGGGAACTCTTTCGGGTTCCCTTGGCCTTCTTGGTCTTCTCCGGCACCTTACAGGGGGGCGGAGTCAGCATCTCCGTAAGGAGAGCATCCGTAGTGTCTTCGGGGAGAGGGGCCGGACAGTTAATCTGCCCCAACGTCTCCACCTAGTCCTGTCAAAGGCATGGAGATCAGACCCCGCGCATAATTAAGCTAGAGGAAATAAAATATCCTACTGGATGTATAGAACTCACCGAATGCGCTCGGCGCTTCGCGCTTAGCCCGCGATCCTCGGTGATGGAGGGAGGGACCTCGGCGCCCTTGAATAGCACCTTCCAGGTATCCTCGTGTGTTGTGTCAAAGAGCCTGTTCAGAGTTTGGTGCTGGGCCGGGTCGAACTCCCACAAGTTGAAAGCCCGTCGTTGACATGGGAGGATCCGGCGGATGAGCATGACCTGGACTACGTTGACGAGTTTGAGCTTCTTCCTCACCATGTTTTGGATACATGTTTGGAGTCCGGTCAGCTCTACCGAACTACCCCAGGACAGGCCCTTCTCTTGCCAGGAGGTGAGCCGCGTGGGGATGCCAGATCGGAACTCGGGGGCCGCTGCCCATTTGGGGTCACGCGGCTCGGTGATATAGAACCACCCCGATTGCCACCCCTTTATGGTCTCCATGAAGGAGCCCTCGAGCCATATGACATTGGGCATCTTTCTCAACATGGCGCCTCCGCACTCTGCCTGGCGGCCGCTCACTACCTTCGGCTTGACATTAAAGGTCTTCAGCCATAAGCCAAAGTGGGGCTGGATGCGGAGGAAGGCCTCGCACACGACGATAAATGCCGAGATATTGAGGATGAAGTTCGGGACCAGATCGTGGAAATCCAGGCCGTAGTAGAACATGAGCCCCCGGATGAATGGGTGGAGAGGGAATCCCAGTCCGTGGAGGAAATGGGTAAGGAACACTACCCTCTCATGGGGCCTGGGGGTGGGGATGAGTTGCCCCTCATCTGGGAGCCGGTGCGCGATGTCGTCGGACAGGTATCCGGCTCTCCTCAGCTTCTTGATGTGTCCCTCCATAACAGAGGAGACCATCCACCTGCCTCTCGCTCCGGACATGGTTGGAGAGGGTTGAGGTGGGAAGTGCGGACTTGGGCACTGGAGCTCGAGTGTGCGAAAATGGATGCGCAAAGGAGGAAGAAGGCATGGATGAAAGGTCAATCCGTATCCCTTTATATGGGCAGACAAAACTATGCGTCCCCACTAGCCTGGTAAAACTTGCTTATCCCCCAAGCGCCGTAATCGATGGCGCGGTTGGATTACCCACGCCCGTATTGATGAGAATCCCGTGATAAGGGGACACGATCTCTGCTTTGACAAGACGTGTCAAAAAACTGCCTCGCGTTATGTGCAGGGCTAGTTAAAGGAAACGGTTCGAATAATCACCGGGCCATGGCATAATGTCGTGTTGCCAAAACAAGTCAGCAAATTGGATTTGTGGAAATATTATTCTCTCTACGGTGGTATGTGGAACTTATTTTGCAGGGTCGGACACTATCCTTATATTCAAATCCTTCCGTGGTGTATTCGGATGAGGAACCCGCCTTGCAATGCCGAAGACAATACTGCACGCCGGACTCATCGTCATTGAAGCCTGGTTCAGGGGCTACTGAGGGAGTCCTGGATTAGGGGGTATCCGGACAGCCGGATTATACCCTTTGGCCGGACTGTTGGACTATGAAGATACAAGATTGAAGACTTCGTCTCGTGTCCGGATGGGACTCTACTTGGCGTGGAAGGCAAGCTAGGCAATACGGATATGTGTATCTCCTCCTTTGTAACCGACCTTGTGTAACTCTAGCCCTTTCCGGTGTCTAGATAAACCGAAGGGTTTTAGTCCGTAGGACAACATACAATCATACCATATGCTAGCTTCTAGGGTTTAGCCTCTCCGATCTCATGGTAGATCAACTCTTGTACTACCCATATCATCAAGAATAAATCAAGTAGGACGTAGGGTTTTACCTCCATCAAGAGGGCCCGAACCTGGGTAAAACATCGTGTTCCCTGCCTCCTATTACCATCCGCCTTAGACACATAGTTCGGGACCCCCTACCCGAGATCCGCTGGTTTTGACACCGACACTACATCACAATCATTTTAACGCTATGTTGATATCCAAGATAAATAATTATTCACTCCCGGCTACTTATGGATGGCATGAGAAACTATAATCTCTAATTATCATTGCAAACATGTTTAATCATTATGGGCAGAATCATGGGTACTAGGTTAAACATATTTACACAAACAGAACAAGTCGAGTTCATACCAGTTTCTCTCTGCCACGGCCAGTTCATCGAATATCGTCCTTATTGCCTTTCACTTGCATGACCGAACGATGTGAAAATAATAATAGTGCAAGAATGCCATGGACTAAGCTGGAATCTACAAAAAGAATTGTTCAACAGGAGAAGACACGGTAAAATGGGCTCTTCATTAGTTCAACACTTATTCATATGAGAGCCACTCAACATTTTCATTGTGGTCTTCTCCTCGGTACAACTCGAATAAAAGAAAAGAAATTCAGAGAAACACACTGAAATATTTTTGGATTTTTTGGTTTTTCTTCAACAAGCAAATAAAAAGCAAAAACGATAAAAACTATTTACACGGGAAAGCTCCCAACTAGCAAAAGAAGAACAAGGAAATCTTTTTGGATTTTCTTTTTAATATTACAGCTAAGCATGCATAGAAAGTAAATTACTACAACTAGTTTTTTTTGGTTTTCTAAAAAAATCAAACACGTAAGACGAAAGCAAGAAAAATAAATCTAAGCATGGATGATACAATGAAAAAGTGTGAGCACCGACAAGATGAATAAGTGGACATGAATGTAATGTCGGTGAGAAACACGTACTCCCCCAAGCTTAGGCTTTTGGCCTAACTTGGTAATCGACCAGTAGCCTGGAGGGTAGTAGGGGTTCTGAGGAGTGGGCATCCACTGGTCCCACTGCGGAGGCTCCTCCACTGCCTCTGCAGCAGCCTGAGTGTTCCGGTAGGCGATGATGTCCTCAGGCATAATCCTATATCCGCCCCTGGCAACAGAATCAAACAAAGCAGGAGCAGGCAATGGAATAATATCACGAGTTTTAACGCTAAAGATCAGGTTATAAGGAATAGGAATGTTAGGATAATATTGTGCAAGAAAATGATGGAGTTCCATGGCTGCATGGTCTAGATAAACCTTGGTCAGAGGGTAATCGTGAGGGCGTATCTCAACCTCAAAGTGAGCCGCCAAACGAGTAGCAAAAATCCCACCATGTATTTCACCCTGAGATTTATTAAGATTGAGGTGACGAGCTACATTAGCCCCAAGCTATGAGTGTTATCACCCTCTAGTGCTCGGCGTAAAACAGCAAAGTCTGGCGCGCCGAGCGCACCTACTTTATTTCTAGCAAGCAAGCACTTAGCAACAAACAGAGCAAAAATAATGTACGGCAGGAAAGTGTATGCTAGCAGCCATGGTGGCTGACACCCCTCTCTCATCTCCCACTCTCAAAGTGCGATAAAAGGCCTCAAACCTAGCCGGCCTAGGCTCAGCTAAACTCCCATCAAAAGGGATCATGCATATATCACAAAATTCAGTAAGTGGTATCTGATGGTTTTCAGCATATAAATCAAAGCTTACTTCAGGGGGGTTATTTCTAGGCAGGAAAGTAAAACTCTGAAGAAAGATGTTTGTGAGGATTTGGTGCTGGTCACACTCATCTGCGATGAAGTTGGTGATGCCGACATTAGTAACATATTGTGTGAACTCCTGAAGAATCCCAGACTCTTCCAGGAATGGGGTGTGCGGCCATTCGCACGGTCGTACTTCTGCCAACCTCCGAGGGTGGAGATCACTATTAGAAGACTCCCCAATAACACCCTTGGAGTTCTTCGACGGCAACGGCGCCAGAAAAAGGTCTTGATAACCCACAAGTATAGGGGATCGCAACATGTTTTGAGGGTAGAGTATTCAACCCAAATTTATAGATTCGACACAAGGGGAGCCAAATAATATTTGAAGGTATTAGCAGCTGAGTTGTCAATTCAACCACACCTGGAGATTAATTACCTGCAGCAAAGTGATTATTAGCATAGTAGTATGATAGTTTTGATAATAGTAGCAGTAGTAACAGTAACAGTGATAGCAATAGTTTTGTAGCAAGTGTAACAGTAATGATAGCAGTAGTAACTTAGCAAAAACAATATAGGATAAATTTGTAGGCATTAGATCGGTGGCTTGTTGAATGATATTCATCATGAGACAGTTATAACCTAGGGCGATATGGCACTAGCTCCAGTTCATTGATATAATGTAGGCATGTATTCCGTAAATAGTCATACGAGCTTTATTAAAAGAAGTTGCATGACATATTTTGTCCTACCCTCCCATTGCAGCGGGGTCCATATTGGAAACTAAGGGATATTAAGGCCTCCCCCTCAAACTACGGTAATCACCGAAATAAGTGCCAGTAATTGTCACTCCGGGGTTACCGGATCATAACACGTAGTAGGTGACTATAACTTGCAAGATCAAATCTAGAACATGGATATAATGGTGATAACAAAAATGGTTCAGATCTGAGATCATGGCACCCGGGCCCAAAGTGACAAGCATTAAGCATGGCAAAGTCATAGCAACATCAATCTAAGAACATAGTGGATACTAGGGATCAAGCCCTAACAAAACTAACTCGATTACATGATGAATCTCATGCAACTCCTCACTGACCAGCAAGCCTAAGAAGGAATAACTCACTCTCAGTGGGGAGCATCATGGAATTGGCGATGGAGAAGGGTTGATGATGACGAAGAACGAAGACCCCCCTCTCCGGAGCCCCAAACGGCCTCCAGATCTGCCCTCCCGAGGAAGAACAGGGCTTGGCGGTGGCTCCGTTTCGTGGATCGCGATCATTCTTTTTCCTTGATTTTTTCTCTGAAAATAGGATTTTATAGCGTTAGTTTCAGGGTTAGCGGAGCCACCAGCTGGGGATGACCCACCTGGGCGCGCCAGGAGAGGGGGGCGCACCCTGGTGGGTTGTGCCCGCCCTGGTGCCCGCCTCCGGCAGGTCTTGGCTCCAGAAATTCTTATTATTGATATGAAAAATCCTCACAAAGTTCCGTTCCATTTCAAGAACTTTTATTTGATATGTGGGTGGACCGGTGCTTAGGTGTTGTTCTTACTTGAACAAACATCCTACTTATGATTAACCCTCCTGCAAGCATCTGCAACTATGAGAAAAGTATTAAGAATAAATTCTAACCATAGCATTAAACTTTTGGATCCAATCGATCCCTTACGAAATAGCACATAAAGTGGGGTTTAAGCTTCTGTCACTCTCGCAACCCATCATCTAATTGCTACTCCACAATGCATTCCCTTAGGCCCAAATATGGTGAAGTGTCATGTAGTCGATGTTCACATGACACCACGAAGGGAATCACACATACATACTATCAAAATATCGAACACATATCAAGTTCACATGATTACTTGCAACATGATTTCTCTCGTGACCTCAAGAACAAAAGTAACTACTCACAAATGATAATCATGCTCAAGATAAGAGGGGTATTAAATAGCATATTAGATCTGAACATATAATCTTCCACCAAATAAACCATATAGTAATCAACTACAAGATGTAATCAACACTACTAGTCACCCACAAGCACCAATCTATAGTTCCGGTAACAAGATTGAACAGAAGAGATGAACTAGGGTTTGAGATGAGATGGTGTTGTTGAAGATGTTGATGGAGATTGCCCTCCCCGGGATGGGAGAGTTGTTGGTGATGATGAGGACGATGATTTCCCCCTCCAGGAGGGAAGTTCCCCTGAAGGAATCGCTCCACCGGAGGGGAAAAGTGCTCCTGCCCAAGTTCCGCCTCAAGACGGCGGCTCTCCATTCCGAAAGTACTCCCCTTATTTTTTCTAGGTCAAAGCGAATTATATACCAGAAGATGGGCACCGGAGGTGGGCCTGGGTGAGCACAACCCACCTGGGCGCGCCTGGGCTCCCTGGCGCGCCTAGGTGGGTTGTGCCCACCTGGTGGGCCTTCTCTGGTACTTATTTGCTCCAATATTCTTCATATATTCCATAAAAATTCTCTGTGAAGTTTCAGCTTGTTTGGAGTTGTGCAGAATAAGTAGCCTGGCGTATCTTTTCGAGGTCCAAATTTCCAGCTATTGGAATTCTCCCTCTTTGTGTATACCTTGCATATATGAGAGAAAAGGCATTAGAATTACCCCAAAAAGCATTATTATGGATAAAAGCATCATAAATAACAATAGGAAAACATCATGCAAAATGGACGTATCACCCACTGTCACCACGAGTATTCATATGCAAGACATATATCAATTGCTCTCAAATCCATAAAAGTATTCAATCCGATAACAACAAAATCTCAAAGGGAAAAACTCAATTCATCACAACAAGATAGAGATAGGAAAACACCATATGGTCCGACTATATTAACAAAGCCCGCGATACATCAGGATTGTGACATCTCAAGAACACAAGAGAGATAGAGATTAAACACATAGCTACTGGTACAAACCCTCAGCCCTGAGGATGTACTACTCCCTCCTCATCGTGATGGCCGCCGGGATGATGAAGATGGCCACCGGTGATGATTCCCCCTCTGAGAGAGTGCCAGAACGGGGTCTAGACTGGTTTTCGGTGGCTACAGAGCCTTGCAGTGGCGGAACTTCTGATCTAGAGTTACCCCCGAGGGTTTTGGAATATTTGGCAATTTATAGGGCGAAGAAGGGGTGCGGGAGGCCACCGAGGTGGGCACAACCCACCTGGGTGCGCCTGCGCCCCCAGGGGGACCCTGGTGGGTCTGCCCCCCTCGGGGCACCCCCCAGGTGCTGCTCTGGCCCAATGGATGTCTTCTGGTCCAAAAATCCACAAAAAGTTTTGTGGTGTTTGGACTCCGTTTGATATTGATTTCCTGCGATGTAAAAAACAAGCAAAAAACAGCAACTGGAACTGGGCATTGCGGCAACAGGTTATTCCCAAAAAATGATATAAAGTTGCTATAAAATGATTGTAAAACATCCAAGAATGATAATATAACAGCATGAATACTTCATAAATTATAGATACGTTGGAGACGTATGAACATCCCCAAGCTTCATTCCTAATCGTCCTCGAGTAGGTAAATGATAAAAGAAATAATTTATCAAGTGTGAATGCTTGCAAAGTGCACAAGTTTGATCAATGAAAATTTCAATCACCTTTCCTAGCATCATAACAACAATTCTTTCTTATAAAACTTCTCGTGTTAAAGTAGGAACCAATTCAGATGTTAAGGTTCAAACAATGAATTCTCTTGAAACTCAACAACCTATGTTCTCAGTCACCAAGCAATTGTAATTCAAATTATTCAATAGAGTTTAAGTAAGAGCTCCACATAGTAAACCATCATATAGTCTTATATGATTGCTAACACTCACCACGTACACATGAGCAAAACATTTCAACCGGACACATAGAAAGATAGGGGCTTATAATTTCGCCTCCCAACGTATTCACTTCAAGGGTGATGTCAACAATAATAACTCATGCTACCCATATCCAACTGGATATATGTGCCTAGATCTTTCCTCACCACATGATGCTAGCCAAAAGAGAAAAATAAAAGGGAATAGAGAGAAAAACTTTGACTCTTGCATGAAATTAAATACATATATAAAAGTAAAAGGTAGGCCCTTCGCAGAGGGAAGCAGAGGTTGCCATGCGCTTATTTGTTTCTATGCTCAACCCCTTAGTGCAAAAGAACGTCACATTATATTGCCCCTTATGATAGCAACCTTTATTATGTAGTTTTCCACTTTTATTCTTTGCCATCACAAGTTCGTACAACGCTCAATTTTCTCTTACACTAAATGATCTAACACTTTTAGAAGCTATTTTTATTGCCTTATTGCACCGATGACAACTTACTTGAAGGATCTTGATCAATCCTTAGGTAGGTATGGTGGACTCTTGAAAATAAGATTTGGGTTTAAGGGTTTTTGGATGCACAAGTAGTATCTCTATTTTGTGCGGAATTTTTGGCTATCAAAGATGGGGGGCAAGCACGACACATTGAAGGATCTATGACAAGATAACTTCTATGTGAATATGAAAAAACATAAACCATTACGTTGTATTCCTTGTCCAACATCAACAATTTTGGCATATAATAGTTTGATGGGGGCTCACAATCACTAAAGATTTCCAATATAGTGTATTTGCATGTGAAAGTTCTCTTCCTTATAGTAATCATTCAGGAATTGCTTGTATGACCAATATTGTGATTGTCAAGCTTCAAAAGATTTCACTTTCTAAACCCAATGTGAAGCTACTACTAGGAATTATATGAACATATAATTTAAACTTCATGATATTCAATTCATTCAACAATTTACTCATAGGATATAAGTGAAGCACAAGAGTAAATGACAAGCTACTCCAAAAAGTTATAAGTGAAGATCAAGCGAGTAGTTATGTAAATGGGTAGTTGTTTGAGGACTCTCTCTTATTTAAAAGTTTCAGATCTAAGTATTTTATTAAAACAGCAAGCAAAACAAGACAAAATGACATTCCAAGAATAGCACACATCATGTGAAGAAGCAAAAACTTAGGCTCAACCGATACTAACCGATAATTGTTGAAGAAGAAAGGTATGATGCCTACCGAGGCATCCCCAAGCTTAGATTCTTGAGACTTCTTGAAATATTATCTTGGGGTGTCTTGGGCATTCCCAAGCTTGAGCTTTCATGTCTCCTTAATTCCTCTCATATCACGGTTTTCCTAAATCTAAATAGCTTCATCCACACAAAACTCAACAAGAACTCGTGAGATAAGTTAGTATAAATCAATGCAAAAAAATCTTATCATTCTCTACTGTAGCAAATCATTAAAATTATTATTCAACATTGCATACTAAATGCCTCTGCATATTTAATACTCATATCCTCAAATAGAATCATTAAACAAGCAAACATATGCAAACAATGCAAACATGACAGCAATCTGCCAAAACAGTACAGTATGTAAGGAATGCAAGAGTATCAATACCGATTTAACTCCAAAATTAATGAAAATTTACCAAAGTGTAGAAAATTTATCAGAGCTTATTGTGCAAAAAGTTTCAGCATTTTATCATATTCTGACTTTTCTAGAGAATTTTTGCAACAGCGATAAACTTTCTGTTTTGAAACAGCAACATGTATAATTGCAAAATAGCATGGTAAAGGCTATCCTTGCCATTTCTTTTGAAATAAAAGATGCAAAACATTATCCTAAATAACTGAATGAAAATAAAAAATATGCTCCCAGTAAAACACATATCATGTGACGAATGAAAACATAGCTCCAAGTGAGGTTATGGATAATGTTGGAGACGAAAGAGGGGATGCCTTCCGGGGCATCCCCAAGCTTAGTTGCTTGCATCTTCCTTGAATATTACGTTGGGGGTGCCTTGGGCATCGCCAAGCTTAGGGTATTGTCACTCCTTATTCTCCTCATATCGATATCTCACCCAAAACTTGAAAACTTCAATCACACAAAACTTAAGGGAACTTTATGAGATAGGTTAGTATGATAAAGAGCAAACCATTCACTTTGGTACTGTCAAAGACAAGACTCATAATTGTTCTCACACAATGCCTACTACACCTTATCATTTCCACAACTTATATTGAGCAATATAAGCCATAGAAACTAGAAGACAAGCAAACTATGCATTGAAAACATAATTTGTCAAAAACAAAATAGTCTGTAGTAATCTGTACTCCAACCATACTTCTCCTACTCCAAAAATTCTGAAAAAATTAGGACTACCAGGGAAAATTTTCTATTAATCTATTGAAAAAATAATAATTATTTTATCATGCTTTTGTTAAAATGATAATTATTTTCCTGAGCGCAAAAGTTTCTCCTTCTCAGCAAGATCAAATCAACTATCACCCTAGACCATCCCAAATGTCTTACTTGGCACTTCATTAAAACAAAGCTATAAAACATGATTACTACAGTAGCATAATCATGTGAACACATGAAAATAGTAGGTAAAAGTGTTGGGTTGTCTCCTGCTACCTCTTGAGCACTGCGTTGGTTTTCCCCGAAGAGGAAGGGATGATGCAGCAAAGTAGCGTAAGTATTTCCCTTAGTTTTTGAGAACCAAGGTATCAATCCAGTAGGAGGCTACGCGTGAGTCCCTTGTACCTGCACAAAACAAATAAATCCTCGCAACCAATGCGAATAGGGGTTTTCAATCCCTACACGACCACTTACGAGAGTGAGATCTGATAGATATGATAAGATAATATTTTTGGTATTTTTGTGATAAAGATGCAAAGTAAAATAAAGGCAAAGTAAAAAAGCAAAGGAAATAACTAAGTAGTAGGAGATTAATATGATAAAGATAGACCCGGGGGCCATAGGTTTCACTAGTGGCTTCTCTCGAGAGCATAAGTATTCTACGGTGGGTGAACAAATTACTGTTGAGGAATTGACAGAATTGAGCATAGTTATGAGAATATCTAGGTAT